>NC_088689.1:78586071-78902857 GCF_028017835.1 Emys orbicularis | reverse complement strand
TCTCCCTCATACCTGCTGAGCTGAACCTGTTTAGTGGTGGGTCTCCCTTCGGAGATCCTGTCCGCTATCAATTGGGCTAACATCCCTGGGTTCCCCACTGTAGCCCTCACAATGGGTCTCCTCCATACGTCGCACTGACATCTTGCGATCTGCTGGGGAGGCCCGTGGGGAACCAGGCACCCCTACTGATCGTCAGACTCCCAGAGACTCCACTCAGAGGAGGGGGCAGGGATTTGGCTTTGACAGGGAGTGGGCATGGGGGCTGCATTCCATACCGGGGCAGTGGGTTGTGTGGGAGCTCACTGCACCAACTCCCGTTTTCCGCATGACCTGAGACAAAGCATTAATCAGGATGCTGAGGGGCTGGCAATCATATTTTCCCATATCCTCCCCTAAATTCACCAGCTCCTTCCAAATCATGTTCCTAAGGGTCTTCTTGGGTCGGCGCTCCCCAGGGTTGTGGGAGGTAGGGGGATTAGGATTGGGAGGGTGCCTGGCAGAGTGAGGACCATTATTTGTAAATGTGATAGCCTGCACGGGCTCTGAGGTAGTCCTTTTGCTGACCTGTCTTTTTAAGACACCAGTTTCTCTCAGCAAATCTCCTGCCTGGTTGATTTTTGCCACTAGTTCACTCCAGTTTAGGTGTTCAAAATCCACAGTCCCCATGGTCAATTTTGTCTGAGAATTTAGTTCTGCATAAGTGCTCTGTACTAATTCATGTCCCTGATACTGGAAAGTGACAATCCCATTCTCTTCTGTCTGGGGTAATGAATCAGAGAGAGCTGCCAGCATTTTTTTCAAATTAGGTAAGCTTCTGGGGCCTCTCCTGGTTTCTGCTCTTCCATTATGTACAGTTTTTTAAGGGAAGACGCAGGCAGTAATATTTTAAGAGCACTCATCATCCATTCCCGGGGTCCAGTGGCAGTCCGCTCCCAAGAACCTATGCCTATGTCTAGAGCATCTGCATCACAAGGCGAGGCACATAACTTGAGCCAATTGGGTTAAGTCCATGCCATTGGCAGAGGGGTACATTTGCCAAACACTGGCCAGCCGTGCAACGTCTGTGTCACGGTTCAGGGGCCCCAGTCTCTCAGCAATAGCCTTGGCTTAACTAGGAGACCTCCTTACTATGTCCGTGGCCAGCTCTGTTGTGGGAAGATCGGCTCCTGCAACTATGTGTTTAACCTCCCTTGTGGAAACGGGCAACATTATGCATGTGTGGCCAATCGGGGTTAAATGGATTTTTGGGGACAGCATCAGGGGGTATCTTTATTTTCCCAGGGGGCTCCAAATCACAATCCTCTCTTAACCTTACAGCTACTACCACCCCCTTATGGGTACTAAGTTGCGCACGCAATTTACTAATCTTTGCCTCACACTCCTGATGGTCTGCTGCTGCCTTTGCTGCCCTGTTCTCTTTTTGCCAAGAAGTGAGTTGCAGCTCTTGCTTCTTCTAACAGAACTTTTGTGTGTGTTAACTCTTTCCTATACTGTTCTGCATTCCTGCTTGCCTTGTCTCTCTCCTCTTGTATATCCCTAAGTACAGTCACCATTCTGAGCTTTTCTGCTATCAAGTCACACCCGTCTGTCTCACATTTATTCAGATGCTGTTGTAACTGTTTTTTCTCAAGCTCTAGTTCCTGCCCTCTCTTTACCATTTCAACCATGTCCAGACATGCATAAAATAATGCCCATGCAGCAGCTGCATCCTTTGCACTCCCACGTGGCTTAAGGGTTGTGCAATATTGTTCAAAGCTCAGACTAGCTTCAGTCAGGGGATTCTCACCCTTAAAACACCCCCTTTCCCAAGGGCATTTCCCCTTCTTCATTACCCATCTCTCTAACCTGTTGGTTTTCTCCTGTCTCAAGCGAGCAGCAAAAAGGTCTTTTTCAGCCATCTCTATTTCCTTATTTCACTAATGATCCCCACCAACAGCTCTTTATAAAACCGTTTACTTTTAAGGCACTACCCTTAACTCCTTATTTCACAGTTCTACAGGTATTTTAAGCACAATTCTTAACAGAAGGTTACCAAATAGTCTACGAGAGAGAGACCTTGCTAAAGGAGCTTGGTCTGAAAAAGGAAAAGAAAGAAAGCTTATGCAGGTCCGTGCCTCAGTTTCCCTACTCCACAGCAACTACTCAACAATTACCACGTGATTAGGGTTATGTGCTGCCCATGTATCTCCACCAATTGGTTACCAGATTTGCCAGTTACTTTGGGGTATGCTCATTTATTCGGGTTACTCTTCTGGGGGGGGGGGGGTCTGTAATTCTATTAATGTACTGCTTGTGTTACTTGTGTTTTCATATGGAGCTCTACTTCTCCCTGCTGCAAGTCCCCTCCCAAGGGAGCTATCCTGCAGGACCTAGGTTCCCTAGGGCTGGGTTTCTACAGCCCCAGAACCGGATGAACACCCACACAAACATTAATAGAGCAAGTCTGAGCGGATGGGGTCAATCAGCACTTTCAAGCTGACCCCTTATATGTCTCTGCACTCACTAGGCTGGATGAAGCAGCACTTTCAAGCTGTCACCCTTATGCATTCCAGATTCAGCACGTTCTGACAGTAACCTACTTGATGAGCAAACCCCACAGTATTTTGGGCGCTGCAGGGATCTTTAGCTTAGGTAAAAGAAGCGTTGCTGTAGAGTAAATGGGGGAAGCTAAAAACACAAAAGAGTAAAGTTCAGGAAGAGAGAGAGAAGCAACCAGCTTAACCATAAAAGTTATTTATTGAATAATAGTGATCACTCCACAAGGAGGGCTAAACCACCATAACATACATTATTAAAGGTTAATACCTAAGGTAAAAAGAAAAACAGAGCGCGAGAAAGCAGGGGATCTCACCGCTCCCTGAAGCTTGAACTGGTCGGGGTTCCCAGGTGATGGTGGTAGCTCAGGGTCCTGAGGGCAGGAGACAGGCAGAGTCCCTAGCACGACCAGTCAGGAGATAGAGTCCCAGTGGAACTGATGCAGAGCTTGGGTCTACGCATCAGAACACTTACTGGGGGGTGAGTAGGGATTTTTGTAGAGAAAATACAATGGTTCAAGGGAGAACACTAGATTTGTTTATGGGTAAACTGATGACTCAAGGGTTTTCTTTAGGCTAGACAATAGGAGCTGATCACTCTTGGCTATGGGTGGTGTTTTCTTCCAGGGAGCTCACACTAGGCCGCTTCAGTATTTTGGATATCAATCAAGGATTCATTACTAGAAGTGGTCTGATAACTGCTGAGCTGGGTGTGTGCAGGCATACGTTCATTAACATCTGGAGCAGAGATTCCCATGATGCAGTGGGGCCTAAGGGCTCAGGCCTCCGTCCACTTATTTGGAATGTGGTCATGTAAGTGCATTGGCTGGTTCTTCACAAAGCATGCTGAGGTGTAGGCCCATGTGCTAGAGGCATGTTGAATCATTGGTATCGGACCTGATCCGTGATAAACGTGGGGTAAATTGCATGCAGCTCATCATAGAAGCGGCATGTCTGGGGCTCTGACCTGGAGCGGCTGTTTGCCTCTTTGGCTTTTTGAGCTCCTTAATTTTCAAGTGGCACTGCTGCGGGTCCCTGTTGTAGCCTCTGTCCATCATGCCCTTAGAGATTTTTTCAAATATTTTGGCATTTCGTCTTTTGGAATGGAGTTCTGATAGCACGGATTCGTCTCCCCAAACAGCAGTAGATCCAGTACCTCCCGTTTGGTCCATGCTGGAGCTCTTTTGCGATTCTGGGACTGCATGGTCACCTGTGCTGATCAGCTCGCCACGCTGGCCAAACAGGAAATGAAATTCAAAAATTCCCGGGGCTTTTTCCTGTCTACCTGGCCAGTGTATCTGAGTTGAGAGTGCTGTCCAGAGCGGTCACAATAGAGCACTCTGGGATAGCTCCCAGAGGCCAATACCGTCAAATTGCGTCCACACTACCCCAAATTCAACCCGGTACTGCTATACCACTTTGTCAGCCCGCAAATGGTGCCAAGGGTGGGGACGCTACTTCCCTTTCCTGCATCTCACAGATGTATCACACTGGTCTGTTCCCTTACCCTTCCTTAAAGCTCTCTCAGCTGGCCCTATATTCCTGTGCCTTTATTGACTAATGGACGTGCCATTTCCTGTGAGTGAGTGCCTTTCTTAAAGAGACAGTGCACTGTTCCTGAGATTTCTCCAGCAGCCAGCTCACTCAGTCAGTCTCTCTCTCACTCTCTCTCTCTCTCTCTCTCTCTCTTCCAAAGTGTTATTTTAGTATTTTGACTGGTCTATGAATTTCATAATTTTTATTTCTCTTACACTTAAATTTAATTCTTTGAGTAGTGAGTTCTAAAATGCCTAACCTGTCCTGGCTGGAGTAATTATCCCTATGGTAACTTTTAAAAAATATATATTGCATCTAGGTTTTTTGTTTCTACTGGTGGCGCACATCCGCACATATTGCGGTGCACATAACAAAATTTATTCCACACATGGATGGAAAAAATTAGAGGGAACATTGTGCCTGGCCCCGTCCCCAGCCTCAGTGCGGCTCCACACCCAGCCCTGTGACAGCCCCCGGCCGCTGGTCGGGGCTCCGTTCCTGGCCTGGGGCCGAGGCTGGGGCCAAGGCCGGGAATGGAGCTGCACCTGGCAGTGGGCCTGGCTGCCGGCCCCTACCGCAGTCTGGCTGCAGCTCTGCCCCAGCCTCAGTCCCACTCCCGGCCCCAGCCTATGCCCTTCCACCCCTGTCCACCCTCCTCCCCTGCTCCCGGCCCCAGCTCCAGGATGGTCGGGGGGGGGGGCAACCCTCAAAAGTTTGTGGACCGCTGATCTAAATCAAATCTTCCGGAAGATAGCTCTAAGAAATTAGTCAAAGTCTGGAAAACCTGCCTTATCATGAGAGTGAAGAAGGTCAAATTTCTCTTAGCCATCCAGAAGGGTTCTGTGGATTGATGAGAAGGTTGGTTATGGCATGTGTGTACCTACATGGGGAAGAAGTTTCTGATATTGGAGTGGTCTTTAACCTATTGGACAAAGGCAGAAAGATCCAGTGGCAGGAATTTGAAGACCAATTGAGACTAGAAATAAGTTGCAGTTTTTTAATATTGAAAGGAATCATTACAACAATTTATCTGCGGACATGGTAGAGTCTCCATCACTTGGAGTCTTTAAATCAAGAGTGAATGTTTACTATTAAGATACATTACAGTTCAACCAGAAGTTATGGACTTGAGGCATGCATTACTGGGTGAGGTTCTGTGGTGTTCTGGAGCTCA
The DNA here is from genome assembly GCF_028017835.1 of Emys orbicularis. Lineage (NCBI taxonomy): Eukaryota > Metazoa > Chordata > Testudines > Emydidae > Emys > Emys orbicularis. The sequence continues at coordinate 78,897,613 of NC_088689.1, read as the reverse complement.
AAGTGATCATAACAATTGCTTCTGACCATAAAATCTGACAACCCCATCCAGTTCTTCCCGAGGTGTGTAGCTGCAGCATGAGGGGGGCATGACTGAGGACCAGTTGTTAGGGGAGGATGCTCCCTGTACCCAGCAAGGCCTGTCCCCCCAATGGCCTTCAACACCCCTTCCAAGGGCATTGGCATTAAAAGAAATACAAAACAACACTAATGTTCTTGTAAGGAGTGTGGAAGGGAACTTTAGCACCACACTTCCTGGTTGTGCACTGTTGGAGATTTGGGAGCGAAGCTCCTCCATTCTGGGATGGCACAAGCACAATGAAACGCTGTTTGCAAGGTGCCTGCAACCTTAACTGCACCTTTAAGGCTTTTTGCATGTCATTTAAACCTCTGAGTTCATTATTTATAGCTTTGCCGAACTTTAAATTGACATTTTTCACATTTGGTCTCTGCCTCAACGTGAAGAACTTTGGAAAGTTTGAGCAAAAACAGTGCAACGGTTTCTGAGAATAGGGTGGCCAGATAGCAAGGGCGAAAAATCGGGATCAGAGGGGAGGTGATAATAGGATCCTATAGAAGACACAGCCCTTAATATCAGTACAGTCCCAATAAAGTCAGGGCATCTGGTCACACTATTTGAGACTAAGGTTAGGGAAAAAATGGTCATTTTCCCAGCGTTAAAAATTTTCTAACCATTTCTTTGAAAAGTGTTTTTAGGGTTTGAAGCTGGGAACTCAGCATTTTGCAGGGGGTCGTCCTGGGGTTAGAGATGTGCCTTTTGCTGTCCCCATGAAAATCCACATAGATTTGTCCAAAAATCCCCACTTACATATATTCAGCAGGCTTGTTAGAGGATTGCTGGCTGCTAAAATCTCTGGATATTCTACTTGTAATGAGCATGCTCCTTCTCCACAGAACTCCAGTGTGCCAACTGTGCTGAGCATGCTCCAGCCCCACACAGTCCCCCAGTAGTAGTCACAGAGCTAAAGCTCTGTATGAGAGACAGTCTTCACCAGCCTCTCCAACTTTGGTCAAGTAAAGAGTGTGCTGGCATGAGAGCCAGTAGGAGACCTTCCCCTGTCTGGTGTTAATAAACCAGTTTACCTTTTTTTACTTAGGCTGTGTCTACACTGCCACTTTAACACTAAAACTTTTGTCATTCAGGGGTGTGAAAAAAGACCCCCCGAGCAACAAAAGTTTTAGCACTGAAAAGTGCCAGCATAGACAGTGCTTTATCACTGGGAGCCACATCCCCGGCGATAAAACTACCACCACTCATTCGGGGTGTTTTTTGTTTTTTTATCGCTGGGAGAGCTCTCCCCCGGTGATAAAGCGTGTCTACACTGTCCACATCACAGCACTGCCACGGCCACGCTGTAACGTGGGTAGTGTAGACATACCCTTAGCAAGGCCTCACACCTCAGTTTTAGGAGGCAGGCAATTATCTTACAGATAATTATCTTATCTTGTACCAGAAATGCAAACTGGACAAGTCCTTTTGTGTCCCCTCAAGTGTGTTGTTCACACAGAGGATAGTGTCCTTAGCTGATGTAGCAGAGATCTTTGCTGTAGGTAGGTGTGTAGGTCCTGTGAGTAAACCCTGCTGCTCAGGTAGGGTTAGGGTGGTTTCACATGATAGCTTTTTTTAAACTGAAAAAAATCCAAGAAATTACTTTTTTTTTTTTTTTTTAAAGGTAAAAACATTAGGTGCTCAGTCAAGTAGTCAGAAGTTAGGAGATGCTAGAATTAAGGATACTTGTGTAGCCTTAATTTGGACCACTTGAATGTATACATTATATGACTTTTAATAGTTTGATCACCTACTCCTTGTTCTAAAAGATCCTGTCTTATCTGGCACACAAAGGAGGCTGCAGGTGGTAAAAAAGGGAAGTATGTTCTCTTGTGTTAAAAGCATGAGGCAGGACTGGCGAGAGCTGGGGCTTATGCCTGGATCGGCCACAGACTCCTGGGTGACACTAGGCAAAACAGTAGCAGAATGCATATTCACAGGAGGGCTGAGTTAAATCTCTGGCATTCTTCAGTCTGGCATTTCCAGCACTAACATTCTTTTCCCAGAACTTTTTGTACGTAACAAACCTACTGGAGGGCTTTTAACCCAGTCTGTCACTTTGGAACCCAGTTCTCGCATTGTTTAATTCCTACCTCACTTTGCACTTGTGGCTGTCGAATGTGTCAGAGTTGCTGATAGTTATCCCCGTGTCTCAAGCTTCCTCTCAGCTAGCTGGAGATGCCACGGATCCCAGGCTCATTTGCTAATCACGCCCAGTGCAGCGGAGGACTTTTCACTGAACAAGACAGGGTTGAGAGTGGTCTAGTGGGCTTAGACTCAGCTGGGACTTCTGGAACTGTAGTCCTGGCTCTGCCACTGACTCATTGGGTGACCTTGGACAAATCATTTAAGCCCTGTCAAGCCATTAGTAAGGTGGAGATAATATTCCACAGAGTGCTTAGGGTGGGTTAGTTTTTTGTAAGGTGCTTCAAAGCCATAGAAATACACTGCATATTCATAATTCTGTAGGTCTATCCCCCCACAGGTGAGCTGTGTGAGTGGTGGATATATGGGCCAAATGCAGTCTAGAAAGCTCAGCTCTGTGGATTGTGGTCCCTTCCTCTATAGTTTGTAGATGATTCCCTGAAGACTCTGTGTCCCACTATACAGCACCCATTTTCATCTGAGCACTGCATGGTGGATGTGCTGTATCAGTGAGACATGCCCACACATTTAAGTATGAGGGTAGCCACAATTGCTCTAGCTTATGTAAATTAAGGGTGGACCTCTGGCGCCTGGAAGTTAGCAGCACAGCCCTTGGTTGGGCAAAGCGTGGCACCCAATCCTAGAGTGCATGTTTAAATGATCTTTAAATTACAATTTCTCTCACATTGCTACAGGATTGAGGTTAAATAGTTTGGCCTTGCTGCTCCTAAGGCTTTCTTGTGCGGCGAAACTAGGATGTTAGTTTCCACACTCCGTAGTTCATATCCTCTACCTGTTCTGCTGGTGTTGACATACCTGCCGTATAAAGTGTGCACAGAGGAAGAAAGTCTGCTGCACTTGGCTGGTCTGTGCCAGATAGTCTCTTTCCTGAGCAGGGGGTGGAACAGACCCTTTTAAATCTCGAGTGCCACCCCTGTGTTTACCAGGTTGTTTGGCACATGGGAGTGAGGATCAGAGCACTTCTTCTGGGGCTCCATCTCAGCATTAATTTGCAGTTAATCTGCATGGGCACAAGAAATTCATTACAGTTTAAGAATTTCTCTCTCCTTGGCTTTGTTTAATAACCAGATCATTCTGTGGAGATCCTGGTTAGTAAGTAGCACTAGAATCAGATTAGTAAGCTTGGAATCTCTTTAGGGGGCATTAGTGATGCACATCACTGCCTGGCTCGAACTCCTGTGGTTTCCTTCTTTAAATGAGGTCTGTCTTCAATTAACTGAAAACTCTGTTCTTTAATATGCAATGCTTGCTGAATAAACAATGCTGAGGTTCTGACACTATCCTCCTAGTGTCTTCTGTATTCAGGAGTTCCTTACCATACAGAATGCATTTTACCACTGCTAGGTGTTAGTTGCCATAGACTTTGTAGAACAGGGCAACCCTGTCTGGATGACACGTGTTCAGAGTATTTCCAATATAGGCATTTCCTACTGCGCATGGACGAGGGTCTACCATGGTAGCTGGAATTGGTCATCCAGTTCATACTGCAGAAATGACGGTTATTTCTCTGAGTGCTGTCTCCCTGTGTTCAAGGCAAGTATGGTTTACAGTAGGCTGTGTCTCCTGCTTTATGGCTGCAGCTATAACTGTTATCCGTCAGATACAGTGAGGTCTTGGAAAGGGTTGAAACAGATTTAGAAGTAATGCAGATTTCAGAGATCCTTAGTTAGAGCCGGATCAGATTAAGGTTGGTAGATGCAATCTGTGGCATTGCCCTTGGTGCATTTTCTAGGAAATGAGGCTAAGTAATGAAAATACTTTAGAGTGAGACTGACAGAGTGAGCTAGAATGCTAGCTACTTCGGATCAGCAGTTGCTCAAGGAGGGAATGATGGCACAACTAAAGCTACCCCATGAGTTACTCACAGTATGTGACTTCTGCCGTGTCCTTGCCTAGTAAGATCACACAGAGAAAAGCATCTCCTGGTGTCCTTTCCAACCTGTCATAAGGGATGTCCAATTTTACTGATGCCAGCTTCGTTGGCTTCTGTCAGAGAATACAAAACAGCAGGAAGGGGAACTGGTAGGCCAAATTCGTCAGAATTCTGCATCTGGGAAGTGAGACCCTGGTGGCTGGACTGTCAAATCCCCAGAATCTGTCAGTCATAGGGGGACACTTCAAAACTATTACCCTCGAAGATCTGTAAGAACGCTTGCTAGTGGGAGTGCTTATTATTTATAAATCAGTGTTTACTTCTAGCCAGAGAAGCAGGGGAGTTCCATGTCTGAATATTTATAGACTCATAGACTTTAAGGTCAGAAGGGACCATTATGGTCATCTAGTCTGACCTCCCGCATGATGCAGGCCACAAAAGCTAACCCACCCACTTTCCCTTAACTCAGCTGTTGAAGTCTCTAGATCGTGATTTAAAGACTTCAAGTCGCAGAGAATCCTCCAGCTTGCGACCCCTGCCCCATGCTGCGGAGGAAGGCGAAAAATCTCCAGGGCCTCTGCCAATCTACCCTGGAGGAAAATTCCTTCCCGACCCCAAATATGGCGATCAGTAGAACCCCGAGCATACAGGCAAGATTCTCCAGCCGGACCCTCATTTTACCAGCGATGACACGTTATTGCCTAATTGACTAAAATCATGTTATCCCATCAAACCATTCCCTCCATAAACTTATCTAGCCTAATCTTGAAGCCAGAGAGGTCTTTTGCCCCCACCGTTTCCCTCAGAAGGCTGTTCCAAAATTTCACCCCTCTGACGGTGAGAAACCTTCGTCTGATTTCAAGCCTAAACTTCCCCACGGCCAGTTTATATCCATTTGTTCTCGTGTCCACATTGGTACTGAGCTGAAATAATTCCTCTCCCTCCCTGGTATTTATCCCTCTGATATATTTAAAGAGAGCAATCATATCTCCCCTCAGCCTTCTTTTGGTTAGGCTAAACAAACCGAGCTCCTCGAGTCTCCTTTCATAGGAAAGGTTTTCCATTCCTCGGATCATCCTAGTGGCCCTTCTCTGTACCCGTTCCAGTTTGAGTTCATCCTTTTTAAACATAGGAGACCAGAACTGCACACACTACTCCAAATGAGGTCTCACCAGCACCTTGTATAACGGAAGCAGCACCTCCTTGTCCCTACTAGAAATACCTCGCCTAATGCATCCCAAGATCGCATTAGCTTTTTTGACAGCCACGTCACATTGCCGACTCATAGTCATCCTGCGGTCAACCAGGACTCCGAGGTCCTTCTCCTCCTCCGTCACTTCCAACCGATGCGTCCCCAGCTTATAACTAAAATTCTTGTTAGTCATCCCTAAATGCATCACCTTACACTTCTCACTATTAAATTTCATCCTATTACTATTACTCCAATTTACAAGGTCATCCAAGTCTCCCTGCAGGATATCCCGATCCTTCTCCGAATTGGCAATACCTCCCAACTTTGTGTCATCCGCAAACTTTATCAGCCCACTCCTACATTCGGTTCCGAGGTCAGTAATAAATAGATTAAATAAAATCGGACCCAAAACCGAACCTTGAGGAACCCCACTGGTGACCTCCCTCCAACCTGACAGTTCACCTTTCAGTACTACCCGCTGCAGTCTACCCTTTAACCAGTTCTTTATCCACCTCTGGATTTTCATATCGATCCCCATCCTTTCCAATTTAACCAATAATTCCTCATGCGGTACCGTATCAAACGCTTTACTAAAATCGAGGTATATTAGATCCACCGCATTTCCTTTATCTAGAAAGTCTGTTACTTTCTCAAAGAAGGAGATCTGGTTGGTTTGGCACGATCTCCCTTTCGTAAACCCATGTTGTAATTTGTCCCAATTGCCATTCACCTCAAGGTCCTTAACTACTTTCTCCTTCAAAATTTTTTCCAAGACCTTGCATACTACAGATGTTAAACTAACAGGCCTGTAGTTACCCGGGTCACTTTTTTTCCCTTTCTTGAAAATAGGAACCACATTAGCTATCCTCCAGTCCAACGGTACCACCCCCGAGTTTACAGATTCATTAAAAATTATCGCTAAGGGGCTTGCAATTTCTGGCGCCAGTTCCTTCAATATTCTCGGATGAAGATCATCCGGTCCGCCCGATTTAGTCCCGTTTAGCTGTTCAAGTTTGGCTTCCACCTCCGATACGGTAATGTCAACCCCCCCTCCTTTATTCCCCTCTGTCCTGCTCCCTCTATTCCTAAGCCCTTCATTAGCCTTATTAAAGACCGATGCAAAATATTCATTTAGATATTGTGCCATGCCTAGATTATCCTTAATCTCCACTCCATCTACATTCTTCAGCGGTCCCACTTCCTCTTTCTTTGTTTTTTTTCTATTTATATGGCTATAAAACCTCTTTACTATTGGTTTTAATTCCCCTCGCAAGGTCCAACTCTACACGGCTTTTGGCCTTTCTCACTGCATCTCTACATGCTCTGACCTCAATAAGGTAGGTTTCCTTGCTGATCCCTCCCCTCTTCCATTCTTTGTACGCTTTCTGTTTTTTTCTTAATCGCCCCTTTGAGACGCTCGCTCATCCAGCTAGGTCTAAATTTCCTGCCTACTAACCGTTTTCCCTTTCTCAGGTTACAGGCCTCGGACAGCTCGTGCAACTTTAACTTGAAATAATCCCAGGTGCCATCTGCCTTTAGATCCCTAAGTATGTTAGCCCAACATATTTGGGAGAGGCAGAAAAAGTTGCTGAGGCCAGAGATGGAGTATGTATGCACTTTTGTAATAACTAGTCAGTGAAAATGCCAGTGCAAACCTCTGAAGTTTTTCTGGGTGCTAGAATCCCCAGTACGTCCTTTTATGGTGCAGGGGAGACAGTTTAGTCTGTGTGTTCCTGTTCTCAGAGGGGAAGTGGAATCCCCAAGCAGCTCCTCTGTGAGCATGGGCCAGGGAATTGTGCTGTTAGCTGCCAGCTGTCTTGACTTCCCTTTTCTAAGATTTTCTTCTCAGTCTGCTAGCTTGTTAGGAAACAGTACCTGGTTATCTGGAGAGAGAGTGAATTTAGTCTAACCTAGAATTCCTTTCTGTGCCTCCTTGGAACTGGCTATTTGGTTTCCTAGAGTAGAGGAGATGAACTGTATTGCACAAAGAGAGAAAGCTGCAGTTCCTGTGGGTCAGATTGTATTATTTCCCAGACTGGGAAGTCGTGTGTTGCTTATTCTGTCTACCCCTCTCTCTCTCTGTTGCAAACTGCTCTTACTCACTGGATCAGATCATTTAACATGCTTTCTGAGGGCTTTAGATGTAACTAAAGGTGTGGGGTTTCTTTTTAACCTGTTTTAGTTAATTCAGTGCCAAAGGCTGGGTGGACACTGATTTTGGTTTAAACTACGTTTATTTGTGTTTAACCGAAGTCTATTAGGAACAAGTTTAGGTTAGACCAAAATAAGCCATTGTTAAACCAAAATCGGTGTCCACACAGCATCCCATTTATGTGAACAAAGCCTATGATGCAAGATCCATACCAGGTGTCTGTCTCAGCTCTATCACTTCATTAGCAGTGGTTCATGAGCCCCCAGCCACACCGTTCCGCCCCTCCCAGTATAGATCTCTCATCTACAAAGTGTAAGGGTTTGCATGCTTACAATATAATACAATCTCCTTGACTAATTTTTGTTTGAATTTCTCAATCCTCTCCCGTCCTCTTTTTAAGATGAAACGTGCCCAAGAGCCAGGGAATTCCCATTTACCCCTTTGACTGCACTGAATTTCCCTGCCAAAGCAAAGCTCTGCAACTGACAGGTTCAGGAGTGCCAGGACGCTCCACTGATTTAATTGGCTTGTCACTTGCTTGCAGCACACGAGTATGATGAAGGGCAAGCAATGAATGGGTTAAAGACTAAAGGCCTGGGTTAAAGACTAAAGGCCTGATTCCCCATAGTCTTCTCCAACCCCAGCTTTGCCTTAATGCTTCCCTGCTTGTGCCTGTCACTTGCAGAGATCATTATTTTATGAGGGCAGTTGATGTCATGTAGGCATGGAATTATCTGATTTCAGGGGAAGTTGGGCAATCTGGAGCTAATCTTAAACTCTACTATAGGGGGACTCCAGTGGCCTAGCCAAAGGCCCACTCGCTGTGACCAGAAACCTGGGGGGTCTAACTTCCCTTGCATAAAATGGAGCAGACTGCAACTACCTGTACTAAAGGGGAAGGTGGCTCTGACCTGCAGTTTTGTAACCTGCTGTGACAGAATAGGGAGTATTAACCTGGTAATGTTGCATGGGAGTTTTACTAGTTTACTGTCTTCTGCTAACACGGGGCGTGCCTCTGTTTCCCTGGGGTACTGCACCAATACTAGATGGTGATGGACAATAAGGGTGTGACTTCACTGAGGGATGATACTTGACGGCCAGCATGTAAATGATGGCGGCTGCCCTTCGGAACCTGAGCCCAGGAGGCGGTTGGTGCCAAGTGACACCTTCTGCCTGGGAAACTGGACAAAGGCTGGAGGAGGGGTCAGGGATGTGGCTGGGTGAGACAGCAGGAAGGGGTTTTTAGTTTGGAGCTGGCTGGGGAGATGGGAGGAGGGATCCTGTTTTCTGTACCTACAAGCTCTATTTTAGACCGTGTTCCTGTCGTCTAATAAACTTTCTGTTTTACTGGCTGGCTGAGAGTCATAGCGAACTGCAGGAAGCGGGGGGTGCAGGGCCCTGACTCCCCCACACTCCGTGACACACTGCCTCAACACAGTGGGTTATGTTGGATCCTGTCTGTGATAGTTCAAGAGTACCCATCACCATTGTATAGTATCTGCAGTCTGTGTGTACTGGAGAAACTGTAATTGGTACTTTTGCTGTTCTCAATCTTCATTTGCTATGTGTTTCTTGGTCCCTCTCATACTCTGATTTGAAAGCACCACAAATGCCATCCAATGCTATCCTTTGGCAACGCTGACTAATGCTAGTAGCTGCAACACAGTGAGGAAGAGAAGTTATCTCCTTTCCTTTCCCTAACACAGGAAAATCCATCCCGTCATTAAACCAGGTTTCTTTGGGGAAGGAGATGAAAAGGCTATGTGTGTATGGCTCAGGGTGGAAGGTGGGCTGTAGGTCACTTCCATGTGCACAGTCTTTGAGAAGAGACTGCTTGTTGAGATTGAGTTAATGTCTACTCCATGTCAATATGAGCACAGCCAGCATTCTGCCAGTGACTTTGTCCCACGGTCATCGTGAGTGATGCAGTCCTTCCCAGATGGGCTATCTTGATTCCTTGCAGCATGTCATGATTGTTTAAAAAAATTCTGTCCTAACCCACCCTGAGTAGCTTGGATCTGGGAGCTGTGCTAAACAGAAGTAAGTAAGTGTGTGTGTGTGTGTGTTTTAAGTAGTTTAAAAATAACCTGTATCCAATGGAGATTTTTTTTTTAAATTTGAAGAGAAGCCCAAGCTGCCCGGAGTGGCGTCCCCAGATCTTATCTCTCCTGAGCTGTCTAGCTTGTGTGCACAGCACATTCTCACCTCTGTTTAAGACCTGAGGCTGATACTGGAAGACCTGGGCTCTGTTAGGAAGCTTGGAGGAAAATCTGCTGGGCCCATGTTGACAAACAAGTGGTGCAACCTCTATTCATGTGTATATCTGATCAGATTCCGCTGCTTGCTTTGTGGAAACTGGCATGCCTAAGCACTAGGATGTTCTTAGCAGGATTCTTGCATTTCTTTCAAACAGAACTGTGGTTGCTGCCCTCTCCTTCCCCCAGCTTACACCCCTTCATGTAGGTGGAGCTTAAAGGCTAGAATCATAGACTGAATCATAGACTATCAGGGTTGGAAGGGACCTCAGGAGGTCATCTAGTCCAATCCCCTGCTCAAATCAGGACCAATCCCCAGACAGATTTTTGCCCCAGATCCCTAAATGGCCCCCTCAAGGATTGAACTCACAATCCTGGGTTTAGCAGGCCAATGCTCAAACCACTGAGCTGTCCCTCCCCCCCCACTGAGCTATCCCTCCCCAGTCAGGGTTGGGTTTGTACAGTGCAGTAGGAAAGTGACTTTGCCTCTATTTAATTTGGATTATCCTGGTCTTCCCTTGGAAAGATTTGTATGTGTAACAGCAAAGAAATAAGTGCCCTTAGAAACCTTTAGACCCATCTTGCTTAAAAACAAGTGTTGGGCCATGAGACCTAAAGTTGATAAACAATCTAGCTCAGACATATTGGCAGACAGGAGCCTAATCTTAAAAACAGGAGAGGCAACTTGCTCCCAGTCCATCTCTTTTTATTGGAAACCTTTTAATTCTGAGCTAGAGGAATGGTTAGTTTAATGGGAAGCCATGTATGTGGTCCTTAATCCCTTTGTAAATGACAATTGTATAATCTTTGGCCATTTTCCGTAAATCCGGTTCAATAGACATGTCTTCCCAACAAGCTGGATAAAAAAAACATGTTTTAAAAAAATTAATAAAATTTTAAAAATGGATTTTTTTATTTAAATCAAATATTTTTATTTAAATTAAATATAGGGTGTAACGGGTTGGGTCACCTTGGGACTGCCACTTGATGTGCTGAGACTACCTCTGAGCCTGTTTTCCCTGCCAGCTTCGGACTTCAGTACCCTGTCTTGTTGAGCCAGACACGCTAGCCTGCTGCAAACACAGACCCAGGACTGAACCACGTCCCCCAAAAGCTGCAGACTTAACTGAAAACAGCTTAAGAAGTGCTCCTGTCTCTAGCACCCAGACACCCCCCAATGGGACCCAAACCCCAAATAAATTCATTTTACTCTGTATAAAGCTTATACAGGGTAAACTCATAAATTGTCCGCCCTCTATAACATTGATAGAGAGAGATGCACAGCTGTTTGCTCCCCCAGGAATTACTTACTTACTCTGGGTTAATTTATAAGTAGGATTTAAGTAGTTCCAAGTAATAACAGACAGAATAAAGTAAGTTACCAAGCAAAATAAAACAAAACTCGCATGTCTAAGCCTAATACATTAAGAAACTGATTACAGATGAAATCTCACCCCCAGAGATGTTCCAATAAGCTTCTTTCACAGACTGGACTCCTTCCTAGTCTGGGCCCAGCAACCACTCACACCCCGGTAGTTACTGTCCTTTGTTCCAGATTCTTTAGGCATCTCTTTGGGGTGGAGAGGCCATCTCTTAAGCCAGCTGAAGACAAAATAGAGAGGCTTCCAGGGCCTTTCGTATTCTCCCTCTTGTGGGCGGAAACCCCTTTGTTCTTCTGTGCTAAGTCACAGCAACAAGATGGAGTTTGTAGCCACCAGGCGAGTCACATGTCCATGAATGATTCAGCTTTTTGCAGGCCAACGCCATTGTTTACATGTTAGTTTGAATGTTCCCAGGAAAGCTCAGATGTGGATAGGCGTCTCCCAAAGTCCATTGTCAGTTAAGTGTTTCTTGACTGGGCACTTACTGAGAATAGTCCTTTCTCAAGAAGCTGACCAAATGCTTCACTGAGGCTACTTAGAATCAAACACATTGAGATACAAGTACATAGCCAATATTCATAACTTCAAATACAAAAATGATACACACATACAGACAGCATAATCATAACCAGCAAACTGCAACCTTTCCATAGACACCCCACTTGACCTCCTCTGTACAAGACCTGGTGCAACCATAGGACCCTGGTTTCAACAATGATCTATTACGTTACATAGGGATTTTTAAATTAAATTTGAAATTGTAAACCTATATTGATGCCTAAACTTATAATCTATTTAAAATCATTTAAATGAAATACAAAAAAAAATTAAGCAGTACATGATTTCTGCGAAGTTTTAAGAGAGTCAAACCACTGAACTGGTGGAAGTCACTAGTTAAGTGCCTAGAATCTGAGTTTGTTGAAGTGCTAAACTAGCTTTTGACAGCAGTAGCCTCTTCTGCGGGTGTAGAGAGTATTTTCTTGATTGCAGTTTATTCAATTAGTTCAGTTCATTGACTAGTTCATTCAAAGTTAAGAAATGAACTGGTAGTTGAAAAAGCAGGAAAGTTTGTTGTTCTTTTTGCAATCCGTGAATAAAAACTAGTTGTGAAAGGATGATATCTACTAGTTTCAAAATCCTGAAGGATGGACATGGTGACCAGAAACTATCAGTTCAATTCACTAACTACAGATAATACTTCCTTTGTTTAATAAATCAGTTTTAAATCCAGAACATGTTTTGACAAACTTTTTTCTTATGTATACTTATATTTATATTTAATTTTTAAAATGCTGGTTTTGTGCATTTTATATTGATTTTGAATTTCCATCCAGATAGAGCTTGACACCAATCACAAGCAAAACATTAATCATCTAGTAAAAAGTTAAGCTATATAATTGCTTAAATAAATGTGTATAGATCTAGTGTACCCTCCTGGTTAGCAAAAAGAAACACTAAATTTCATGTAAAGACTATGATTAGTTGCAAATCGACCTGTTTTAGTGGTTACCAACCAATGAGAATCAACCTTTCTTTAGGAGAATAACTAAAAAGTACAAATGCAGAATATGATTAAAATTTATTATTTAAATTAAGGTTCTTCTTCGAGTGATTGCTCCTCTGTATTCCACAGTAGGTGTGCGTGCTCGCCATGTGCACCGGTGCCGGAAGTTTTTCCCTTAGGAGTACCCGTACTGGGGGAGCACCGCTGCAACCCCTGGAGTGGCGCCTGTATATCGCGCTATAAGGGGAGCTACAGGCTCCCCCCACCCTCAGTTCCTTCTTGCCGCCAGTGAAGGTAGTCAGAACTTTTGTGCTCCAGCTCTGCTGCAGCCCTTTTTCTCAACCTTAGTGGTACCGTTGTATGTTGTTCTTCAGCCGTTAGAGCGGGCTCGGGGCATGCCCCGTGCCCCAGGCTTCAAGTCGTGCGACTCCTGTCGCTGCTTTATGCCCAGGAGCGACCCTCACGCTGACTGTCTTCGCTGCCTGGGTGAGACTCACATAAGCGACCGTTGTAAGATCTGTAGGTCGTTCAAGCCAAGAACCAAGAAGGAGAGAGACTTCAGACTTCGAGCTCTCCCGATGGAGTCGGCACTAACTCTGACACCAGTGCGCAGATCGGACTCGGCACTGGCCGCCGCCTCGTCAGTATGTAGCGAGGCCCCTTCGACCAGTCGGCGCCGTTCTCCCTCCAAAAACCAAGGGAAGGGCTCGGCCTCACAACGACGCCACGATAAGGACAAGGGGGGGGCTGGTCCCACGCTGGGCAACCCTCGATTTCCCCCCCCCCCCCCGGGCTCTAAGGCTCTGACTCGCGTGGAGCGGAGCAGCCCGGTACCGTTGACCCAGGCATCCTCACCGGTACGGATGCCATCGACACTGGAGGCGGTGCAGGCTGCGAAGGACATTATGTCCCTGCCCGTCCCGAGTTCACAATCGGGTATGGGCCCTAGGTCGCGGGACAAGCCCCCTTTGGATGCCCACCAGACCTCTCCGAGCAGCCGCAGTTCCCGCTCCGAAGATTGATCCCCGCACCGCTCGGTGTGCAGCGGGCGCTCTTCGGACAGCTCCCGGCCACCCTCGACGCCGGCCAGACCGGCAGGGCCGCCGTCAGGACGGGAATCGCGGGGACCCTCCACGCCCCCTGCCAGCGAGGCACCGAGGGAGGCACCGTGAACGCTCACCTACTAGACGTGGACCGGAGCTGCTCTCGATGGGACAGACGTTGCCGCTCCCATTCCAGCTCCCGCTCGTCGAGGCGCCACGCCGGAGGCTCCCCTCGGGGTACCTCGGCGTCAAGGCACCGGGCTTTGCGTCGCCGCCACGCGTACCAAAGCAGTTCGTCGCGTGGGTACCATTCGTCGTCGTCATCGAGATCCCGGTCCCGAGGGAGACGATGCCACAAATGCTGCTCCTACCGTTCCCGCAGCACCGAGCATTCTTCGGCGACCTCGGCACGTGCCCACCCACCCTCGGCACGTGCCATCCCGCCGGCACACATGTTACCATCCCGTGCTCAGCCGAACCAATGGCAAGGAACTCCGTGGCAAGGACAGTGGTGCCAGTGGGCACCGTGGCCATCAGTGCCAGCCCAAGCGGAGGTCCGTTCAGTCGCTGGAGCGTCCCTGGCTCCATCGGCCTCCTCCGGCCGCCCACGAGACAAGTCGGCGGGCCACGAGTCGGCAGACACGCGCCGGGACTCTGACCTCTGTACCGATGCCCCGGCACCGACTGAGGTGCCTGGCTCCATACGGGCCATCTCCCCGGTACCGGACAAGACCATAGCAGCGCCTCCGCCTTCGGTCCCGCAGGAGGACTTCAGGGCGCACCAGGACCTGCTAAAGCGGGTGGCTTCCAGCCTACAGCTGCAGGCCGAGGAGATGGAGGATCCGTCCGATTCCCTCTTTAACGTCCTGTCCCCCTCGGCACCGGGTCGCATGGCCCTGCCTCTGCACCAGGGTATTGCCAACATTTCAAACTCCCTGTGGCAAACCCCCGCCTCCTTGGCCCCAATCTCGAAAAAGGCCGAGAGGAAATACTTTGTGCTGGCAAAGGACCATGAATACCTGTATTCACACCCGGCACCCAACTTGCTCGTTGTGGAATCGGTAAACCACAGAGAGCGTCAGGGCCAGCCCGCGCCCACCCCAAAAAATAAAGACGCCAGGAGACTGGACTCCTTTGGCAGAAAATTTTTAGTCCGATAGCTTCCAGCTTCGGGTAGCCAACCACCAGGCCTTACTGAGCAGGTACGACTTCAACCTGTGGGAGTCTCTGCCTAAATTTGAGCCCCTCCTCCTGGACCGGGACAGGAAGGACTTCAAGGCCCTGGTGGAAGAGGGGTCGGTGGCGGCAAAAGCGGTCCTGCAAGCGGCGTCCGATGCGGCGGACACGGCGGCCCGCTCGATGGCTTCCGCGATCACCATGCGCAGGGCACTGTGGCTCTTGCTGTCCGGACTGTCGACAGAGGCACAATCGCTGATGCAGGACCTCCCGTTCGATGGCAAGGCACTCTTCGCAGACCAGATGGACGTCAGGCTGCATGGGATGAAGGATTCCCGCACCACCTTGCAGACCTTGGGCCTCTTTGTCCCCCCGGCTAAGGACAAGGCCAAATCTGTTCCGGCGGCTCAACCTGTGAGGAGCAGATATGAGCCCCCGTACAAAAGGCCCAGAGACCAGAAGCATTGGTCTCCGAGGCAGTCCCGCTCTGCCCCGCAACCCGGTCCCTCCAAGGGCAAGAGGCAAGGGAAGAGGCGGTTTTGACTATCTGCAGGGGGGCACCGGGCCTGTTGCCAGGGAGACCCCCCGATTAATAAAGTTTGTGTTCTGCAACCGATTGTCTGCCTTCCTCAGGGCGTGGTCCCGCATTACTTCGGACCAATGGGTCCTTAGTACCATCTCCAAGGGCTACGTGTTGCAGTTCACCTCACCCCCGCCAAATCACCCGCCATCCACGATGGCCCCGGGGGACCCGAAACATGTCTTCCTCCTGCGTCAGGAGGTGGACCAGTTGCTCCACGTAGGGGCGGTTCAGTTCCAGGGCAAAGGGTTCTACTCCCGATACTTCCTGATCCCAAAGGCGAAAGGGGGTCTCAGGCCTATTCTGGACCTGCGGGACCTGAACAGGTTTCTAATCCGTTCCAAGTTCCGCATGGTGTCCCTGGCCTCTATTATCCTCTCCCTGGACCCGGGGGACTGGTACGCCTACTTTCATGTCCATATTTTTGAGAATCAGAGGGGTAGCCGTGTTAGTCTGAATCTGTAAAAAGCAACAGAGGGTCCTGTGGCACCTTTGAGACTAACAGAAGTATTGGGAGCATAAGCTTTCGTGGGTAAGAACCTCACTTCTTCAGATGAAGTGAGGTTCTTACCCATGAAAGCTTATGCTCCCAATACTTCTGTTAGTCTCAAAGGTGCCACAGGACCCTCTGATATTTTCGAGGGACAGAGATGATTCCTCCTGACAGAACAAGGAGCAATGGTCTCAAGTTGCAGTGGGGGAGGTCTAGGTTGGATATTAGGAAACACTATTTCACTAGGAGGGTGGTGAAGCACTGGAATGCGTTACCTAGGGAGGTGGTGGAATCTCCTTCCTTGGAGGTTTTTAAGGCCCGGCTTGACAAAGCCCTGGCTGGGATGATTTAGTTGGGAATTGGTCCTGCTTTGAGCAGGGGGTTGGACTAGATGACCTCCTGAGGTCCCTTCCAACCCTGATATTCTATGATTCATGGTGGGGATGGACCACTACTAATTCACGGTCCTCCCCTTTGGCCTATCAACGGCTCCCAGGGTTTTTACGAAATGTATGTCTGTGGTGGCGGCCTACCTCAGGCAGGAGAGCGTACAGATCTTCCCTTACCTGGACGACTGGCTCCTCAAGGGGGAGTCCCGTCTCGAAGTGGAGTCCCACGTAGAGCTGCTCCTCTCGACATGCACCGATCTAGGCCTGGTCGTGAACGAGACCAAATCGACATTAGTGCCCGTTCAGCGCATAGAGTTCATTGGGGCCGTGCTGGACTCCTCCAGGGCCACAGCCTCTCTCCCCCTGGACAGGTTCGAGACCCTAAGGAATCTCATCGCCTCGGTCACGGCCTTCCCGGTGACCACGGCGAGGGCGTCTCTTCGGATTCTGGGACACATGGCGGCATGCACTTACGTGGTCCGCCATGCCAGGCTCCGTATGAAGCCCCTCCAATTATGGCTGGCCTTCCAGTTCTCCCAAGCTCGTTACGGTCTGGACAAGGCTTTCACGGTCCCGTCCCCGATACTCGCTTCCCTCCTATGGTGGTCCTGTCCGAGCAATATGTTGCAAGGGGTTCCCTTCAGGGAGGCCAACCCGTCCATAGTCCGATGCTTCGCACCTGGGCTGGGGAGCCCACACTGGGGACGTACAAACCCAAGGAACGTGGTCGGCCCTGGACTTGCCCCTTCACATAAACATAAACGTCAAGGAGCTCAGGGCGGTTCAGTTGGCGTGCGTGGCGTTCCTCACGCACCTCCGCGGCAAGGTGGTCAGAGTCCTCACGGACAACACCGCCATGTACTATATCAACAGGCAAGGCGGGACTCGCTCCCTAGCCCTCTGCTGGGAAGCCCTGATCCTATGGGAGTTCTGTATAGCCAACGATATCTCCCTGAGGGCAGCTCACCTCCCGGGCGTCCGCAGTACGCAAGCGGACCGCCTCAGCAGGGTCTTCTCCCCCCAGTACGAGTGGTTGCTCCACTCGGAGGTCACTCACCGGCTCTTCCAAGAGTGGGGAGCTCCCCAGATCGACCTGTTTGCAACCCATCAGAACCGGCGTTGACCCCAGTTCTGCTCCAGGGGAGGGGGAGGGGAAGGCGCGATCTCCGACGCGTTCCTCCTGAGCTGGTCGGGCCAGCTCCTCTATGCCTTTCCCCCATTCTCCCTCATCGCCAAGGTCCTTCAGAAGGTGAAGAGTCATTCTCATAGCCCCGGCGTGGGCCCGCCAGCACTGGTATGGGCCCCTCCTACGCCTCTTAGCAGCCCCCCCGAGGGCGCTGCCGCTCCTCTCCCAGGATGGGTGGCACCTTCTCCATCCCAATCTGGCCGCGCTTCACCTGACAGCGTGGCTGCTCCGTGGCTGAATGAGGAGGAGAATCGGTGTTCGGAGCAGGTAAGGCAAGTCCTCTTGGAAAGCAGGAAGCCGTCCACGTGTAGGACGTACGTGGCGAAGTGGTCCAGGTTCGCCAGGTGGGCGAGTGAGCGGGGAGTGTCCCCTTCTGCCGCACCTCTCCAGTTTATCCTGGACTACCTCTTATCCATTAGGGCCCAGGGACTGGCACCTGCCTCGGTCAGGGTGCACCTGGCGGCCATATCAGCCTTTCACCCGCCGGTGCAAGGCCACTCGGTCTTCTCCCACTCAATGACCTCCCGTTTCCTGAAGGGCCTTGACCGTTCGTTCCCCTACGCTAGGCCCCCCGTGCCGCAATGGGACCTCAACCTGGTCTTGTCCCGGCTCACAGGACCCCCCTTTGAATCCCTGGCCACGTGTTCCTGGTCACACCTCTCGTGGAAGGTGGCCTTCCTAGTGGCGATCTCGGAGCTCAGGGCCTTAACCTCAGAACCCCCCTATACGGTTTTCCATAGGGATAAAGTCCAGCTCCACACACACCTGATGTTCCTCCTGAAGGTGGTCTCCGCCTTTCATATGAAGCAGAGCATCTTCCTCCCCGTGCTCTCTCCTAAGCCCCACCCCTCTAGCGAGGAACGCCGCATCCACACGCTCGATGTGCGTAGGGCGTTGGCTTTTTATCTGGATCGGACTAAGCCGTTCCGGAAATCCTCTCAACTCTTTATTGCCTCGGCCGAGTGGGCTAAGGGGCAACCCATCTCCATCCAGCGGCTTTCCCGCTGGATCACCTCGTGCATACGCAGGTGTTATGATTTGGCAGGGATTCCCCCGCCACCGATTGTAAGGGCACACTCTACGAGGGCTCAGGCCTTATCAGCTGCCTACGTCGCCCATGTCCCCATCCAGGACATTTGTAGGGTGGCCATGTGGTCTTCAGTTCACACATTTACTTCGCATTACGCAATCGTCTCCCAGTCTAGGGATGACGCCGGGTTTGGCAGGGCGGTACTTCGTCCCGAACCATCGTGAACTCCTACCCACCTCCAACAGATATTGCTTGGAATCACCTACTGTGGAATACACAGGAGTAATCACTCGAAGAAGAAGAAAGGACAGTTACCTGTTCCATAACTGGCGTTCTTCGAGATGTGTTGCTCCTGTCTATTCCACACCCCGCCTTCCTTCCCCTCTGTCGGAGTTGTCCGGCAAGAAGGAACCGAGGGTGGGGGGAGCCCATAGCTCCCCTTATAGCACGATATACAGGCACCACTCCAGGGGTCGCAGCGGTGCTCCCCCAGTACGGGTACTGCTAAGGGAAAAACTTCTGGCACCGGTGCACGTGGCGAGCATGCACACCTACTGTGGAATACACAGGAGCAACACATCTCGAAGAACGCCAGTTACGGAACAGGTAACTGTCCTTTTTCTACTTGCTGATTTAAATCATGATTTAAATCGGATTTAAATCAGTCCATCCTGCTTCAGAAATGTTTTTTGTTAAATTGATTTAATGTTCTGTTGCCTTTTGATAAGAATCTCATTCCTTGGTTTGACATATAGCAGGAACAAACACAGCAGCACGGAGCAGCTGCCAAAGAACCTGCTTGAGTGAATAGATCCCTCTCCAATTCATTCTCAGCAATAGACTGACATTATGCATGTTGTGTTGTGCAGTACCACAGCAAGTACAGTGATTTTGACAAGGGGCTAGCTAAAACAGCTGTTCTGTGGCCTTGATTAACAAGAGCCAGGATGAGTAATTCTTAAGCTTTCAAGTAACTAGAGTTTTGTAACTGGTTGAAGCAGCCATCCATTAGTTTTAGTGCCTGTTGTGTCCATGTGTAATAATAATCATTTACCCGTACATGCTTTCCATTAGACTACCTCAAAGGCAAGTGAGTGAGTAATTATGAAGGTGAATAAACTTTTTTAAAAAGGCTCTGCAAATAATTGCCATCAATAAAAAGGGTTCATTCAATCAGGTATATTATTCACTACAAATAATTTGTCCAACTGTACTTGAAATGGGTTTTCAGTGCTGCAGCCGTCACTTTGTTTCTGAGAGCACAGCTGAGCAAATGCAGCAGTCTGTCTTAGTCCAGTTTTGTGGGTGACTCTTTTATGTCATGTCACTGGGAATAAAACCTTTTCCTTGTGATTAAGCCTCTTAACCTTGAGTGTTTTAGGATCATACTGAGGGTATGTCTATACTGGCAAGTTTCTGCACCACAAGCTATACCACTTTTATTAAAACACTGGAATTAAACCGCAGTTGCATGTCCACACTGTGCTCCTTGTGACACTGGAGTGAATCCACATTAGCAGCTCTTGCAAAGGCAAAGATAGCTGTGCACTGTGGTAGCTATCCCACTGTGCAACCGGCTGCGAGTGCTTTGGGAAGGGTTTGCAGTGCCTCATGGGGCAGGCACAGTGTCACACGATGCAGGTTTCCCAATCCCATTGTTCCATGGGCACCCTGCGACATTGCCAGCTGCTTTTCAATTGAAGTGGGGTGGGGGAGAGTGTGTGACAGGAAGTGTGTGTGAATGCATATGGAGCAGGGGAGAAAGACAGTGTGTTTTTGGGGAAAGAGAGTGTATCAGCATGCTGTCTTGTAAGTTCAGACAGTGGCAGGAAGCAACCAATCCTGAGGCAGGGGGAGGGGGAAACTCTGACATCAGGGGGAAACTCCTCCCTCCCTGGGCGCTCACCCTCTCTCACATACACACACCTGCCTCTCTGTTCAACAGCATAAGCATTCCACATTAATGGTTTGCTTTGTGTCCCGGAGCAGATCAGCACAGCATACAACAGCTGTCAGAAAAGGTGCTTTGAAAGGGGAGGGGCACATGTCTCCAGGGCAGCCGAGTTCAAAACGAGCAGAGCGGTCACTTGAGGCATTATGGGATAGCTCCAGGGGCCAGTTACACTGCAGAAAGCAATCAAATCACTGGCAATAGAGCGCTGGACCCTCTGCGCAAATAGCCTTATAACTCTCCTCGGGGTGGCTTTTTTGCAGCGCTGCAACTGAGGAGTTTCTGCGCACAAAGTGGCTTGGCAGTGTGTACACGTCTGCAGTTTGAGCGCAAAAAGCTGCTTTACTGCGCAGAAACTTGCCAGTGTAAACAAGCCCTGAGATGTGTTGTTCTGGGGCCTGCAATGTTGTCTCTTCTTTTGTATAATTTCTTACTAGTTGAGAAGGACAAACTTCCCTGTGCTGCTACTCTGTGTGCACTGTATACCCTGGACTAGCTTCTAGGCCACTAGAAATTGATTGGATGCTTACTAGCTGACAAGGTTATCAGGAAGGTTTGCTGACTAGATCTGAGCTCGCTCTCCTTCCTTGAGAAAACCCCATCTCTTGATGCTTTAGGAGTAAGTCACAAAGCACTGGAGAATCCACTGTAGGAATAATCCAGACTGAGCTTTGGGGGAGCTGATTGATCTGTCTGCCTAGGTACTTGTGACCTCCATCTTGGTAGTGTTAGAGTTCCTCATTAACATTAATTATTGTACTCTCATAACCTACCAGTGAAGTAGGGAAGTATCATTGTCCCTGTTTTACAGAAGGGAAACTGAGGCACCAAGCAATTGAGTGACTTGGCCCCAGGCTTCACAGGAAGTCAGTGGCAGAACTGAAAATCAAATGCAGAGGAGTCCTGAATGCCAGTGGGTGCTGTAACCATTCTGGTTAATTGCTAGGATTTTAGAATTAAAGGTATGGTGAATTAAGTTGGTGCCCATTAATTGCATTCATTGCTTTGGAAACTCCTGCTCTACTGGTTAACAAGTAGCATAAACACAGGCGGCAGGGATTTTTGCCCAGTATGGAACTGAAGATGAGGTTCACTCCACCATAAGGATATTACAAACTTTTAAGGGTGCTGTGGTCAGTGCTGTGGCCTGGGGGCTGTGGAGAGCTGGCTGGTCACATGGTTCTGGCAGCAGCTGCTTGTTTCCAGATGTTAAATCCCATTAAAAGAAGGTAAAAATTTATTCCTTTCCTAATAATTTCCAGGGAAGCCATTGCTGCTAAAGTGGCGCGGGGTGTGTTTGATCGATAGTGGGAGTGGAGGCGGTCTGCCTGCTGGCAAAGAGGTGGGTGAGGTGTCCACAGTGCACACTCTCTTCAAATGTTGCTATCCTCTGAACAAGTCCAGGAACCCCTTCTCACTGAGTTGCGCTTTCTTCTAAGCTGTTGTGCTTGCCGGTGGAGTGGATTGAATTAGCAGCTGTTCTCAAACTCTGCGTCAGAATCCCAAAGTGGGTCATGACCCCGTTTTAATGGGGTCGCCAGGGCTGGCATTAGACTTGCTGGGGTCTGGGGCTGAAGCCTGAGCCCCACGACCCAGGGCCAAAGCAGGAGGGCTTCAGCCCTGTGTGGTGGGGATCAGGTTACAGGCCTCCCACTTGGGGCTTTGCCCTCATGCACACACCCCCGGAGCAGTGGGGCTCGGGCTTTGGCCCCTCCAGCTAGGGTAGCGGGACTCAGGCATTGGTCCTCACTCCAGGGGTTGTGTAGTAATTTTTGTTGTCAGAAGGGGGTCATGGTGCAATGAGGTTTGAGAGCCCCTGGATTAGAAGAACAGAGCAGTTATTCCCATCCTAGAGATACTTTGGATCCTTTCAAATATGTGCAGCAACAGAGACATCTTGTGGCCAGTTGAGGAAGAACCTCATCTCTGTGTTTCCCTTGCAGGACCCAGATTCATGCATCGCAGATTCCGAGGTCAGGGTGTCCAACCTGTGGCCCTCAATGTGACTGTACAGGGCTGCACCCTGTGACGTTTACAGTGAAGGGTTTGGATCAGCTTCCAGTCACTGTGGCGGGCACTGCCTCCCCCCGCAGCACAAGTTACAACCCCTGCCTTGAGCGGCTTTGCTCTGAACCAAAATACTGTGAGTAGCTGTTGTCCTTTCCCTGCTGCAGCTGTTTAGTAGCTCCCCTGCTGGCTTCCTGCTGCATTACAGGAGCAATGAAAGTGTACCTATGGCTGTTCATTGTTACCTCCCTGTTGGGCTGTGGGAACCTCAGCAAGTGGGAGAGGAGTTTGACTAACTGCGCCTAAGACTGGGGAGCCTCCCCCACGCAGACAAGGAGAGGGGGAAAAGCAACCATCCATTACAAGCTTCCTGGTTCTCTGCCCTGGCCCAGGCTCATGTGCCAACTGTCTGTGGTCCCAAGAGATCACTTGCCAGTTAGGGATAGCTAGAGGGCACCAGACACAGCCCCTCCCACTCTCAATATGCCCTTGTCCTGTCCCCACCCTAACACAGTGCTACACTGGGGCAGAGGGCAGGAAGGCATAAGAGCTGAATACTCTGGCTCTGCACCCACTGGAGACTCCCTCCACCAGGCGGCTTCTGCTCTCTTTGCACAACCCAAGGGGCATTGAGCGAATAGACTGGGCCAAAGGATCTGCTTCAAAGTATCAGTGTGGACGCTTGGCCTCCTTGACATAAGTTAAACTCTCATGCTGATAGGGCCGGTGCCAAAAGCCCACCTCAGGCACCTGGCATGTCTCTAACCCATCTGACCTAGAAGCAGAACTTGGTGCTGTACCCATTTGGAGACCGGGACATGCCATTACACTCTACAGGTCAGGGAGCAGAGCTTGGCAGCCTTTCCCCATTACTCACAAATAAGGAGAGGAGATTTGGTATGTTAAATTTGTAGGGAAACCGTATCACCAAACCCATGTGTCCAAAACTTGGGTCAGGCCTCTCAGAATTATGAGACTAGCTTAAAATTCAGGATTTTACAGATACGGTGGGGGCCTTGTTTGCATCTGAACCCCTCAGCTACCCTTGGCACACTTGTAAACCTTTTCTCCTCCAGCTGAGATTCCTCTGGAATCGCATGAACCCTAGAGCTGGGTCACTAAAACTTCAAATGGTATGATAGTCCCGACCAGGCTGCGAGAGCTGGGAATATAAACTTCTCCTAGGCACCATTGAGACTGCAGGAAGAGGCCCCAAATGACTCCTGCCTTGTTCTGCTCTAATTTGTGGCTGACCTCCTGTGCACAGTACCATCTTGCCCCTCTGCCGGTCTCCTCCTTGTGAAAAGGCAGAGGATGGAAACATTAGAAAATTCTACTCCCCTTTCCTATGTGGGTCAAACCCCTGACCCACTTCCAAGAAACACCACAGAGGCTGTCTGCACTCCAGTGATTGGCACCTGGGTCTGAGCACCCTGCTTAGCCTCGTTCAGGTTGGAGCATCCCTACAGCAAAGATCTACCCACTTTACTGTGTCTGCGCTTACCTGAGTGTCTCTGGGGGCATATCCCATAGTTCTTTGTACTGAGACACTCCAGGATTCTTTCCCAGTCAGTTGTGTCATTTGCAGGAGAACTTGTCTGTCCTTTGGGGGAAGTTGTGGGAAAAGTATTGGAGGGCTATCAGCATGTGAATGAGGTGTTTTGTTTGTTTTTGTTTGTTTGTTTGTTCGTTTTTTGCCTGCATCCTCACCACAAAGAGGGTGGCTCCAGCCTGAGTTGAATTGGAGCCCAGGTTCTAACCTGGCCCACTAGCTGGGCCAGCTAGCCTGGGCATAAAGCACCTCCAAACCCAGCTCCAAGGGTCTTGTGCAGGGACAGAGGGGGGGTTGGGCTAAGACCTGGGAAAGAGTCCAACTTAACTGTGCAGTGAAGACAGAGAGTGGCAGGCAGGCCAGCCAATCTGCCCCATCAACATCTCTCAGGCAAGAGTCCATCTTCTCTTCACGTGACTTCCTTAGTTCTGCAGCACCCATGGGCGTGTTAGACCCTTCACAAATTAAAGGAGCAGGTCCCTGCTGCAAAAAGCTTCTGATCTCAGAGATTCCAAGGCTAGAAGGGACCACTGTGATCATCTAGTGCAGGGGTGGGCAAACTTTTTGGCCTGAGGGCCACATTGGGGAATAGAAATTGTATGGCGGGCCATGAATTCTCACAGAATTGGGGTTGGGGTACGGGAGGGGGTGCAGGCTCTGGTTGGGGGTGCGGGCTCTGGGGTGGGGCTGGAAATGAGGAGTTTGGTGTGTAGGAGGGTGCTCTGGGCTGGGACCGAGGGGTTCCGAGGGGGATCAGGGCTGGGGCAGGGGTGTGGGAAGGGATGCAGGTTCCGCCTGGGGGTGCGGGCTCTGGGGTGGGACTGGGGATGAGAAGCGTGGGGTACAGGAGCATGCTCTGTGCTGGCATTGAAGGGTTTGGAGAGCGGATGGGGGATCAGGGCTGGGGCAGGGGGTTGGGGCGTGGGGAGAGGCTCAGGGGTGCAGGCTCCGAGCAGCGCTTATCTCAAGCGGCTCCCAGAAGCAGTGGCATGTCCCTTCTCCGGCTCCTAGGCATGGAGCTCCCCCACCCTCGGAGTGGGACCATGCCGTGGCTTCCAGGAGCCATGTGGTATGGCCCCCTACCTGGCGCCCCAGCTGTAGCGCCGGAGCAGGGCCAAGCCGCGTGGTGCGGCTCCCGACCAGGCTCCCCAGTGGGAGCTCGTGGGCCAGCTTAAAACGGCTTGCGGGCCATAGTTTGCCCACCCCTGATGTAGTGTGACTCCTTGTATAGCACAGTCCAGAGAGCTGCCCCATAATAATTCCCACAGCAGAGCTTTTAGAAAAACAGTCCATCCTGAATTGTAAATTGTCAGGGATTGTTCCAGTGGTTAATTACTCTCACCATTATAAATTTACACCTTATTTCTGGTCTGAATTTGTCTAGCTTCAACTTCCAGCCAATGGAGCGTGTGGCAGCAGGGTCCACATGGACACTAAGTACACTCAAACTAAATGTTCATGAACCGCTAAGGTGGGATTTGAAGGAAGATGGGCTTTACTGGGGAGATCCTGCCATGCATAAGGGGCAGCATGAGAGTGCGCAGGAGGCATGTAAGGGAGACTCTGACAGCTGGGCGGTAGAGGTTGGGAACGTTGGCAAGGTGGGGTTAATGGTGCTGTCCGTTACTAGATCACTGAGGTATGGCAACGCTAAGTTAGGAAGGGCCATGGGCTTGTCTCTACTGTCCATTTTGTTGTGAGCAGAGCGTTTGGGGGACTTAAACTGAGGTGGTCAGAGTGACAAGCCAGCAAGGCAACCTTAGCAGCTGCATTCAGAATGGACCCGAGGCAAGCAAGGTGTGGTGTTGGGGGCCAGTGAGGAGGGGTTGCAGTGGCCATGGTGTGACACATCGAGGGCTGGAGTGAGAGTTTAGCTGTGAAGAGGAAAGGCCAGTTTCAGATATGCTGTTTTTTCTTACACAGCAGGGTTTGGGCATGGCCTGAATTTGTGGGTCAAGAGGGAAGGCCAAATCAGAGAGGTTACAGGCCTGAGTGACTGTGAGGATGATGGTGTCCATGGGGACAGAGGAAGCTGAGAGGCTGGGGAGCGGGGCACACAAACAGCTCAGCATTGGCCACCTGGTCAGGTGAGGCAGGGTGAATGGGGGGAGGGGGGCTGTGCTTGAAGCTGAAGCCAAGGAGTTTGAAGATGATGATTAGTGGAGCTGGAGGAGCCAGTGGAGAGAGTGGATGGGGAGTGATGTAGGGAGGGATCGGGGCAGGAGGATGGGGCCAGAGGCTGTGTTTTGGGTGGCGGTGTGTGCCATCAGGAGGGCAGGCGCAGGAGGTTACAGCAGTCCTCACTGGAGACTAATTAGGATGGTGGCAGTTTTATCAAAGATAAAGTTGGGTCCTAGAAATGTGGTGGCAGAAATAGCAGGATTTGGATTTCTGTAGGACTTTTCTGTGTACTTGTGCTGTTCCTAGTGCTAGATACTGGGGGGAGGGGGGAAGAGTCTCCCTTATAACATATGCTGCAATTGTGACATCACTTTATTAATGGCAAGATCCATTAGCACATGGAAATAACTTTCTAAGTGGAATCAAAATACTAGATTTCTTCCAGCCATCACTTGACAAACCCCTGTGGGAAAGTCCTGCTAGCCCTAAAGAGTTGGAGCGCCTGCCAAACGTGGAGGTGGGGTGGGGAGCTGGACATTTGGATCCAAACACCAATAGTAGCAAGTGTGTTCATCCCTGTCCATGTGGGCAGGGCTACAGGTATGGTTGACGGATCCCCTTAGAGTCCAACAAGTTTTCTACTAAGGAAGCAAAGTGGTAAAAGTTACTAGGAAGACAGGCCAGACAGTGAGGTGAGAACAGCTCTTTTCTCATAGGATTCTCCATTGTTTTTCAGATTGGAACAAGACTAATTCCTGGGATTTCTCAGCCGTGGCTGTCTGCCCCTCGTGAAGCTGTCCCCTCCCAGCCCATGTGGCTCTCCCCATGCCCCGAGCGTGCAACTGGTGCCGAACGCAATGTGTGTTTGTCAAACCATGGAAGTGGGCAAGTATGGCAAAAATGCCAGTCGAGCCGGAGAGCGAGGGGTCCTGTTGGAGCCTTTCATTCACCAGGTGGGCGGCCACAGCAGCATGATGCGCTACGATGACCACACTGTTTGCAAGCCCCTCATTTCCCGAGAACAGCGCTTCTACGAGTCCCTGCCCCCGGAAATGAAGGAGTTCACGCCTGAGTACAAAGGTGAGCCTCAGTGCTGCTGCACAATGTAGCTTCCCACTCTGTGGGGCTCCTGCAGCTGTGGGCAGGTTCTGTTTGTCATTTCCTTCACTACTGCTGCTCTCCAGTGATTTGATGTGAACTGTGTGGTGAGTAGAGGTGTTCTCGGAGTGTGTGTACAGGGCTGAGCGTGTGGCTGATGATCAAGGGATGATTTCAGTGCCATGCTTCAGTCTGAGAAGAGTTCTGAATTAGCTCCTGACTGAGCCATGTTCAGCGTATGTGGATCGGCCGGCAAAGTCCTGTTTTGAACCCTGCCCAGGTTGTCTCAGAAGGCTTGTCCTCCCACTCTTCACATTAAACAAGGAAGTTGTTAAACGGAGGCAATGGCTGCCTCTTTATGCAGCTGCATGCCGAGTGTGCTGGGTTCTGGCTTTCGCAGGGGAGAAATTAATATGGAGCTGTCACCAGGGTGAAGACCCTGCTTCTGGATGGCTGACCAAAGCAGAACTGAAAGTGCTGCTTCCTCTGAGCTTCCCCTAAGCTCCCCACAGTGCTCAACATTGCTCCCCCCGGCACTCAGCATTGCTCCCCACGGCGTGCAGCATTGAGTACAAATAGAACAGTGAAGTGGTTACCTTTGCTTTGTGGGCTTGACTGTATCAGCTCTTTTCAGTACTCTGGTTCTTATGGGGTGCATCTGTGGGAACAGACTTTGTGTGGAAAATGATACGAGCAAACTGCCAAGGCAAATGTTCTGAAGCTGGTGCTAAAAATGTGCATTCCTGGTTTTCCTGACCCACTTGCTGCTTATGAATATTCAGGGGAATGGGGGCATTCGGTGGCAGCAAAGCATGCTGAGCTGTCACCCCTTCAGGTGTGCACCTGACCTGCCTTGCAGGTACCCTGCCTTCCTGTAGACATGAAGAGACTCTGTCTTGGGTGGGCTGAGCTGTGTCTATGCCAGAGTAAGGCAGTTAGATCACTCCCTTGAGGAAGGACCGTTTCCTCTTGGCCTTTCTCAGCTCCTCAGCATTACCACTGTAACCTGCAGTCTGGATGAGGGGGGACTAGGTCCGATTTACAGATTCACCGTGCACTCCAGGTCAGAGTATGCTGCTGTGATTCGTGATAGTACGTTAAAGCTTGATGGATGTCTAGCTGGTCATCCCAAAGAGCTGGTGAAATCTTTACCCCTCCTGTATGTGCCACATTTGTCGCTGAAAAACTATTCACAGATGTGTCAGAGTGTGAAAACGTTCACTTGGAACTGAGTTTTCTACCCCTCCAAATGCAAACAGTCTCTAGGAGTCACCAGACTGACGAAGAGCACCAATAATCTTTCAAAGTGACCAAAAACTAAAACTAGCTGTGGTTTAAAGTCTTCCATCTCCCGCGGGACATGAGGAATTGCCCTTCCCTGTGGCCAGGCTTGGCAGAGTTAGATTTGCATGTATGTAATTTCAATGGAGGAGGATGTTTATTTTTAAGCATTTTTAAAATTTATCAGTTTAAATTTTCCCATTTGTGGGAAATTATGGGGGAGTCAGACATTTATTTAGTGACAGTAGATGTTGAGGTTCAAAAGGTTAAAGCTTTATAACCATTCAAACACGCACTGTCAACATCGGATGTCATACTATCCAAAGGAAATAGCCTTACATCAAATGCAAAGCTCTCAAGAGGCTGTTTCTTACGTTGCTGAGCTGTACATGTCTATGACTGTGGATGGAGAAATATTTTCACTGGTTTGTGTGTGTAGGGGAAACGTAAAAAACAGCTCCTTCCAAGCCTAGAGGTAGGTTACTACAGGTCACCTCTTCCAGACTCAGGTGGAAGCTTGAGTCGAGACCTGTGGGGAAGGGAGGTTTACAGCAGGGAAAGCATCCCCATTGGCACATGTCAGTACAGCTCACTCAAAGCTACTCCCTCAAGTCAAGGGGCAGAACTCCTGCCAGCTAAAACTCCTAGTTTCCCTCACTGCCCCCTTCTCCTCCTTCCACTCCCACTCTGGTTCTCTGCCTGGCCCAGGCTCTTTGGGAGGCACGTGCTCTGCATGGCACGTGCAGACTTCGGCTTCTCTTGTCCCCTTCCTGCCTGCGCACTAGGTTATCCACTTATTACCGTAACTCCATCGATTGACTGCTGCACAACAGGCTGCCTGCTCCTCATGCCCTTCGGGGGTGGGAGTCCAGAACCCCAGGATGGCATGCTTAAAAGTTGGGAGTTGCTGCCTTAGTCTGCCCAGGTACCCCCAGAGAGTGTTAGTGTGCCAAGGGGAAGCAGGCAGACTTACAAACGTGGGGCATACCTAGCTCAGGTGCTGCTTCTCACAGTCGTGCCTCCGTGAGGTAATCTTCACCTAACATGCTGGACACTGGGCTGGCTTCTCTGTGATTGTGCACCTGGTAACGAGGCAGAGTTGACAAATGCAAACAGCTCCCAAAAACGTGTCCCTTTCCCCTCCTTTTTATCAAATTTTGGAAAATTTCACCCTGCTCTGGAAACAAGGAGAGATGGCTCAAGGTGTGAGTGCAAACTCTCACAGCCAGCAGCAATTACTGCCTTGTCAGGGCTTCTACACAGGCCCCAGTCAGGGTTCCGCTTAGCAGTCTGAAGAGGAGCCCTGAGTTGGAGCTATACGGTGACATTCCCACTTCCTCTTGCCATCCCTGCAGGGTGGAGTTACCCAGTTAAGAACTGCCCCTCTCCCAACAGTATTTCCAGAGTCTGTAAGTTTAATGGTTTTCTCCGTGTTGCACTAACACACTCTCTGGGACATGTGGGGAGACTAGGGGCATTTCCATGCAAGCAATACTGTGCAGTAAGCTGGGTTGTAACTCTGCCACGCGCCAGCCTGCCGTGGTGCCGAGTGGCTGCGTGGGCCCAGCCGCCAAGCGCTAACAGCTACCTCGTGCGCTTTGCTGTAGAGCTGGCTGAAGCAGCATTACATTAGAGTGCCCTTGGGAACTTTTAATGCACAGCAGCAGGTTCATCCAGACAGTTAGTGTGCAGCACGCTGGAGCGCTCTAGATTTACACCCCCAGCTTGCCACACAGTCACTGCCCAGGTAGACGTGCCGAAGTGAGCAGCTCCTGACTTTCTAATGCCTGAGTATGGGGGCTTGGAGTCCAATGCCCTAGTGGGCACTGGGAGCTTGACTGCTCAAGCCACAGCCCCACCAGGGAGAACTTACGTGCACAATGGCTCTTAAGGAGACACCCTTGCCAATTGCTATGGACAGTTGTTGCATCAACCCCAGCTCTAGCTGCAGGCCTGCCCCATTATTAACACCCCCAAAGCACCACTGGAACTTGGTGGCAGGGGACTGTGGTGGCCTGTGCATGGAGGCTGCCTCAGGTGCAGGAGTGCCATGACCCACAGTAAGATCGCATCTCCAGGAATGCC
Organism: Emys orbicularis; assembly: GCF_028017835.1. NCBI lineage: Eukaryota > Metazoa > Chordata > Testudines > Emydidae > Emys > Emys orbicularis. Next base: position 78,867,028 of record NC_088689.1, on the reverse strand, counting down.
GGCTCAGTAATCGGCTTGGTGTGCCCAGGTACGGTCCAGCAGCTTGGTGTGCCCAGGTACACTGTGCTTGGTGTGCCCAGGTACAGCCCAGTGGCTCCTCTCCCCGCAAACCTTAGAAAACTCCTCTGCGCTGATCCACCAAAACTGGCACAGGGCGCCAGAATAGGCTTGGGAGGCCCCATGGCCAGCAGCCAAACTAGCCGATTCGACTCCTGGGCAGCCCTTATGAGTCTCCAAAAAGCTGTGGGAACCCCAGTGAGCCCCATACTGGTGGGGGTGGCCCCAGCAGCTCACAAGGCAGGTAGTTCTTGTACCAGTGCCCGCCCTCTCACTGCAGGATCTTAATGCCTCCCAGCCACTTCCGGCTGTACCCTGCCAACACCGGGGAGAGGTGGGGAGCTGTTACCCTCTACACAGAGGGCCTGAGGCCCAGAGAAACCAAGACCACCTCCAAACATTTTGGTCTAAATGACTTACCCAGCATCACGTCGAAAGTCTGTGTCAGGGCCCGCATTTAAACCCAGCTCACCTGGGTCCCAGGCCAATGCCTTAGAGGTTTTTAAGGTCAGGCTTGACAAAGTCCTGGCTGGGATGATTTAGTTGGGGTTGGTCCTGCTTTGAGCAGGGAGTTGGACTAGATGACCTCCTGAGGTCTCTTACAACCCTAATCTTCTATGAGTCTATGATCAGGATTCTGGGGCTGAATTCCTGACCGGTACAAGATGTGTGATCCAGTGGTTAGACAGGATAGACAAGCAATAGATTTAGCACATTCACTCCCAAAGGCAACGTGGATGAGATCTGGGTTCTTTCCCCAGCTTTACCGGAAGTGACCTGCATCCTCAGTTGTTGTATCTCTTAAAATGAGGCAGTGGGGTAGGATAGCTGCCTGCTCCTACAGTAGGGTATGAGGCCTCAATAAAAAGGGCTGTTTGTGTAGAGCTCAGAAATATTATCAGCAGCCAGTGGAATGGGAATCTTGAACTCATGGCTGCAGGGTCCCAGAGCTGTCATGGCTTGCAGAACAGTTCCCTGATTGCATCTGTGCAGTATTGCTACAAGCTGGGTCACTCCTAGTGGCTGAGTGTGTACAGCCGGACACAGTCTCATGGAGCACTGGAAAAAGTCATTTCTGGAGCTGAAGACTAGTTCTCGCTGGGTACAGACTAGGGATAGGAGTGTTGTCTGAATCTTTCCTCCTGTTCTCTCTCTCTCGGGACAAAAGCTCCTATGTTTGATGGGGCTGTATCACAGCAACCTCTTGACCAAATGCCCCCACATTTGCATCATGAACTCTCCCCTGAGTCCTGAACTGCCATGTCCATTTTCAGTCAATCTGATTTAAATAGGGTTGAAAACTGGGCTTTAACAGAAACCCTGTTGTCACCCTCACTATGGAGTTGCTAGCATAACTAGGATAACTCCCAGAAGGGGTGTCTGGCATGTGCTGCCTCTGCTCGCTTCGTCATGCTGCTGAAGGGTAAAATGTCTGTTGTAACAATGTATCCCAATTTTGGACTACAAAAGCCAAGCCAGGAGACCAGAGATCTCAAGTGGAAATGCTTAATTCACTACCATGGACCCTTCTCTTGGTTCTCCAGTGATGGGCACATGGCTGTTATCACTTGCTGTCACAGGTAGGCACTCATTTAATTTAGACATGCAAAAAAGTGCATTAATGTTCTTTACTGAGTGAACTAGAAATCTGAATTGCTGATGACTTCTTCGAGCAAGAGCTCTGAGGGGTGCTGTTCAGAATGCCTACGTGAATTTCCTATCTGTCCTCCTAGAAGGGGACTGGAAAAGCACCTTGCTGAACTGAAGGCATCAGATAGACGCATCCATAAATATTTGGAGTGACCATCTGAGAGATGTTGCACCAACCCTCCCTTGGGCCCCTCCCATGGCAGTGTCAGTTCGGGAGTCACTAGTGTTCGGTTTAGACCACACCTTGAGCAGTGGCTTTGGAAGATACAGAGAGGCAACACTGCCTCAGCAAACAGACTGCTGTGCGCCTGGGTGCAGGGTGAACCTTGCTGCATTAGCTGAAGGGCAAGCTGCTGACGTGGCAGGAGGATAAGAGATGAAACTTCCAGGCTTTCTGCAAATTGGGGGAGATGTGTTGCTGGGTTCCCTATGGGGGGAGGGATAGCTCAGTGGTTTGAGTATTGGCCTGCTAAACCCAGGGCTGTGAGTTCAATCTTTGAGGGGGCCATTTAGGGATCTGGGGCAAAAATCTGTTTGGGGATTGGTCCTGCTTTGAGCAGGGGGTTGGACCGGATGACCACCTGAGATCCCTTCCAACCCTGATATTCTATGATCTATGATGACTGTGGAGGCTGCCCTGCCTGCAGGCGTTCAGCCGCAGTTTCTGTGCCCTCCTCTGCGGGGCTAGTGGCTGGGTGGGGTAGTTTGTCTGAGGAGTTTTCCCTTTGCAAGATTCTCATGCAGGTTGCAGCATCTCAGGTCCCTTCCCGCAGAACAGTTCCACAGTTCTAGATTTGTACTGGTGTTGTCTGCTTTCTCTTCCCTGCTGACAGCTCTTGCACTGCCAGTCGCAGACATGCGCGGCTACCCCTTGAGGGACTGCTTGGATTGAGATAAGCTGCCTCTCTTTGGCAGGTGTGGTGTCTGTCTGCTTTGAGGGAGACAGTGATGGCTACATTAACCTGGTAGCATATCCCTATGTGGAGAGCGAGGCCTTGGAGCAGGATGACATGCCAGAGAGGGACCAGCCTCGGCGCAAGCACTCCCGCAGGAGCCTTCACAGATCCAGCAGTGTCGGTGAGCACAAGGAGGAGAGACCCGGCCTGGCCGGTGACAACCCTGAGAGGTAAAAGGACTGGGGCTGGGAACAGTGCAGTCTGCAAGCACACCACTTCCTCATCCCTCGGTCAGCTCTGGGGCTTCCTGGCAGAATAGCTCTCCCTTGCACTTCCCATGTCATACACTGACTGGCCCCAGGCAGTGATGTAGTGCAGAGCTTGCTGGAGTGTGGTCCCTGGCTCACTTCTCAGTGCGCACACCTAGCTGTCATACACTGCCCACTTCTAGGCAGCATCTCGTCCCAGAGACTGGCCTGGTCCCTCCCTCTCTGAAGTATGCTCAGGCTGGAGCTATGAGGCCCCTGGAGACTAGCTGCCTCTGTGGTACATTCTTGAAGATCCCTGGGGCAAGCTCTCTGCCTTTGCACGCTGGGGTGGTCTAGGGGAAGGTTCCCCTTTCAGAAGGCTGTGCCCACTACCGATCCTGCTCCTGCTCTGTGCAGATAGGCCCCTCCAGCATGGAGGCTCTTCTGCAGGCTCGCCCAGGAAGAATTGCTGGCTTTCACTGAGACCAGAGACTGGCATTGCTGGGTTGGAGGTCAGGGCATGTAACAGGAGAGGGGATGGGGGAGATAATCCCTTGCCAGGAGAAGTTATTGGGTTCCAGTGCTGTAGTCTAACTCCTGTCTGTGACAGGTTAGCTGTCTAGTCAAGGACTCCCTAGCATGCATGTGTTCTTTTCTTTGTGCCAGCAGCATCCAAGAGACAAAGAGCCCCAAGGTGGAGCTGCACATCCATTCCGATGTTCCGTTTCAGATGCTGGATGGGAACAGCGGCCTGAGCTCGGAAAAGATCAGCTACAACCCATGGAGTCTGCGCTGCCATAAGCAGCAGCTGAGCCGCATGCGATCGGAGTCCAAGGACCGAAAGCTCTACAGTATCCTCCAGAAAGCAGAGCCAGGGCAGCTGGCTGCGTCTTCCAGAACGGTGCCAGCAAAGGCTTCCCACCTCTGCAAGGAGTGGCCGGCACCTCGCCCTTGGCTCATGCTCAGAGCACACGCTCCTTTTGCCATCAACACAAGCAGAACCAGCTGGGCCAAAGGCTGGGGCCCCTTTTCCATTATTCCTTCCATCTGTCCCTGCAGCAGTGTCTGTCCAGGCACCTGGGAGGAGAGTCAGGTTTCTGCCAAGGACACTGGCAGTGCCTGCTGGCTAGGTGCCATCTGTGTCACCAGGTCACGTCTCCCCTTCTGGGCCCTCTGACAGAGACTGGGCTCGTATTTTCCTGCCCAGTACTACTGTCTCGTGGGCTCTTTCCTTGTCTTCCATACTGGGCTCGTCATATTCCTCTCTTCTTGGCTGCTTTGTCACTGACTCCTTTTTGTCCCCTCGTGCCCACTCCCCAGCATGCGTTACAGATCCAGGAGTTCCCAGATAACTTGCTTGGTTCCTGGTGGTTGGCAGCTCTGAGAGATGAAATCTCCTTGACATGTTTTTTAGAGTTCCTTTTGCTGGAGAATGTGGTGCATCATTTCCGATTTCCCTGTGTGCTTGACCTGAAGATGGGGACCAGGCAGCATGGAGATGATGCTTCTGAAGAGAAGGCTGCTCGGCAGATGAAGAAGTGTGAACAGAGTACCTCAGCCACGCTGGGTGTGAGAGTTTGTGGAATGCAGGTACAGTATCCCAGGGATTGTCTGGGGCAGCCTGTGGCAGAAAGACATCTTCCACACCCCTCCTCGAACATCCCCAGCTACCTAGGGAAAGCACAGCAGGATAGTGCTCTCCGCTGGGCAGCGTTCCTGTGACACTTCTTCCTTCCCAGCCCCTTGACAGCCTGCTACCAGTCGTGTGTTCCAAAGAGCACATGCTGTTACACATCACTTCCCCCTCCATTCCACTGGAATGAAGGAGTCTGTAACTTCTCATGGTGTGGAATGGGCCATGGCCTGCTTTGCACAGTAACTATATGTACTGAGTGTTGTAGAGAAGTGCTAAAATCCAGCAAGCCTAATTAACAAGCTCAGTAACAATGTGGACACAAGAACAAATGGAGATAAACTGGCCATCAGGAAGTTTAGACTTGAAATTAGACAAAGGTTTCTAACCATCAGAGGAGTGAAGTTCTGGAACAGCCTTCCAAGGGGAGCAGTGGGGGCAAAAGACATATCTGGCTTCAAGACTAAGCTTAATAAGTTTATGGAGGGGATGGTATGATGGGACAGCCAATTAATTGCCAAAATTAGATCTTTGACTATTAGCAGTAAATATGCCCAACGGCCTGTGATGGGATGTTAGATGGGGTGGGATCTGAGTTACTACAGAGAATTCTTTCCTGGGTGTCTGGCTGGTGAGTCTTGCCCACATGCTCAGGGTTTAGCTGATTGCCATATTTGGGGTCAGGAAGGAATTTTCCTCCAGGGCAGATTGGCAGAGGCCCTGGGGGTTTTTCGCCTTCCTCTGCAGCGTGGGACACGGGTCACCTGCTGGAGGATTCTCTGCACCTTGAAGTCTTTAAACCATGATTTGAGGACTTCAATAGCTCAGACATAGGTTAGGGGTTTATTACAGGAGTGGGTGGGTGAGATTCTGTGGCCTGCGTTGTGCAGGAGGTCAGACTAGATGATCATAATGGTCCTTTCTGACCTTAAAGTCTATGACTCTCTAGTGAAGAGCCTAGCAATTGATGCCTATTCCAGCCAGGTCAGTGGTGCCTGGGGTCTTGTCTCAGTAGCATCTCTCATACAGTCACAGGCCACTTGTGGCTTCCTATACTTAGGGGAGAGGGGAGTTCCTTTCTTCCCTTCTGGGTATGCCCTGAAGCATAAGAATTGAGTGTCCTTGTACTCCTACTCTGGCTAGTGTGATGGGGAGATGCTGTTTACAGTGGAGGACCTGGACCTTTTCTGGAATCTGATTCTACAGCAGTGAGTGCCACGGGTTAGTCGTGTGCCACGGGTTAGTCATATGCCATGCTGAGGGGCAGACCCCTCTTAGCTATCCCTCCATTCCATGTGGCTCAGCTGCTGACACACTCAGCGCTGATCCATCTGGTCATGTGTGAAGTTTCTCCCCTCCCCCCTACTTTGGACACACTTTGCTGTGCTGACGGATGTGCTGCTCTCTACTCCTGGAAGGGGAAACCGGGCCTGGGCAGCCTTCAGTATCCCAGGCAGTGTGAGAAGGGAATGTCCCACCTTGCCTGTAAGGTTTCCAGGAGCACCAAAGGTTTTAGACAGACCTGCCTGCTGTTGAGTGTCAGGAGGTCCCCTCAGTGTCACTGCACAGGGCAGTCCAGTCTTTCACTGTAACGGTGTGTCACTCATGCTTCCCAGCTAATGTGAGCTCTGGTGTTCTAGGTCTATCAGCTGGACACAGGACATTACTTATGCAGAAATAAGTATTACGGCCGTGGTCTCTCCATCGAGGGGTTCCGCAATGCCCTCTACCAGTACCTCCACAATGGCCTAGAGCTGCGCAAGGACCTCTTTGAGCCCATACTCGCCAAACTCCGGAGCCTGAAGGCTGTGCTGGAGAGGCAGGCATCCTACCGCTTCTACTCCAGCTCCCTCCTCATCATTTACGACGGGAAGGACAATAGGGCAGGTATGTTCATGGAGCGCAGGGCAGAGATGCGCCTAAAGCGGGTGGACACCTCTCTCCCAGAGAGCCTGCAGGATGACACCAGCACAGAGCCCAGCCCTTCTGCCCTTCCCAAGGTGGATGTGCGCATGATTGACTTTGCACACAGCACATTCAAAGGGTTTCGGGATGACCCCACTGTGCATGATGGACCTGACATGGGCTATGTATTCGGGCTGGAAAGCCTCATCAACATAATGGAACAGATGCGGGAGGAGAACCAGTAGGCCTGGGCTGTGCCCGTTCATTCCTACCTGGTGGCGGGAGCAGGAAAAAGCAAACAACTTTGGTATTCAATGGTTCGCTCGCTCCCTTGTTTATAACTGTCCCCTGGGCTGGAAGAGCTGTGTGAGGAGTGTGAAGATCTCTGCCGTCCTGCTGCCCGTGTGGTTTTGACTGCACTGGCCTGACCTTCTGGAGGAGGCTCCCAGGGGCCCCGCTGGGTGTGCTGCTGTTGTGCATCAATCTCTTCATTGTGTATGCATTCTGGAAGGAGGACCTGGCCACAGGGAAGGGAAGAGTAAGCCAGCCCTTCATGGTGGAGATGGGGGTTCCGACTGGAATTGCACTGCCTCTGCTCCCCAGAAGTCCCAGCAGAGCCTTTGGTTTGAACCTCTTCTGTCATTTGGAAAGGGCATTCATTCAAATGAGCCGGAAGTATCTATGGGGCTGATGGGCACAGCACACTCATGCTGTTTCCTATGGTATCAGCTGTTGGTACAGCTAGCCCTGCCCCAGGGGTGTGATTAATTGATTGATTGGGGAGTTAGTTTATGATACCGCATTTATCTTCTCCAGTTTGAGCATTTTGACAAATCATCCCAAATGGGCAGGAATAAATGACCAAACAAAATCCATTGCAGAGCTGCAGCAATGGGTAAATCGCCTTGCCCCACAGGCTGCTGTGGGGTCAGTCAGGGAGGCTTTGCTACCACCCCTCGCCACCACCTGCAGCTGGCAGAGAAACTTGTGCAGGGCTGTAAGGGCATTCAGGCCTGAAGGAGTTTCTCTTCCACCAGGGATAAGCGTGATGTTCCTGTGAGATTGACCCTGCCTCGGTGCATTGATCCAATGAGAGTTCAGCTAACTGGCCGGCAGTAGTGTTAACAGCAAGTGAATTCACACCCCAGCTGTTCCACTAGGGTATATCAAGCTAGTCCCAGCCTCAGTGTTTGTATAGCATAGGCACAGCAGCTGGGATGGGAGTATCTTCCTAGCCACATCCAGACCAGGCACTGCAGCATGAGACTGTTGTCTTCTTTGACTCCTCCCGGGGCTGGGCTGACCCATTCCACACTCTGGAACAGTCTGTCACGCTCCCTGGGGTGGGAAAAGGGAAGTGGCTGAGGGGATGGGGTTTCAGCCCTACCTTGGAAGGATCCTAGTGAAGTTAATGAGGAAGAAGAGTCTTAGCTGAACGGACAGAGGGCTTCAGGCTGTCCCCATCATGTTGTCTATTGAGCCCCATGCTGGAGTTGCTCATTCGCAGAAGTGCCCCTTCTGTGGGTGGAAACAGCTGCCCGGCTGGCATGGTGACCCCCTACCCGGCCTACTCTCAGGGAACTGATATCTACTGGCTTGTGTTAGGGTAGGATACAGCTGTCTGGCTGAACATGGCTTGGCTACGCTCTGGCCCTATTCTCCACTCCCACAAGTGGATTTCTGTGCTGGGGACTTGAGTGACAGCAGTGAAAAGAGGTTCTCTGACCTCTCAGAGCTAAGCTGCTTGAGCGAAGCCGTCTAGCCTCCAAGCTGAGGATGGACACGGTGCCTGTGGCTCAGGGTGTTCTGTGTCAGAGGGATTCTCCACCTAGATGTGTCATTTCCATGGCCCTGAGACTAGCTCTTCTAACCCAAACCGTCATATGCGGGCGAGTGCTTGGCCCTGCGCATTGCAGATGCACTAGGCCCTTTGACTGCTCTTTGCCTGGGGAGCGTATGTGCGGGGGCATTGCCATCTGCGGTTGCTGCAGAGAGTGCAGGATTTGGGGCCGTGGGGGTCTCAATCCTGTTACTGCTAGTTGGGGGGGGGGGGGGAGGGGGAGAGGGGAACAGTGCTCAAATTTGTGCTAAAGCTTAAGACTGCCCTGTCTCTTGACTACTCTGCTGAGCTTGGTTAAAGCCCGTGCCCCCCTCAAGCCTTGCAGATGGGGGCTGGGCTCTTGGCCATGGTATTGTTGCATTTGTTAGGTTACTCCTCCCTCCACAGCATCTGTGAGCTCTTCCTCCACAAGCAGCTGCTAATGGGATTTTCTCAGTGGCCAGGACACAGCAGCCAAAGGTGGGCTGCTGGAGGCAATGCAGTTGTTTCCGTGGTTGAAACAAAGTCCAAGTTAGCTGGGCAGAAATGCATTGAGGTCCTTGTGCATTGTGACCAATCAAATCCTAGTCTAGTGGCCTGCCTTCCTCACTGGCCCTGCTATGGCAGGTAGCGCTAAGGAGGGGCATTTCACACCGGGAAGGGGACTCCTCCACATGTGATCGCTTGGTCTTTCAGCATTCCCATTGTCCCCTATTCTGGGTATTGTTGAGGGAAGCGGGGATATGTGTCACAGCTCTCTTGTCTCTCCCATTGGATCCTGCACTGAAGTCCTAATGCTGAGTGTGGCAAGGCTTGTATGTTGGCTTTGGTCCAGTACAGCCCTGTATTAGATCCTGGTTCCAGGGTCACACCGACGTAGCTGGACTGTACAGGAACTCCTGTCTCTACACCAGTCTCCTCAGTCATAGTGAGAGGTGTATACACAGATCACTAGCAACATGGTGCATTTCCTGTTTGGCTCCATGTGATTCCCCTTGCCAAGTACCTTTGGACCATCCCGACAAAATTTTCAGAACTTGTAAATAGCCTTGACAACGGAATTGTTCTGCTTGTTGGAGGGGTTTTTATTCTGTTTGTGCTTCATGAAGAACCAAAAGAAATGAAAGGTTTAGTTTTGCCAGTGCTGCAGTGTTACGTTTCTACACAGCATGATCACAATGCACAGCCTTGCTCAGTAGCAATAACCCTTCCCATCCAGCTTGGAGTGCAGGACATGGCATCGGATGAGCCTCAGGCTGGGCAGGAGATGAATGCAAGTGCCTTGGACTTCTGGAGGCTCAAGTTGCTTATCTGCCTTAGAGCACAAATGGAATGGCTGTTTTCCTGCTAATCCCTCCTAGACACCGTCAACACACTCCTTGTCACCCTCGCCGCAGCCTCCTTAATACAGGCATAGCTGGAATTGACGTACATAGGCATTGCCAGCTGTGGAACACTCCCCCAGAGCATACATGATGGAAGTGAGGCACTTTCACGTCTGGCTGTCAATCCAGGGCGAGTTAGTAACTCGAAGGTAGCCCAGTGGGCATGCTGCATGGGCAGCCCTTGCATCTTGGCACTTCCTTGAACCCAGAGCAACATGGGGCAGTGGAAGTGACAATAGAAAGGCTTCAAGTGGGAGGTGGCCAGGTCAGCAACACATGAAGAAAATTGTTTCCTCAGCTGCTCTTTGTGGTAAGACTTCTAGACAATTGCTGTGGACGAACATGGAGCTGTTGCTGGATTTATCTCCCTCTTGCTCTCGGAGATAGAGCTGGATGCTGGCTCTGCAAGCAGCTCTGCTTGATGTTTCCAAGGCAGTAAACGTCTCCAAAAGTGAGACTTGCAGATCCATTGTCTCCTGGTAGCCTCACAGCTTGCCCCGCCTTGCGGAGAAGGGAATGAAGGGAATGTACCCCCAGGGGTCCGCTTCTGCCCAGGGCTCGTACAGGATGGTCTCGTCTCTTTCTCTGTTATATGGATGGGTTTTGTTGCTGGTTTGCAGAGATTGTTACTTTACTAGTTTGGGTGAAACAAAAAGTTACTCTTAGGGTATGTCTACACTGCCGCGCTAGTTCGGCGGCTGGGGATCGAAGTTCCGGGTTCGATTTATCGCGTCTGGTGTGGACGCGATAAATCGAACCAGGAAGTGCTCGCCGTCGACTGCGGTACTCCAGCTAGACGAGAGGAGTACCGCGGAGTCGACGGGGGAGCCTGCCTGCCGCGTGTGGACCGCGTCTGAACCGCGGTAAGTTCGAAGTAAGGTATGTCGAATTCAGCTACGTTATTCACGTAGCTGAATTTGCGTACCTTACTTCGACTTGGGGGGTAAGTGTAGACCAAGCCTTAGGAACTAAAGCCCCAAGCATGGCCACGGTCAGAGCATTTGCTGTTAACACTGTAGCAAGTGTCCTTCCCCTTCTGGGACCAGGAACCAGGATTCTCTAGATAGCCCCTTCTTGAGCAATGTGCCAGCCCGTGGCTACTCCCTCTGTCTAGGCAAATCCTCACATTAGGTAATTATGCACTTAGAAGAATCCTCATAGGGCCGATCCTATTTAAAAATGGGTTCTGTATTTTTCATTGTGGAACTCCCCAGACATTCCCCAAAGCCAAATGGTTCAGTATTTCATTGGTTTGACTTCAAAGAACAAAAGAAAAGGTGCTTTTCTCCTCTACCCTGGGAAGCAGTGTTGTAACTGTTTAACGTACCACAAGGAGGTAGGAGTGAGTTGATGTAATGTAACCCTGACCTAAGAGTTTCCCAAGAGAGTGCACCTTACATTTAAATGCAGAGGACTGGCTGACCTGGCCATAAATGCAGCTGCTTGGTGTTGGAGTCCAAGGTTATGGGGGAGCTTTTTGGACAGCCCTTTCCTAAAAAACTATTTTGCATGCATTGTACACAGTCAAATCCACTTCAGGTGTGTTCACATAAATAGTCCTTCAGTCCTTCAAGCAGCATAACCTGTTTGCCTCCTTTCAGAGCTTGCGAACATTTCACGCCCAGCAGCGTGAACTTCTGTAGCAGAATATATACACACTCTGTAGTTGCCTTCATGTAGAAAGATGGACCTGCTTTCAGCCTTTTGGAATACATAGCCAGTCAATCTCTAGCAATAGTATGATCTGCTAGCATTGAGAGCATGTGTAGGTCTATTATCAATGCAAGGGTTTCTCTGTATCTAGGTCCCTGGTCTTACAAACATGGACAAAAGAGAACAAGACTGTTCTTCAGTTAAACACTGTGGTTGGGAGGGCAGCAGGGGTTTGTTTTATTGCCTAAAGCCATGGGGATTTGGATTGGGTGCTGCTGTCTTGGGGAAGATGTTGGGCAGTCGTCCTCCTTTCCTGGCCTGGCAGTTATTCCTGCCCTGTAACTTGTCATTGGTGGCTCTTCTTGCTGTGTCAGTGAGAGTGGAAGCCGCTTTCCCTAGCTAGCAGCTTTGATATTTGAGTTGGGCTGGTAAGTGTAATCTCTGTATAAGAACTAGCAGATCTAAGGCTTTGAAGCCTTCCTGTGGAGATGTTGAAATTTGCATAAAGCACACCTGGCTCCAGAGTGGGTAGCACATTCTGTGCAGTTTCTGTGAATTTGGCCCCTTACGTGTAGTGGCTTCTCTCAACTCTTGTGCTAGAGCAAAAGCTGCAGGGAGCCAGTTTCCCCCAGAGCTGGAGAAGGGCGGGAAGGACTCATCAGCTGTAACTTGCTCATTCCTGCACCCTAGCCTGTGTGACCTCAGGCTTGTGCCAAACAGCCCTGTCCCTACAGAGGACCAAACCCTGACTCAGGGCCCGCCTGCATGCCTGCTGCTTCTGGGTGTGTTGTGTTACGGGGGCCAATGGAGGAGCAGTAGCTGCTCGAGGATGTTTGCCCAACCCAGAGCTATGTCACCTAACTCATCACATAAAGCTGATGTTCAAGATAACGTGGAGGGTGCAGTCTGTGGATGTGGCAGCTCCCCAGCATGCACTGCTCCATTGTGAAAAGTGTGCAGCCTGGTTGTACTGCTTGCTCTATAGGCCAAACCTCCATGTTAAAACGGAGAGCAGTGGCATTCTGACCTCCTGGAGGGGCAATTGTTGAGACTCCAGTCCTGCGACTTCCTCGTTTTTATGATGGGCCCCATCTCCTCGTTTCCCACTCCTAGACTCTGCCCAGAACAGAGTCACCCAAACCAGAAGTTCAGACTTCGGTGTTTGTATTTGTACTGTTATTGCATGTTTATCTCAGGAGCAAAATGCTTGTGTACTTGAAAGGTCCAGGTGTGGAGGGATCTGTGGCAAGTGTAGGAGGACTTGTTACTGCGGGAGGGGAACGGGCCCTCTGAAACAGAGAGCTTTTAACCCTCTCCTGCCCTGCATCCATTTGGCTTGTCTGGGAGGTATGCAGCATCATATTGTCTTCGAGCATTTCCTGCTTATTTTTAGAATTCTCTTTCAGCCCCACTTTACTGGGCCAAGTCAAGCTTATGGGCATGAAAAGTACCAGTACCTGTACTCCAGACGTTGCAACGTTACCTCTCCTGCTGTCTCTAAAGTCATGTATATACAAATAAAAGCTGTTAGAAATTTAGCTGTGATGTGCACGTCTCTCTGTGCTGTTGTCTTCTCCCACCAAACATTTCCCGAACTGGTATCAGCTAGGCTGCAGGAGTGCCCACCAGGCGCTTCCTTACCACAGATAGGGAATGATCTGAAAAGAGACAGCTGAATTGGTGGGAGGAGGGGTATAACATACATGCCAATCAGTCGGGGTGGTGATAGTGTGGCTTTGCCATCTTTGATCTGAGTACACTGCACTAAGTATGGTGGGAGAATTGACCAGAGAGGAATCCAGGGACTGCTATGAGAACACATCAGCCTACGCTTCCTCTAACTGCTGTGCGATCTCACACACTGCCTGGGAAAGGATCTCCACAGCCCATTGGACATCAGCATGGCCTTGGTTACGGAGGCACCGATAGTGGCTTCATAGTTAAGGTTGAGTTTTGCAATGTAGGGATTCAGCTTCTTACAGAGGAAGAATACAGCATACCCTCTATACGTTCTGCGCTAACATCTGTTAATGTTTGAGGTACAATTAACCGTTCCCCTTGTCAGCTTTCACTTCTGTAGCTAACAAGCAGCTGGCTTTTACCATTCACACTCCTGCAAACTAGTGCACTGGCAAATTTGAAATTTGGTTTTAATGAAGCAAAGTTCCTAAAAACGGTTACTCACCTTCTCGTAGCTGTTCTTCGAGATCCGGTATTCATGTCCATTCCAATCAGGTGTGTGCACATGCACAGTAGCCGGAAGATTTTTCCCCTAGCAGCATCTGTGTGGTTGGCCTTGGTGCCCTCTGGAGTGGCACCTTCATGGCGCCCAATTAAGGGCCCTTCCGACCTGCCACCCCCTCAGTTCCTTCTTGCCGGCTACTCCCACAGAAGGGAAGGAGGGTGGGTATTGGAATGGACATGAACAACACATCTCGAAGAACAGTTACGAGAAGGTGAGTAACCGTTTTTTCTTCTTTGAGTGCTTGTTCATGTCAATTCCAATCAGGTGACTCACAAGCCCAAGTTCAGGAGGTGGGATCAGAGTTGTCCGCTGATTGTAGCGCCGCATCGTCTCTGGCCTGCTGAGTAATTGCGTAGTGCATGGTGAAAGTGTGGATGGACGACCACGTCGCCACTCTGCAGATTTTCTGAGTGGGAACCTGAGCCAGGAATGCTGTTGATGAAGCCTGCGCCCTGGTGGAGTGTGCAGTGATTGGAGGTGCAGGGACACCTGCCAGGATGTAGCACTCATGAATATAGGATGCTATCCAGGACGAGATGCCTTGTGACGACACAGGCAGACCTTTCATTCTGTCCGCCACTGCCGCGAATAACTGGACCGATTTTCTGAATGGCTTCATTCTCTCAATCTAGAATGCTAGCGCACTGTGGACATCTAGAGAGTGAAGTGTATGCTCTCTGCCACTGGAATGAGGCTTAGGGTAGAATACCAGGAGAAAGATGTCCTGATTGATGTGAAACTGTGATACAACCTTTGGTAGGAAAGCAGGGTGAGGTCTGAGCTGAACCTTGTCCTTATAAAACACGGTAAAATGGGGCTCTGATGTTAGGGCCTTAAGTTCAGACACCCTCCTGACCAAGGTTATAGCTATCAGGAACGGGACCTTGTAAGAGAGGTAGAGTAGGGAGCATGCCGCCAAGAGCTCAAAGGGCAAACCCCACTCCCCAGCAGGAGCTTGAGGGCTGGCTTAAAATGGCTGGTGGGCCGGTCCAGCCCGCGGGCCGTAGTTTGCCCACCCCTGCTCTAGGCCCTGCCCTCCTTCCACTCACAGCCTTCTCTCAGTGTGGTGCCTAGGACTACCTCAATGCAGTCTACTCCCCCAGAGAGTGCACATGTGGGGGGATCCAGTCAGGGCCGGCTCAGGCTTTTTTGCCACCCCAAGTGGCAAAGGGCGGGGGGGGAGCCGCAATTGGTGGCACTTCGGCGGCAGCTCAGCTGTGCCGCTTCATTCCTCAGCGGCAGTTCGGCGCTCCGAGAGGGACTGAGGGACCCGCCACCAAAGACCAGGATGTGCCGCCCCTTCCCATTAGCCGCCCCAAGCACCTGCTTGCTGCGCTGGTGCCTGGAGCCGGCCCTGGATCCAGTTCAGCATCCTGCATGGAGCAGCCTAATGTCACCAGTCCCCCTGCAGGGAGCAAGAGAGCAGAAAGTTCACAGCAGCCCTCCTGCGAGGGCCAAGGGGCAGGAGCGTCACACCCACACTGGGACAGGCGGGGAGATCTTGCCTCACGCAGCTACGAGCAAAGAGGAAGATGAGTGACCTAAGAAAAAGATGGAGACTCCATTACACCTTCCATAGCTGAAGAACGTGAAAAGTCAATTCCTAGACACAAGGCCTGTTGAATGGGGGTTCAGCCTCAGCAGGCAGCAGGGCCTATAACCATGAGCGGAGCCAGGGTGGCTTGCCTTTGCCCACAAGATGTCAAAAACCCACGGACTTCCGTTAAGGTTACTTCTAAAAGAGCTCCAAAGCCATAAGGGTGAGAAACACCTTGCCTCCCTCCCTCCCCCCACCCCTGCCGCGGCCGCCCCAGGCTAGAGAAACCCCTCACCTTCTTCCTCCTCCCGCAAGCCTGCCCTGGCACAGCCACCCTGGGCTAAACAAACACCTGCGCCCCCCCCCCCCCCCGGCTAGACAAAACCCTTCACCCCCCCCCCATCCCCAACCTGCTCTGGCACAGCCCCACAGGCTAGAGAAATACCCCACCTCCCCCCACACACACACACACCCCGGAGCTAGAGAAACACCTCACCGCCTCCTGCCCTCCCTGGCAAGGCCACCCCGGCCTAGAGAAACACCTCACCTCCCCGCCCCCAGGCTGCCATGGCACGGCTGCCCTGGGCCAGAGAAACACCTCGCCTTCCCCCACAGCCTGCCCTACCCTGGCACGGCCCCACCAGGCTACAGAAACACCTCACCTCCCCCTGCCCTCCCTGGTATGGCCACCCTGGGCTACAGAAGCACCTCGTCTCCCCCAACCCTGCTCTGCTCTGCTCTGCCCTGCCCTGGCACAGCCACCCTGACCTAGAGAAACATCTCACTTCACCCTCCCCAGCTTGTCCTGCCATGGCAAGGGCCCCCCAGGCTAAAGAAACCCCTCCCCCCCAGCCTGCCATGTCACAGCCGCCCCGGGCTAGCGAAACACTTCATCTGGCCTGCCCTGGCACGGCCCCACCAAGCTACAGAAACACCTCGCCTCCCTCCGCCCTCCCTGGCACGGCCACCCTGACCTAGAGAAACACACCCCTCCCAGTTTGTCCTGCCCTGGCAAGGACCCCCCAAACTAAAGAAACCCCTCCCCCCGCCTGCCCTGGTATGGCCCCCCCCCAGGCTAGAGAAACCCATCGCCGCCCCCCTCCCCCAGCCTGCCCTGGCTGGGCCGCCCCTGGCTAAAGAAATAGCTTGCCTCCCCTCACCTACCCTGGCACAGCCACCCCGGGCTAGAGAAACATCTCGCCACCCGCCCCCAGAACCTGCCATGGCACGGCTGCCCCAGGGTGAAAAAAACACCTCGCCCTGCCCTTGCATGGCTGCCCCGGGGTTGAGAAACACCTCTCTTCCCCACTGTCACGCCGTCACGGGGTCAGTGTTCTGGAACTACTCCCTGTGAAGCCAGTCAGGACTCTGGGGGAGCCTCCTCTCTCTGACATACTGTTGCCAGGGCAAGAGGCTTACACAACTTCGACCTTCCTGGGTCTGACCTTGGAACATTCAGCATCTCCTTCCACACCATGCACTTCCCGCAGTGAGTCCACCCGGGCAGGGCTCCTGAGGAAGCCAGAGGGCCCTGGACCCCAACTCCACAGTCAGACGTGACTCTTGGCCAGACGGCAAAACAGAAGGTTTATTAGTCGACAGGAACACAACATAGAACAGAGCTTGCTAGCACAGAAATCAGTGACTTTCAGCCAAGTCCGTTTTGGGAATCCTGGGTCAGATGCCCTGGATTTCCCCTCTTCCAGTCTCCAGCTACCTGACCTCAGAAAACTCCCTGTTGCTCCTCCCCCTTCTCTTTGTCTCGCTTCCCAGACAAAAGGTGTCACCTGGTTCCATCCCCCCTCCTGCGTATCAGGTTACATAGGTGCAAACAGCTGGGCAGCTTCATCTGCCCTGAGGGCCTCAGCAAAAATCACACACCCAATTTCCACCACGTAAGTATTGGTACAGTACACTGGGAAACTAAGGTACACACAGTATTAGTATAGGACAGTAAGACTCACATGCAACATAACAAGATGAATAAAACCCCACTTTGTCACATCTCTCCCCCCTCCGAGACCGAACTGAGCGGGGCCATTTTAACCAGTGGCCTGGGGAAGTTCTGGCCCCCCTCTCCGGGACAAAGCATCGGCTAGAACATTGGCACTCCCCTTAACATGGACCACCTCCATCTCATAAGCCTGAAGCTGGAGACTCCACCTCAGGAGCTTGGCATTGGCCCCTTTCATCTGGTGCATCCACGTTAGGGGAGAATGGTCGGTGTACACGGTGAAGCGCCGCCCAAATAGATATGGCTGCAGCTTTTTAAGGGCCTGCCAGACATTCCTTTTTTATGGTTGCATAGCTTCCTGCTTAGGTACAACCTGCATTAGCACTGCACCCAACCCTGTGTTTGAGGCGTTGGTGAACACCAAAAAGGGCTTGTCAAAGTCTGGATTTACGAGCACCGGGCCCTTGACCAGAGTCTCCTTCAGAGCACAGAGAGCCCTCTGGCACTGCTTGATCCAGACCACCTTATCTGACTAACCCTTCTTATATAGCTCAGTGATGGGGGGTGGCTATGGAGCTAAAGTAGGGCATGAACCTCTGGTAGTAGCATGCCATCCCACTGAAAGCCTGGACCTGCTGCTTAGTCTGGGGAGCGGTCCAATCTCTGATCACCTCCACCTTGGCTGGCTCTGGATTTAGGCAGCCGTTCCACACCTTATGGCCTAGGTGTGACATCTCTGACATCCCCACCTTGCACTTGCCAGCTTTTATAGTCAGACCTGCATCCTGGAGCTGGTCCAGCACTTGTTTAACCTGGAACACATGATCTTCCCAGGTCTGGCTAAAAACACAGATATCAATATACACCAGGGCAAAATTCTCCATCCCCTTGAGTAACTGGTCCACCAGGTGCTGGAAGGTGGCAGGTGCCCCCTTTAGCAGAGGCGTAGCGAGCGCCCTCCGTACCCTCCGACCAGAGGGGGCCCCGCAAGGAAGGGGGCCCCTAAAAGTGGCAAAATAAATACCGCATTCCAGTTTCTGCATTGTAAGGGGCCCCGCCCGGACATATGTTTGGAGGGTCCACCGTTCGGAGGGGGCCACGTTCTTTGTTGCTACGGCCCTGCCCTTTAGGTCAAAAAGTAGGACCAGGAACTCATATAACCCCAGAGGGGTCATAAAAGCAGATTTCAGCCAGGCATCCAGAGCCAAAGGTACTTGCCAGTAGCCCTTGGTGAGATCCATAGTAGTGAGATAACGAGCCCCCTCCCCAGCTTGTCTAAGAGCTCATCAGGCCTAGGCATGGGGTAGGCATCAAATTTGGTGATGACATTAACCTCCGGTAATCCCCGCAAAACCGGATTAGTCTATCCTTCTTGGGGACCAACACCATGGAAGAGGCCCAAGGGCTGGAGGATAGCTGGAACACCCCTAAAGCCAGCATGTCCTTGACCTCTCTCTCCAGGTCCTGGGCTGTTTTTCCAGTGACCCTGAAAGGGGAGCATCTTACAGGAGGGTTGGCTCCTGTCACCACCTGGAGGACAGCTGGGTTAGTGAGCCCAGGCCAGTTGGAGAACAGCTGCTGGTAGGAACACCGTACCCCTTGGATCTCTGCCTGCTGTGCAAGGGTTTGCTGGTCAGGGAGGGGAATTGATTCCAGCGAGGGGCCAACCCCTGTCTCAGGGAATAGATCCACCAAGGGATCATCTCCCTGCTCCTCCCACTGGCCACACACGGCCAGTACCAAATTCTCCATGTCAAAATACAGCTTCATCATGTTGACATGGTACACCCGGTCGCTGTGAGTCCAATTAGACAGTTCCACTACATAGTTCATCTCATTCAGCTGCTTGATGACCTTAAAGGGCCCATCCCAGGCAGCTTGTAGTTTGTTCTTTCTCACGGGAATTAGAACCATCCACTGGTCCCCAGTGGCATAGGAGCGGGCATGTGCTGAGCTGCCCTTGGGCCCTGGCTAGATTCTCCCTGGCCAAGTCCATGCACTCAGTGAGCTTTTGCTGGAAAGTCAGTACATACTCCACCACTGATTCTCCACTGGGGGAGGCCTTTTCCTCCCATTCTGTCCCTCAAGTCCAGGGGTTCCCTCACTCTCCTCCCATACAGCAACTTGAAAGGAGAGAACCTGGTTGATTCCTGGGGCACTTCCCAGTACGCGAACAACAGGTGGGGTAAATACTTGTCCCAGTCCTATGGGTGCTGGTGTGATTAAGTGGGGATTTTCCCTTATTATGTTGTATGTGAGCCTTACTGTTTTGCATGAATGCTGTGTGTGCCTCAGTTTCCCTGTGTATTGCACCAGTGTCTAGCTGGTGGGAATAAGTGTGTGTGACTTTTGTGGGTGGCTGATTCAGCTGCCTGCACGGATGCTATGACTGCCCCCTTTGTAACCTGAGACCCAGGAGGGGGATGCGACTAGGGCCTGGTCTACACTATGACTTTAATTCGGATTTAGCAGCGTTAAATCGAATTAACCCTGCACCCGTCCACACAACGAAGCCACTTATTTAGAAATAAAGGGCTCTTAAAATCGATTTCTGTACTCCACCCCGACGAGCGGACTAGCGCCAAAATCGATATTGTCATTTCGAATGAGGGTTAGTGTGGCCGCAATTCGATGGTATTGGCCTCCGGGAGCTGTCCCAGAGTGCACCATTGTGACCGCTCTGGACAGCAATCTGAACTCGCATGTACTGGCCAGGTAGACAGGAAAAGCCCCACGAACATTTGAATTTCATTTCCTGTTTGCCCAGCGTGGAGAGCACAGGTGACCACAGATAGCTCAGCTCATCAGCACAGGTAACCATGCAGGCCGATAATCGAAAAAGAGCACCAGCATGGACCGTACGGGAGGTACTGGATCTGATCGCTATATGGGGAGAGGATTCAGTGCTAGCAGAACTTCGTTCGAAAAGACGAAATGCCAAAACTTTTGAAAAAATCTCCAAGGGCACGATGGAGAGAGGCCACAATAGGGACTCAGATCAGTGCCGCGTGAAAGTCAAGGAGCTCAGACAAGCCTATCAAAAAACAAAGGAGGCAAACGGTCGCTCCGGGTCAGAGCCGCGGACATGCTGCTTCTACGCCGAGCTGCATGCAATTCTAGGGGGGGCCGCCACCACTACCCCACCTGTGACCGTGGATTCCCAGGCGGGGATAATCTCATCAGCTACACCTGAGGATTCTGCGGATGGGGAAGAGGAGGAGGAGGAGGAGGAGGACGAGCTTGCGAAGAGCACCCAGCACTCCGTTCTCCCCAACAGCCAGGATCTTTTTCTCAGCCTGACTGAAGTACCCTCCCAACCCTCCCAAGCCAGTATCCAAGACCATGACCCCATGGAAGGGACCTCAGGTGAGTTTACCTTTTAAAATATAAAACTTGTTTTAAAAGCAAGCGTTTTTTAATGATTACTTTGCCCTGAGGACTTGGGATGCATTCGCAGCCAGTACAGCTACTGGAAAAGTCTGTTAACATGTCTGGGGATGGAGCGGAAATCCTCCAGGGACATCTCCATGAAGCTCTCCTGGAGGTACTCCAAAAGCCTTGCCACAAGGTTTCTGGGCAGTGCAGCCTTATTCCGTCCTCCATGGTAGGACACTTGACCACGCCATGCTTGCAGCAAGTAATCTGGTATCATTGCCTGACAAAGCCTGGCAGCATATGGTCCCGGTGTTTGCTGGCATTCAAGCAACATCCATTCTTTATCTCGCTGTGTAATCCTCTGGAGAGTGATATCGCTCATGGTAACCTGGTTGAAATACGGGAATTTAATTAAGGGGACAGAGGTGGCCGTTCCTACTGGGCTGTTTGCCTGTGGCTGAAAAGAAATCCTTCCCTGCAGTTCCCTGGGGGGAATTGGCCCTGAGCTTTTCGCGTTTGGCTAGCAGGGATCTTCCCTGTTACCAGCCACGCGGTGGGGGGAGGGGTACAGCGATCATCCCAGATAATTCATGGCGGGAGGGGGGGCGGGGGGGTTAGTTTGGTTTCTGCAGGGATCTTCCCTGATACCTGCCACGCGGTGGGGGGAGGGATAAAGCGATCATCCCAGAGAATTGGATGGGGGGTGGGGTTAGTTTGTTTTCTGCTGCTGAAGGTTAACAGGAAAACCGCAGCAGTCAACAGGCTTTGCTTGGTATGTGGGAAAGGAGGGCTCAGAAGCCGAAAGACAATGGGTTACCATGGCTGCATGCATGCAAGCTGAATTCTGTTGCCCGGACCTGCGTCTGTGATCTCTAACACCAAAGCCACAGGCACTCAATATTAAGATGGAAAATGTGACCTTGTACTGAAATCACATGTGCTATGTAATGTGAATAGTGTTGTTCACCGTGAAAGAGTATAAGCATTGTTCTGTAAAATGGATCATTTTAAAAACTTCTCTCCTTTTTTTCAAGCCTCCCTCCAGCAGCTGCAAATGTTTCAAGCCTCCCTCCTCCATCCCAAAGGCTATCTCAGATAAGGCGGCGGCGTAGAAACAGGACGCGAGACGAGATGTTCACGGAAATAATGGAATGCACCCGCAATGAAAGAGCTCATTTGAATGAGTGGAAGGACACGGTATCTAAATTTAGGAAAGATGCCAGTGAATGTGAGGTCATGAGGGACGCTCGAGATGAGAGGTGGCAGGCTGCAACGCTGGGGCTGCTGAGTGACCAAACGGACATGCTCCAGCATCTGGTGGAGCTTCAGGAATGGCAGCAGGATAACAGACTGCCGCTGCAGCCGCTGTATAACCTCCCTCCCCCCTCACCATGTTCTATATCCTCCTCACCCAGACACGTAAGAACGTGGGGGGGGGGGGAGGCTCCGTGCACCCTCCCACTCCACCCCAGTGGACAGCCCAACCAAAAGGCTGTCATTATATTGAATTTTTTCAGTGGCCTTTTACTTCCCTCCTATCCTCCTCCCAAACCTCACCCAGATTACCTTGTTGGTTCTCTCCCTATGTTTATAATCACTTAATAAAGAATACATGATTTTTAAACGATAGTGACTTTATTTCCTTTGAAAGCAAGCTGGGGGAACGGGGAGGGTGGGTTCCTTACAGAGAATGAGTCAATAGAGGGGGCGGGTTTTCATGAAGGAGAAACAAACAGAAATTTCACACTGTAGCCTGGCCAGTCATGAAACTGGTTTTCAAAGCTTCTCTGATGCACAGCGTTTCCTGGTGTGCTCTTCTAATCGCCCTGGTGTCTGGCTGCGCATAATCAGCAGCCAGGCGATTTGCCTCAGCCTCCCACCCTGCCATAAAGGTCTTCCCCTTACTTTCACAGAGATTGTGGAGCACACAGCAAGCAGAAATAACAATGGGGAGATTGGTTTGGCTGAGGTCTGAGCGAGTCAGTAGCGATCGCCAGCAACCTTTTAAACGGCCAAATGCACATTCTACCACCATTCTGCACTTGCTCAGCCTGTAGTTGAACAGCTCCTGACTCCTGTCCAGGCTGCCTGTGTATGGCTTCATGAGCCATGGCATTAAGGGGTAGGCTGGGTCCCCAAGAATAACTATTGGCATTTCAACATCCCCAACGGTTATTTTCTGGTCCGGGAAGTAAGTCCCTTGCTGCAGCCCTTTAAACAGAGTAGTGTTCCTGAAGACGTGAGCATCGTGAACCCTTCCCGGCCAGCCCACGTTGATGTTGGTGAAACGTCCCTTGTGATCCACAAGTGCTTGCAGCACCATTGAAAAGTACCCCTTGCGGTTTATGTACTGGGTACCCTGGTGCTCCGGTGCCAAGATAGGGATGTGGGTTCCATCTATCGCCCCACCACAGTTAGGGAATCCCATTGCAGCAAAGCCATCCACTATGACCTGCACATCTCCCAGAGTCACTACCTTTCGTAGCAGCACCTCAGTGATTGCTTTGGCTACTTGCATCACAGCAGCCCCCACAGTAGATTTGCCCACTCCAAATTGATTCCCGACTGACTGGTAGCTGTCTGGCGTTGCAAGCTTCCACAGGGCTATCGCCACTCACTTCTCAACTGTGAGGGCTGCTCTCATCTTGGTATTCTGGCGCTTCAGGGCAGGGGAAAGCAAGTCACAAAGTTCCAAGAAAGTGCCCTTACGCATGCGAAAGTTTAGCAGCCACTGGGAATCGTCCAACACCTGCAACACTATGCGGTCCCACCAGTCTGTGCTTCTTTCCCGGGCCCAGAATCGGCGTTCCACGGCTATAACCTGCCCCATTAACAGCATGATCTCCAAAGCACCGGGTCCCGCGGTACGATAGAATTCCATGTCCATATTCTCATCACTCTCGCCGCCACGCTGCCGTAGCCTACTCCTCGCCGCCTGGTTTTGCAGGTTCTGGTTCAGCATAAACTGCACGATAACGCGCGAGGTATTTACAATGTTCATGACTGATGTCTTCAGCTGAGCGGCCTCCTTGCTTGCCGTGGTATGGCGTCTGCACTGTTCACCCAGGAAAAAAGGCGCGAAACGGTTGTCTGCCGTTGCTTCCCTGGAGAGGGGGGAGGATATACCCAGAACCACCCGCGACAATGTTTTTTGTCCCATCAGGCACTGGGATCTCAACCCAGAATTCCAATGGGCAGAGGAGACTGCGGGAACTATGGGATAGCTATGGGATAGCTACCCACAGTGCAACGCTCCAGAAATGGACGCTAGCCCCGGTACATGGACGCACACCACCGAATTAATGTGCTTAGTGTGGCCGCATACATTCGACTTTATACAATCTGTTTCCAAAATTCGAACTATATAAATTCGGATTAATCCCGTAGTGTAGACATACCCTAAGAGACGGGAAGCATCACCAAGTTAAGGGCTCCAGAGAAACTGGCCAATATTTTCAAACTTTAGGATGCCTGAATTTCAGCCCCTAAACCCACTTTTAAGCAACTAACTAAAAGTGACCTGATTTCCATAGGTGCTGAGCACTCAAAACTCCTAGTGAAATCAACAGGAGCTGTGGGTGCTCAGCTCCTCTTCAAATCAGGCCACTTCTAAGTTATTTAGGTGCCTAAATTAAGGCATCTAATTTTCAAAATGTAACCAAAGCCTATTTCATGCCGTTACAGGATGAGTTTTGCTAATTAGCAGATATCACTGACTAAAAATCCAACACAAACGGTGAATCAATGGGAATGATGTCATAAAAGGCTGACATATCCCCTCTGGCTTGGGTAACAAATGAAGTAGCTGCCTATTGGTTCTCAGACAGCCAATCAGAAAGTATGTTTTCTCTGTCTGCACTGAGGTTATAAAAGGCTGCAGGCTCAGACAGGGTCAGCATACTACTGTGGTGATTTCAAGAGGTGGCTTAGCCAAGCCACACTTTGTCAGGCCAGTCATAATCAGGCCAGACCAGGAAGAAATCAAAGAAGGCAAAATAAGAGAGAGAAAACCAAGTGAACAGAGCCAGGAACAGAAGGAAAGAGTCAGGCAAGCCAAGCAAAGAAAGACACAGGCAAGTGGAGCCAAGCAAGGAAACATCCACTGAAGCCAAGCAAGTCAAGAAAAAAGCTAGGCAGGCCAATTCCTGAGTAAAGACTCAGGTAAACCAAGCAGAGAAAACAAAAGAAAGCCAAGAAAGTCAAGCCAAGTGTTGCTGGAACACTAGAAGTCTGCCACATGTCTGAGACTGAGTCTGAGTCTGAGTCTGAGCACTCAACCGCAAAAGACCCTAAGGCCAAAATCTCCCGTTCTTCCCGGGCTGGGCTGCAGTTCTCTGTCAGTCGCATAGACAGATTGCTCCGCAAAGGACAATTTGCAGACCGTAGTGGAGCTGGAGCCCCAGTACATATGGCCGCGGTGCTTCAATAAGTGACTCAGGAGATTGTGGATATTGCTGGGGAAGTCGCTGCACGCAGCAAGAAGCGTCGGATTTCCCCACGGCAGTTGCAGCTGGCCATTCACAGCGACTCAGAGCTCAAGAAACTGCTGGGAGGTGTCACCATCTCTCAGGGCGGAGTCCTGCCCTTAAATCAGCCTGTGGTTTTACCTTCCAAGAAGAGGAATGGCAGGAGAGCCATCAAGAGAAGGATTGCCCCTGCTCTTGTCCCTGTTAAGTGAGAACAGAGCAAAGGGGAGACTGCCACCCCAGATTTGGGAGAAATGACATTCACTTGATTGCAAGGCTCTTTTCAAATGCATCAGTCTGGTCTAATAAAAGCAGTTAAAATGCCTGGTCTTCTTTTGTGAATTAATTTCCTCTTTCACTATCCTACAATTTTAAGGGATCATTCAGTTGGTCAGGTAGCTGCATTGATAATATGGTATAAAAGCCTAGAAAGATAGAACTCAATCATATCATTAAGAAATTTACATCAGAAATTGTCTAAATGGTGTCACGTATCAGAGGGGTAGCCGTGTTAGTCTGGATCTGTAAAAAGCGACAAAGAGTCCTGTGGCACCTTATAGACCAACAGACGTATTGGAGCATAAATGTCTAAATCGTGTAGATTCTGGGAGGTGATTTCTGTGTGTTTTTCAGGCATTTCCCCAATAGATTGAAGATTAGGAACATTTTTCCCATAGTGAAGTTGATGTGTATTGCATGTTTTGTGAAAACAGAAAAAAGAATAAACTCATGACAGAAAAATTTAATCCATTACACATGAAGGATAAAGCCTGTGGGCCTGGTTTTTCTTTTTGTTTTGTTCTTTTTCTTTTCTTTTGTTATTTTTTAGTTACCCCATTATAAAACCATTGACTCGTTTGGAGTAATATCAGATTTATACAGTATAAGTGATACTAGAATCAGGCTTTCTGAAATTACTAAATACCTGGAGGGGTTCACATAAACTTTGATCACCTTTTTAAAGGGAAAACATTACCCACTTGCCAGCACACAGGTATACAGGGAGACTTACAAGTAAAAGAGAGCCATCTGCAGACGATTGTCCTGGTTAATGGGAGTCATCAAGATTCCAAACCACCTTTAATGGCCCGCACTTTGCAAAATTACAATAGGCCCTCAGAGTTATATTTCATATTTCTAGTTTCAGATACATGAGTGGTACATTGATACAAATAGGATGACCACTCTCAGTAGATTATAAACTTTGTAATGACACCTTACAAGAGACCTTTTGCATGAAGCATATTCCAGCTACATTATATTTAACTCATTAGCATATTTTCATAGAATCATAGAATCATAGAATATCAGGGTTGGAAGGGACCTCAGGAGGTCATCTAGTCCAACCCCCTGCTCAAAGCAGGACCAATTCTCAACTAAATCATCCCAGCCAGGGCTTTGTCAAGCCGGGCCTTAAAAACCTCCAAGGAAGGAGACTCCACCACCTCCCTAGGTAACGCATTCCAGTGCTTCACCACCCTCCTAGTGAAATAGTGTTTCCTAATATCCAACCTATACCTCCCCCACCGCAACTTGAGACCATTGCTCCTTGTTCTGTCATCTGCCACCATTGAGAACAGCCGAGTTCCATCCTCTTTGGAACCCCCCTTCAGGTAGTTGAAGGCTGCTATCAAATCCCCCCTCATTCTTCTCTTCTGGAGACTAAACAATCCCAGTTCCCTCAGCCTTTCCTCATAAGTCATGCGCTCCAGACCCCTAATCATTTTTGTTGCCCTCCGCTGGACTCTTTCCAATTTTTCCACATCCTTCTTGTAGTGTGGGGCCCAAAACTGGACACAGTACTCCAGATGAGGCCTCACCAATGTCAAATAAAGGGGAACGATCACGTCCCTCGATCTGCTGGCAATGCCCCTACTTATACAGCCCAAAATGCCGTTAGCCTTCTTGGCAACAAGAGCACACTGTTGACTCATATCCAGCTTCTCGTCCACTGTGACCCCTAGGTCCTTTTCTGCAGAACTGCTACCTAGCCACTCGGTCCCTAGTCTGTAGCAGTACATAGGAGTCTTCCGTCCTAGGTGCAGGACTCTGCACTTGTCCTTGTTGAACCTCATCAGGTTTCTTTTGGCCCAATCCTCTAATTTGTCTAGGTCCCTCTGTATCCGATCCCTACCCTCTAGTGTATCTACCACGCCTCCTAGTTTAGTGTCATCGGCAAACTTGCTGAGAGTGCAGTCCACACCATCCTCCAGATCATTAATAAAGATATTAAACAAAACCGGCCCCAGGACCGACCCTTGGGGCACTCCGCTTGAAACTGGCTGCCAACTAGACATGGAGCCATTGATCACTACCCGTTGAGCCCGACGATCTAGCCAGCTTTCTATCCACCTTACAGTCCATTCATCCAGCCCATACTTCTTTAACTTGGCAGCAAGAATACTGTGGGAGACCGTATCAAAAGCTTTGCTAAAGTCAAGGAATAACACATCCACTGCTTTCCCCTCATCCACAGAGCCACTTATCTCATCATAGAAGGCAATTAGGTTAGTCAGGCACGACTTCCCCTTGGTGAATCCATGCTGACTGTTCCTGATCACTTTCCTCGCCTCTAAGTGTTTCATAATTGATTCCTTGAGGACGTGCTCCACGATTTTTTCAGGGACTGAGGTGAGGCTGACTGGCCTGTAGTTCCCCGGATCCTCCTTCTTCCCTTTTTTAAAGATGGGCACTACATCAGCCTTTTTCCAGTCATCCGGGACCTCCCCCGATCGCCATGAGTTTTCGAAAATAATGGCTAATGGCTCTGCAATCTCCTCCGCCAACTCCTTTAGCACCCTCGGATGCAGCGCATCTGGCCCCATGGACTTGTGCATGTCCAGTTTTTCTAAATAGTCCCGAACCACTTCCTTCTCCACAGAGGGCTGGTCACCTTCTCCCCATCATATAGAGTGCAACATCACACAATGGATTTGGCCTGATGTGAGGGGTTCTCTCCAGATGCTGTTTTTAAACCGGCCTCAGAAAATAGCTCAGGAACAAGAGAAGCGGCTAATCAAACCTGAGAGTGACAAATGGTGAACACTTGGGTTTCTGGAATGGCAAAGAACCCTTCCCATGAGGCTTCTCTAAGAGACGGGAAGCATCACCAAGTTAAGGGCTCCAGAGAAACTGGCCAATAGTTTCAAACTTTAGGATGTCTGAATTTCAGCCCCTAAACCCACGTTTAAGCAACTAACTAAAAGTGACCTGATTTCCATAGGTGCTGAGCACTCAAGACTCCTAGTGAAATCAACAGGAGCTGTGGGTGCTCAGCTCCTCTTCAAATCAGGCCACTTCTAAGTTATTTAGGTGCCTAATTTAAGGCATCTAATTTTCAAAATGTAACCAAAGCCTATTTCATGCCGTTACAGGATGAGTTTTGCTAATAGCAGATATCACTGACTAAAAATCCAACACAAACGGTGAATCAATGGGAATGATGTCATCAAAGGATGACATATCCCCTCTGGCTTGGGTAACAAATGAAGTAGCTGCCCATTGGTTCTCAGACAACCAATCAGAAAGTATGTTTTCTCTGTCTGCACTGAGGTTATAAAAGGCTGCAGGCTCAGACAGGGTCAGCATACTACTGTGATTTCAAGAGGTGGCTTAGCCAAGCCACACTTTGTCAGGCCAGTCATAATCAGGCCAGACCAGGAAGAAATCAAAGAAGGCAAAATAAGAGAGAGAAAACCAAGTGAACAGAGCCAGGAACAGAAGGAAAGAGAGTCAGGCAAGCCAAGCAAAGAAAGACAGAGGCAAGTGGAGCCAAGCAAGGACACATACACTGAAGCCAAGCAAGTCAAGAAAAAAGCTAGGCAGGCCAATTCCTGAGTAAAGACTCAGGTAAACCAAGCAGAGAAAACAAAAGGAAGCCAAGAAAGTCAAGCCAAGTGTTGCTGGAACACTAGAAGTCTGCCACATGTCTGAGACTGAGTCTGAGTCTGAGTCTGAGCACTCTGGTGAGAGCTCAACCGCAAAAGACCCTAAGGCCAAAATCACCCGTTCTTCCCGGGCTGGGCTGCAGTTCTCTGTCAGTCGCATAGACAGATTGCTCCGCAAGGGACAATTTGCACACCGTATTGGAGCTGGAGCCCCAGTATATATGGCCGCGGTGCTTCAATAAGTGACTCATGAGATTGTGGATATTGCTGGGGAAGTCGCTGCACGCAGCAAGAAGCGTCGGATTTCCCCACGGCACTTGCAGCTGGCCATTCACAGCGACTCAGAGCTCAAGAAACTGCTGGGAGGTGTCACCATCTCTCAGGGCGGAGTCCTGCCCTTAAATCAGCCTGTGGTTTTACCTTCCAAGAAGAGGAATGGCAGGAGAGCCATCAAGAGAAGGATTGCCCCTGCTCCTGTCCCTGTTAAGTTAGAACAGAGCAAAGGGGAGACTGCCACCCCAGATTTGGGAGAAATGACATTCACTTGATTGCAAGGCTCTTTTCAAATGCATCAGTCTGGTCTAATAAAAGCAGTTAAAAAATGCCTGGTCTTCTTTTGTGAATTAATTTCCTCTTTCACTATCCTACAATTTTACGGGATCATTCAGTTGGTCAGGTAGCTGCATTGATAATATGGTATAAAAGCCTAGAAAGATAGAACTCAATCATTTCATTAAGAAATTTACATCAGAAATTGTCTAAATGGTGTCACGTATCAGCGGGGTAGCCGTGTTAGTCTGGATCTGTAAAAAGCGACAAAGAGTCCTGTGGCACCTTATAGACCAACAGACGTATTGGAGCATAAATGTCTAAATCGTGTAGATTCTGGGAGGTGATTTCTGTGTTTTTTTCAGGCATTTCCCCAATAGATTGAAGATTAGGACCATTTTTCCCATAGTGAAGTTGATGTCTATTGCATGTTTTGTGAAAACAGAAAAAAGAACAAACTCATGACAGAAAAATTTAATCCACTACACATGAAGGATAAAGCCTATGGGCCTGGTTTTTCTTTTTGTTTTGTTCTTTTCCTTTTCTTTTCTTTTGTTATTTTTTAGTTACCCCATTATAAAACCATTGACTCGTTTGGAGTAATATCAGATTTATACAGTATAAGTGATACTAGAATCAGGCTTTCTGAAATTACTAAATACCTGGAGGGGTTCACATAAACTTTGATCACCTTTTTAAAGGGAAAACATTACCCACTTGCCAGCACACAGGTATACAGGGAGACTTACAAGTAAAAGAGAGCCATCTGCAGACGATTGTCCTGGTTAATGGGAGTCATCAAGATTCCAAACCACCATTAATGGCCCGCACTTTGCAAGATTACAATAGGCCCTCAGAGTTATATTTCATATTTCTAGTTTCAGATACATGAGTGCTACATTGATACAAATAGGATGACCACTCTCAGTAGATTATAAACTTTGTAATGACACCTTACAAGAGACCTTTTGCATGAAGCATATTCCAGCTACATTATATTTAACTCATTAGCATATTTTCATAGAATCATAGAATATCAGGGTTGGAAGGGACCTCAGGAGGTCATCTAGTCCAACCCCCTGGTCAAAGCAGGACCAATTCCCAACTAAATCATCCCAGCCAGGGCTTTGTCAAGCCGGGCCTTAAAAACCTCCAAGGAAGGAGACTCCACCACCTCCCTAGGTAACGCATTCCAGTGCTTCACCACCCTCCTAGTGAAATAGTGTTTCCTAATATCCAACCTAGACCTCCCCCACTGCAACTTGAGACCATTGCTCCTTGGTCTGTCATCTGCCACCATTGAGAACAGCCGAGTTCCATCCTCTTTGGAACCCCCCTTCAGGTAGTTGAAGGCTGCTATCAAATCCCCCCTCATTCTTCTCTTCTGGAGACTAAACAATCCTAGTTCCCTCAGCCTCTCCTCATAAGTCATGCGCTCCAGACCCCTAATCATTTTTGTTGTCCTCCGCTGGACTCTTTCCAATTTTTCCACTTCCTTCTTGTAGTGTGGGGCCCAAAACTGGACACAGTACTCCAGATGAGGCCTCACCAATGTCAAATAAAGGGGAACGATCACGTCCCTCGATCTGCTGGCAATGTCCCTACTTATACAGCCCAAAATGCCGTTAGCCTTCTTGGCAACAAGAGCACACTGTTGACTCATATCCAGCTTCTCGTCCACTGTGACCCCTAGGTCCTTTTCTGCAGAACTGCTACCTAGCCACTCGGTCCCTAGTCTGTAGCAGTACATAGGAGTCTTCCGTCCTAGGTGCAGGACTCTGCACTTGTCCTTGTTGAACCTCATCAGGTTTCTTTTGGCCCAATCCTCTAATTTGTCTAGGTCCCTCTGTATCCGATCCCTACCCTCTAGTGTATCTACCACGCCTCCTAGTTTAGTGTCATCGGCAAACTTGCTGAGAGTGCAGTCCACACCATCCTCCAGATCATTAATAAAGATATTAAACAAAACCGGCCCCAGGACCGACCCTTGGGGCACTCCGCTTGAAACTGGCTGCCAACTAGACATGGAGCCATTGATCACTACCTGTTGAGCCCGACGATCTAGCCAGCTTTCTATCCACCTTACAGTCCATTCATCCAGCCCATACTTCTTTAACTTGGCAGCAAGAATACTGTGGGAGACCGTATCAAAAGCTTTGCTAAAGTCAAGGAATAACACATCCACTGCTTTCCCCTCATCCACAGAGCCACTTATCTCATCATAGAAGGCAATTAGGTTAGTCAGGCACGACTTCCCCTTGGTGAATCCATGCTGACTGTTCCTGATCACTTTCCTCTCCTCTAAGTGTTTCATAATTGATTCCTTGAGGACCTGCTCCACGATTTTTCCAGGGACTGAGGTGAGGCTGACTGGCCTGTAGTTCCCCGGATCCTCCTTCTTCCCTTTTTTAAAGATGGGCACTACATTAGCCTTTTTCCAGTCATCCGGGACCTCCCCCGATCGCCATGAGTTTTCAAAAATAATGGCTAATGGCTCTGCAATCTCATCCGCCAACTCCTTTAGACCCTCGGATGCAGCGCATCCGGCCCCATGGACTTGTGCACGTCCAGTTTTTCTAAATAGTCCCGAACCACTTCTTTCTCCACAGAGGGCTGGTCACCTTCTCCCCATCATATAGAGTGCAACATCACACAATGGATTTGGCCTGATGTGAGGGGTTCTCTCCAGATGCTGTTTTTAAACCGGTCTCAGAAAATAGCTCAGGAACAAGAGAAGCGGCTAATCAAACCTGAGAGTGACAAATGGTGAACACTTGGGTTTCTGGAATGGCAAAGAACCCTTCCCATGGGCTTGGGTGCCATGAGGCTTCTCTAAGAGACGGGAAGCATCACCAAGTTAAGGGCTCCAGAGAAACTGGCCAATAGTTTCAAACTTTAGGATGCCTGAATTTCAGCCCCTAAACCCACTTTTAAGCAACTAACTAAAAGTGACCTGATTTCCATAGGTGCTGAGCACTCAAAACTCCTAGTGAAATCAACAGGAGCTGTGGGTGCTCAGCTCCTCTTCAAATCAGGCCACTTCTAAGTTATTTAGGTGCCTAATTTAAGGCATCTAATTTTCAAAATGTAACCAAAGCCTATTTCATGCCGTTACAGGATGAGTTTTGCTAATAGCAGATATCACTGACTAAAAATCCAACACAAACGGTGAATCAATGGGAATGATGTCATCAAAGGCTGACATATCCCCTCTGGCTTGGGTAACAAATGAAGTAGCTGCCCATTGGTTCTCAGACAACCAATCAGAAAGTATGTTTTCTCTGTCTGCACTGAGGTTATAAAAGGCTGCAGGCTCAGACAGGGTCAGCATACTACTGTGGTGATTTCAAGAGGTGGCTTAGCCAAGCCACACTTTGTCAGGCCAGTCATAATCAGGCCAGACCAGGAAGAAATCAAAGAAGGCAAAATAAGAGAGAGAAAACCAAGTGAACAGAGCCAGGAACAGAAGGAAAGAGAGTCAGGCAAGCCAAGCAAAGAAAGACACAGGCAAGTGGAGCCAAGCAAGGACACATCCACTGAAGCCAAGCAAGTCAAGAAAAAAGCTAGGCAGGCCAATTCCTGAGTAAAGACTCAGGTAAACCAAGCAGAGAAAACAAAAGGAAGCCAAGAAAGTCAAGCCAAGTGTTGCTGGAACACTAGAAGTCTGCCACATGACTGAGACTGAGACTGAGTCTGAGTCTGAGTCTGAGTCTGAGCACTCTGGTGAGAGCTCAACCGCAAAAGACCCTAAGGCCAAAATCACCCGTTCTTCCCGGGCTGGGCTGCAGTTCTCTGTCAGTCGCATAGACAGAGTGCTCCGCAAGGGACAATTTGCAGACCGTATTGGAGCTGGAGCCCCAGTATATATGGCCGTGGTGCTTCAATAAGTGACTCATGAGATTGTGGATATTGCTGGGGAAGTCGCTGCACGCAGCAAGAAGCGTCGGATTTCCCCACGGCACTTGCAGCTGGCCATTCACAGCGACTCAGAGCTCAAGAAACTGCTGGGAGGTGTCACCATCTCTCAGGGCGGAGTCCTGCCCTTAAATCAGCCTGTGGTATTACCTTCCAAGAAGAGGAATGGCAGGAGAGCCATCAAGAGAAGGATTGCCCCTGCTCCTGTCCCTGTTAAGTTAGAACAGAGCAAAGGGGAGACTGCCACCCCAGATTTGGGAGAAATGACATTCACTTGATTGCAAGGCTCTTTTCAAATGCATCAGTCTGGTCTAATAAAAGCAGTTAAAAAATGCCTGGTCTTCTTTTGTGAATTAATTTCCTCTTTCACTATCCTACAATTTTAAGGGATCATTCAGTTGGTCAGGTAGCTGCATTGATAATATGGTATAAAAGCCTAGAAAGATAGAACTCAATCATTTCATTAAGAAATTTACATCAGAAATTGTCTAAATGGTGTCACGTATCAGCGGGGTAGCCGTGTTCGTCTGGATCTGTAAAAAGCGACAAAGAGTCCTGTGGCACCTTATAGACCAACAGACGTATTGGAGCATAAATGTCTAAATCGTGTAGATTCTGGGAGGTGATTTCTGTGTTTTTTTCAGGCATTTCCCCAATAGATTGAAGATTAGGACCATTTTTCCCATAGTGAAGTTGATGTCTATTGCATGTTTTGTGAAAACAGAAAAAAGAACAAACTCATGACAGAAAAATTTAATCCACTACACATGAAGGATAAAGCCTATGGGCCTGGTTTTTCTTTTTGTTTTGTTCTTTTCCTTTTCTTTTCTTTTGTTATTTTTTAGTTACCCCATTATAAAACCATTGACTCGTTTGGAGTAATATCAGATTTATACAGTATAAGTGATACTAGAATCAGGCTTTCTGAAATTACTAAATACCTGGAGGGGTTCACATAAACTTTGATCACCTTTTTAAAGGGAAAACATTACCCACTTGCCAGCACACAGGTATACAGGGAGACTTACAAGTAAAAGAGAGCCATCTGCAGACGATTGTCCTGGTTAATGGGAGTCATCAAGATTCCAAACCACCATTAATGGCCCGCACTTTGCAAGATTACAATAGGCCCTCAGAGTTATATTTCATATTTCTAGTTTCAGATACATGAGTGCTACATTGATACAAATAGGATGACCACTCTCAGTAGATTATAAACTTTGTAATGACACCTTACAAGAGACCTTTTGCATGAAGCATATTCCAGCTACATTATATTTAACTCATTAGCATATTTTCATAGAATCATAGAATATCAGGGTTGGAAGGGACCTCAGGAGGTCATCTAGTCCAACCCCCTGGTCAAAGCAGGACCAATTCCCAACTAAATCATCCCAGCCAGGGCTTTGTCAAGCCGGGCCTTAAAAACCTCCAAGGAAGGAGACTCCACCACCTCCCTAGGTAATGCATTCCAGTGCTTCACCACCCTCCTAGTGAAATAGTGTTTCCTAATATCCAACCTAGACCTCCCCCACTGCAACTTGAGACCATTGCTCCTTGGTCTGTCATCTGCCACCATTGAGAACAGCCGAGTTCCATCCTCTTTGGAACCCCCCTTCAGGTAGTTGAAGGCTGCTATCAAATCCCCCCTCATTCTTCTCTTCTGGAGACTAAACAATCCCAGTTCCCTCAGCCTCTCCTCATAAGTCATGCGCTCCAGACCCCTAATCATTTTTGTTGTCCTCCGCTGGACTCTTTCCAATTTTTCCACTTCCTTCTTGTAGTGTGGGGCCCAAAACTGGACACAGTACTCCAGATGAGGCCTCACCAATGTCAAATAAAGGGGAACGATCACGTCCCTCGATCTGCTGGCAATGTCCCTACTTATACAGCCCAAAATGCCGTTAGCCTTCTTGGCAACAAGAGCACACTGTTGACTCATATGCAGCTTCTCGTCCACTGTGACCCCTAGGTCCTTTTCTGCAGAACTGCTACCTAGCCACTCGGTCCCTAGTCTGTAGCAGTACATAGGAGTCTTCCGTCCTAGGTGCAGGACTCTGCACTTGTCCTTGTTGAACCTCATCAGGTTTCTTTTGGCCCAATCCTCTAATTTGTCTAGGTCCCTCTGTATCCGATCCCTACCCTCTAGTGTATCTACCACGCCTCCTAGTTTAGTGTCATCGGCAAACTTGCTGAGAGTGCAGTCCACACCATCCTCCAGATCATTAATAAAGATATTAAACAAAACCGGCCCCAGGACCGACCCTTGGGGCACTCCGCTTGAAACTGGCTGCCAACTAGACATGGAGCCATTGATCACTACCTGTTGAGCCCGACGATCTAGCCAGCTTTCTATCCACCTTACAGTCCATTCATCCAGCCCATACTTCTTTAACTTGGCAGCAAGAATACTGTGGGAGACCGTATCAAAAGCTTTGCTAAAGTCAAGGAATAACACATCCACTGCTTTCCCCTCATCCACAGAGCCACTTATCTCATCATAGAAGGCAATTAGGTTAGTCAGGCACGACTTCCCCTTGGTGAATCCATGCTGACTGTTCCTGATCACTTTCCTCTCCTCTAAGTGTTTCATAATTGATTCCTTGAGGACCTGCTCCACGATTTTTCCAGGGACTGAGGTGAGGCTGACTGGCCTGTAGTTCCCCGGATCCTCCTTCTTCCCTTTTTTAAAGATGGGCACTACATTAGCCTTTTTCCAGTCATCCGGGACCTCCCCCGATCGCCATGAGTTTTCAAAAATAATGGCTAATGGCTCTGCAATCTCATCCGCCAACTCCTTTAGACCCTCGGATGCAGCGCATCCGGCCCCATGGACTTGTGCACGTCCAGTTTTTCTAAATAGTCCCGAACCACTTCTTTCTCCACAGAGGGCTGGTCACCTTCTCCCCATCATATAGAGTGCAACATCACACAATGGATTTGGCCTGATGTGAGGGGTTCTCTCCAGATGCTGTTTTTAAACCGGTCTCAGAAAATAGCTCAGGAACAAGAGAAGCGGCTAATCAAACCTGAGAGTGACAAATGGTGAACACTTGGGTTTCTGGAATGGCAAAGAACCCTTCCCATGGGCTTGGGTGCCATGAGGCTTCTCTAAGAGACGGGAAGCATCACCAAGTTAAGGGCTCCAGAGAAACTGGCCAATAGTTTCAAACTTTAGGATGCCTGAATTTCAGCCCCTAAACCCACTTTTAAGCAACTAACTAAAAGTGACCTGATTTCCATAGGTGCTGAGCACTCAAAACTCCTAGTGAAATCAACAGGAGCTGTGGGTGCTCAGCTCCTCTTCAAATCAGGCCACTTCTAAGTTATTTAGGTGCCTAATTTAAGGCATCTAATTTTCAAAATGTAACCAAAGCCTATTTCATGCCGTTACAGGATGAGTTTTGCCAATAGCAGATATCACTGACTAAAAAGCCAACACAAACGGTGAATCAATGGGAATGATGTCATCAAAGGATGACATATCCCCTCTGGCTTGGGTAACAAATGAAGTAGCTGCCCATTGGTTCTCAGACAACCAATCAGAAAGTATGTTTTCTCTGTCTGCACTGAGGTTATAAAAGGCTGCAGGCTCAGACAGGGTCAGCATACTACTGTGGTGATTTCAAGAGGTGGCTTAGCCAAGCCACACTTTGTCAGGCCAGTCATAATCAGGCCAGACCAGGAAGAAATCAAAGAAGGCAAAATAAGAGAGAGAAAACCAAGTGAACAGAGCCAGGAACAGAAGGAAAGAGAGTCAGGCAAGGCAAGCAAAGAAAGACACAGGCAAGTGGAGCCAAGCAAGGACACATCCACTGAAGCCAAGCAAGTCAAGAAAAAAGCTAGGCAGGCCAATTCCTGAGTAAAGACTCAGGTAAACCAAGCAGAGAAAACAAAAGGAAGCCAAGAAAGTCAAGCCAAGTGTTGCTGGAACACTAGAAGTCTGCCACATGTCTGAGACTGAGACTGAGTCTGAGTCTGAGCACTCTGGTGAGAGCTCAACCGCAAAAGACCCTAAGGCCAAAATCACCCGTTCTTCCCGGGCTGGGCTGCAGTTCTCTGTCAGTCGCATAGACAGATTGCTCCGCAAGGGACAATTTGCACACCGTATTGGAGCTGGAGCCCCAGTACATATGGCCGCGGTGCTTCAATAAGTGACTCATGAGATTGTGGATATTGCTGGGGAAGTCGCTGCACGCAGCAAGAAGCGTCGGATTTCCCCACGGCACTTGCAGCTGGCCATTCACAGCGACTCAGAGCTCAAGAAACTGCTGGGAGGTGTCACCATCTCTCAGGGCGGAGTCCTGCCCTTAAATCAGCCTGTGGTATTACCTTCCAAGAAGAGGAATGGCAGGAGAGCCATCAAGAGAAGGATTGCCCCTGCTCCTGTCCCTGTTAAGTTAGAACAGAGCAAAGGGGAGACTGCCACCCCAGATTTGGGAGAAATGACATTCACTTGATTGCAAGGCTCTTTTCAAATGCATCAGTCTGGTCTAATAAAAGCAGTTAAAAAATGCCTGGTCTTCTTTTGTGAATTAATTTCCTCTTTCACTATCCTACAATTTTAAGGGATCATTCAGTTGGTCAGGTAGCTGCATTGATAATATGGTATAAAAGCCTAGAAAGATAGAACTCAATCATTTCATTAAGAAATTTACATCAGAAATTGTCTAAATGGTGTCACGTATCAGCGGGGTAGCCGTGTTCGTCTGGATCTGTAAAAAGCGACAAAGAGTCCTGTGGCACCTTATAGACCAACAGACGTATTGGAGCATAAATGTCTAAATCGTGTAGATTCTGGGAGGTGATTTCTGTGTTTTTTTCAGGCATTTCCCCAATAGATTGAAGATTAGGACCATTTTTCCCATAGTGAAGTTGATGTCTATTGCATGTTTTGTGAAAACAGAAAAAAGAACAAACTCATGACAGAAAAATTTAATCCACTACACATGAAGGATAAAGCCTATGGGCCTGGTTTTTCTTTTTGTTTTGTTCTTTTTCTTTTCTTTTCTTTTGTTATTTTTTAGTTACCCCATTATAAAACCATTGACTCGTTTGGAGTAATATCAGATGTATACAGTATAAGTGATACTAGAATCAGGCTTTCTGAAATTACTAAATACCTGGAGGGGTTCACATAAACTTTGATCACCTTTTTAAAGGGAAAACATTACCCACTTGCCAGCACACAGGTATACAGGGAGACTTACAAGTAAAAGAGAGCCATCTGCAGACGATTGTCCTGGTTAATGGGAGTCATCAAGATTCCAAACCACCATTAATGGCCCGCACTTTGCAAAATTACAATAGGCCCTCAGAGTTATATTTCATATTTCTAGTTTCAGATACATGAGTGGTACATTGATACAAATAGGATGACCACTCTCAGTAGATTATAAACTTTGTAATGATACCTTACAAGAGACCTTTTGCATGAAGCATATTCCAGCTACATTATATTTAACTCATTAGCATATTTTCATAGAATCATAGAAGCATAGAATATCAGGGTTGGAAGGGACCTCAGGAGGCCATCTAGTCCCACCCCCTGCTCAAAGCAGGACCAATTCCCAACTAAATCATCCCAGCCAGGGCTTTGTCAAGCCGGGCCTTAAAAACCTCCAAGGAAGGAGACTCCACCACCTCCCTAGGTAACGCATTCCAGTGCTTCACCACCCTCCTAGTGAAATAGTGTTTCCTAATATCCAACCTAGACCTCCCCCACTGCAACTTGAGACCATTGCTCCTTGTTCTGTCATCTGCCACCATTGAGAACAGCCGAGTTCCATCCTCTTTGGAACCCCCCTTCAGGTAGTTGAAGGCTGCTATCAAATCCCCCCTCATTCTTCTCTTCTGGAGACTAAACAATCCCAGTTCCCTCAGCCTCTCCTCATAAGTCATGCGCTCCAGACCCCTAATCATTTTTGTTGCCCTCCGCTGGACTCTTTCCAATTTCTCCACTTCCTTCTTGTAGTGTGGGGCCCAAAACTGGACACAGTACTCCAGATGAGGCCTCACCAATGTCAAATAAAGGGGAACGATCACGTCCCTCGATCTGCTGGCAATGCCCCTACTTATACAGCCCAAAATGCCGTTAGCCTTCTTGGCAACAAGAGCACACTGTTGACTCATATGCAGCTTCTCGTCCACTGTGACCCCTAGGTCCTTTTCTGCAGAACTGCTACCTAGCCACTCGGTCCCTAGTCTGTAGCAGTACATAGGAGTCTTCCGTCCTAGGTGCAGGACTCTGCACTTGTCCTTGTTGAACCTCATCAGGTTTCTTTTGGCCCAATCCTCTAATTTGTCTAGGTCCCTCTGTATCCGATCCCTACCCTCTAGTGTATCTACCACGCCTCCTAGTTTAGTGTCATCGGCAAACTTGCTGAGAGTGCAGTCCACACCATCCTCCAGATCATTAATAAAGATATTAAACAAAACCGGCCCCAGGACCGACCCTTGGGGCACTCCGCTTGAAACTGGCTGCCAACTAGACATGGAGCCATTGATCACTACCCGTTGAGCCCGACGATCTAGCCAGCTTTCTATCCACCTTAAAGTCCATTCATCCAACCCATACTTCTTTAACTTGGCAGCAAGAATACTGTGGAATATATGAATATATGGTTCACTCTATATGCATCCGAAGAAGTGGGTTGTAGCCCACGAAAGCTTATGCTCTAATAAATTTGTTAGTCTCTAAGGTGCCACAAGTACTCCTGTTATTTTTAAGAATACTGTGGGAGACCGTATCAAAAGCTTTGCTAAAGTCAAGGAATAACACATCCACTGCTTTCCCCTCATCCACAGAGCCACTTATCTCATCATAGAAGGCAATTAGGTTAGTCAGGCACGACTTCCCCTTGGTGACTCCATGCTGACTCTTCCTGATCACTTTCCTCGCCTCTAAGTGTTTCATAATTGATTCCTTGAGGACCTGCTCCACGATTTTTCCAGGGACTGAGGTGAGGCTGACTGGCCTGTAGTTCCCCGGATCCTCCTTCTTCCCTTTTTTAAAGATGGGCACTACATTAGCCTTTTTCCAGTCATCCGGGACCTCCCCCGATCGCCACGAGTTTTCAAAAATAATGGCTAATGGCTCTGCAATCTCATCCGCCAACTCCTTTAGCACCCTCGGATGCAGCGCATCCGGCCCCATGGACTTGTGCACGTCCAGTTTTTCTAAATAGTCCCGAACCACTTCTTTCTCCACAGAGGGCTGGTCACCTTCTCCCCATCATATAGAGTGCAACATCACACAATGGATTTGGCCTGATGTGAGGGGTTCTCTCCAGATGCTGTTTTTAAACCGGTCTCCGAAAATAGCTCACGAACAAGAGAAGCGGCTAATCAAACCTGAGAGTGACAAATGGTGAACACTTGGGTTTCTGGAATGGCAAAGAACCCTTCCCATGGGCTTGGGTGCCATGAGGCTTCTCTAAGAGACGGGAAGCATCACCAAGTTAAGGGCTCCAGAGAAACTGGCCAATAGTTTCAAACTTTAGGATGCCTGAATTTCAGCCCCTAAACCCACTTTTAAGCAACTAACTAAAAGTGACCTGATTTCCATAGGTGCTGAGCACTCAAAACTCCTAGTGAAATCAACAGGAGCTGTGGGTGCTCAGCTCCTCTTCAAATCAGGCCACTTCTAAGTTATTTAGGTGCCTAATTTAAGGCATCTAATTTTCAAAATGTAACCAAAGCCTATTTCATGCCGTTACAGGATGAGTTTTGCTAATAGCAGATATCACTGACTAAAAAGCCAACACAAACGGTGAATCAATGGGAATGATGTCATCAAAGGATGACATATCCCCTCTGGCTTGGGTAACAAATGAAGTAGCTGCCCATTGGTTCTCAGACAACCAATCAGAAAGTATGTTTTCTCTGTCTGCACTGAGGTTATAAAAGGCTGCAGGCTCAGACAGGGTCAGCATAGTACTGTGGTGATTTCAAGAGGTGGCTTAGCCAAGCCACACTTTGTCAGGCCAGTCATAATCAGGCCAGACCAGGAAGAAATCAAAGAAGGCAAAATAAGAGAGAGAAAACCAAGTGAACAGAGCCAGGAACAGAAGGAAAGAGAGTCAGGCAAGCCAAGCAAAGAAAGACACAGGCAAGTGGAGCCAAGCAAGGACACATCCACTGAAGCCAAGCAAGTCAAGAAAAAAGCTAGGCAGGCCAATTCCTGAGTAAAGACTCAGGTAAACCAAGCAGAGAAAACAAAAGGAAGCCAAGAAAGTCAAGCCAAGTGTTGCTGGAACACTAGAAGTCTGCCACATGTCTGAGACTGAGACTGAGACTGAGTCTGAGTCTGAGTCTGAGTCTGAGCACTCTGGTGAGAGCTCAACCGCAAAAGACCCTAAGGCCAAAATCACCCGTTCTTCCCGGGCTGGGCTGCAGTTCTCTGTCAGTCGCATAGACAGAGTGCTCCGCAAGGGACAATTTGCAGACCGTATTGGAGCTGGAGCCCCAGTATATATGGCCGTGGTGCTTCAATAAGTGACTCATGAGATTGTGGATATTGCTGGGGAAGTCGCTGCACGCAGCAAGAAGCGTCGGATTTCCCCACGGCACTTGCAGCTGGCCATTCACAGCGACTCAGAGCTCAAGAAACTGCTGGGAGGTGTCACCATCTCTCAGGGCGGAGTCCTGCCCTTAAATCAGCCTGTGGTATTACCTTCCAAGAAGAGGAATGGCAGGAGAGCCATCAAGAGAAGGATTGCCCCTGCTCCTGTCCCTGTTAAGTTAGAACAGAGCAAAGGGGAGACTGCCACCCCAGATTTGGGAGAAATGACATTCACTTGATTGCAAGGCTCTTTTCAAATGCATCAGTCTGGTCTAATAAAAGCAGTTAAAAAATGCCTGGTCTTCTTTTGTGAATTAATTTCCTCTTTCACTATCCTACAATTTTAAGGGATCATTCAGTTGGTCAGGTAGCTGCATTGATAATATGGTATAAAAGCCTAGAAAGATAGAACTCAATCATTTCATTAAGAAATTTACATCAGAAATTGTCTAAATGGTGTCACGTATCAGCGGGGTAGCCGTGTTAGTCTGGATCTGTAAAAAGCGACAGAGAGTCCTGTGGCACCTTATAGACCAACAGACGTATATTGGAGCATAAATGTCTAAATCGTGTAGATTCAAGGGAGGTGATTTCTGTGTTTTTTTCAGGCATTTCCCCAATAGATTGAAGATTAGGACCATTTTTCCCATAGTGAAGTTGATGTGTATTGCATGTTTTGTGAAAACAGAAAAAAGAACAAACTCATGCCAGAAAATTTAATCCACTACACATGAAGGATAAAGCCTATGGGCCTGGTTTTTCTTTTTGTTTTGTTCTTTTTCTTTTCTTTTCTTTTGTTATTTTTTAGTTACCCCATTATAAAACCATTGACTCGTTTGGACTTCAGATGTATACAGTATAAGTGATACTAGAATCAGGCTTTCTGAAATTACTAAATACCTGGAGGGGTTCACATAAACTTTGATCACCTTTTTAAAGGGAAAACATTACCCACTTGCCAGCACACAGGTATACAGGGAGACTTACAAGTAAAAGAGAGCCATCTGCAGACGATTGTCCTGGTTAATGGGAGTCATCAAGATTCC
This sequence comes from Emys orbicularis, assembly GCF_028017835.1. Lineage (NCBI taxonomy): Eukaryota > Metazoa > Chordata > Testudines > Emydidae > Emys > Emys orbicularis. Next base: position 78,824,245 of record NC_088689.1, on the reverse strand, counting down.
AAACCACCATTAATGGCCCGCACTTTGCAAAATTACAATAGGCCCTCAGAGTTATATTTCATATTTCTAGTTTCAGATACATTGATACAAATAGGATGACCACTCTCAGTAGATTATAAACTTTGTAATGACACTTTACAAGAGACCTTTTGCATGAAGCATATTCCAGCTACATTATATTTAACTCATTAGCATATTTTCATAGAATCATAGAATATCAGGGTTGGAAGGGACCTCAGGAGGTCATCTAGTCCAACCCCCTGCTCAAAGCAGGACCAATTCCCAACTAAATTATTACAGCCAGGGCTTTGTCAAGCCGGGCCTTAAAAACCTCCAAGGAAGGAGACTCCACCACCTCCCTAGGTAACGCATTCCAGTGCTTCACCACCCTCCTAGTGAAATAGTGTTTCCTAATATCCAACCTAGACCTCCCCCACTGCAACTTGAGACCATTGCTCCTTGTTCTGTCATCTGCCACCATTGAGAACAGCCGAGTTCCATCCTCTTTGGAACCCCCCTTCAGGTAGTTGAAGGCTGCTATCAAATCCCCCCTCATTCTTCTCTTCTGGAGACTAAACAATCCCAGTTCCCTCAGCCTCTCCTCATAAGTCATGCGCTCCAGACCCCTAATCATTTTTGTTGCCCTCCGCTGGACTCTTTCCAATTTCTCCACTTCCTTCTTGTAGTGTGGGGCCCAAAACTGGACACAGTACTCCAGATGAGGCCTCACCAATGTCAAATAAAGGGGAACGATCACGTCCCTCGATCTGCTGGCAATGCCCCTACTTATACAGCCCAAAATGCCGTTAGCCTTCTTGGCAACAAGAGCACACTGTTGACTCATATGCAGCTTCTCGTCCACTGTGACCCCTAGGTCCTTTTCTGCAGAACTGCTACCTAGCCACTCGGTCCCTAGTCTGTAGCAGTACATAGGAGTCTTCCGTCCTAGGTGCAGGACTCTGCACTTGTCCTTGTTGAACCTCATCAGGTTTCTTTTGGCCCAATCCTCTAATTTGTCTAGGTCCCTCTGTATCCGATCCCTACCCTCTAGTGTATCTACCACGCCTCCTAGTTTAGTGTCATCGGCAAACTTGCTGAGAGTGCAGTCCACACCATCCTCCAGATCATTAATAAAGATATTAAACAAAACCGGCCCCAGGACCGACCCTTGGGGCACTCCGCTTGAAACTGGCTGCCAACTAGACATGGAGCCATTGATCACTACCCGTTGAGCCCGACGATCTAGCCAGCTTTCTATCCACCTTAAAGTCCATTCATCCAACCCATACTTCTTTAACTTGGCAGCAAGAATACTGTGGAATATATGAATATATGGTTCACTCTATATGCATCCGAAGAAGTGGGTTGTAGCCCACGAAAGCTTATGCTCTAATAAATTTGTTAGTCTCTAAGGTGCCACAAGTACTCCTGTTATTTTTAAGAATACTGTGGGAGACCGTATCAAAAGCTTTGCTAAAGTCAAGGAATAACACATCCACTGCTTTCCCCTCATCCACAGAGCCACTTATCTCATCATAGAAGGCAATTAGGTTAGTCAGGCACGACTTCCCCTTGGTGACTCCATGCTGACTCTTCCTGATCACTTTCCTCGCCTCTAAGTGTTTCATAATTGATTCCTTGAGGACCTGCTCCACGATTTTTCCAGGGACTGAGGTGAGGCTGACTGGCCTGTAGTTCCCCGGATCCTCCTTCTTCCCTTTTTTAAAGATGGGCACTACATTAGCCTTTTTCCAGTCATCCGGGACCTCCCCCGATCGCCACGAGTTTTCAAAAATAATGGCTAATGGCTCTGCAATCTCATCCGCCAACTCCTTTAGCACCCTCGGATGCAGCGCATCCGGCCCCATGGACTTGTGCACGTCCAGTTTTTCTAAATAGTCCCGAACCACTTCTTTCTCCACAGAGGGCTGGTCACCTTCTCCCCATCATATAGAGTGCAACATCACACAATGGATTTGGCCTGATGTGAGGGGTTCTCTCCAGATGCTGTTTTTAAACCGATCTCCGAAAATAGCTCACGAACAAGAGAAGCGGCTAATCAAACCTGAGAGTGACAAATGGTGAACACTTGGGTTTCTGGAATGGCAAAGAACCCTTCCCATGGGCTTGGGTGCCATGAGGCTTCTCTAAGAGACGGGAAGCATCACCAAGTTAAGGGCTCCAGAGAAACTGGCCAATAGTTTCAAACTTTAGGATGCCTGAATTTCAGCCCCTAAACCCACTTTTAAGCAACTAACTAAAAGTGACCTGATTTCCATAGGTGCTGAGCACTCAAAACTCCTAGTGAAATCAACAGGAGCTGTGGGTGCTCAGCTCCTCTTCAAATCAGGCCACTTCTAAGTTATTTAGGTGCCTAATTTAAGGCATCTAATTTTCAAAATGTAACCAAAGCCTATTTCATGCCGTTACAGGATGAGTTTTGCTAATAGCAGATATCACTGACTAAAAAGCCAACACAAACGGTGAATCAATGGGAATGATGTCATCAAAGGATGACATATCCCCTCTGGCTTGGGTAACAAATGAAGTAGCTGCCCATTGGTTCTCAGACAACCAATCAGAAAGTATGTTTTCTCTGTCTGCACTGAGGTTATAAAAGGCTGCAGGCTCAGACAGGGTCAGCATAGTACTGTGGTGATTTCAAGAGGTGGCTTAGCCAAGCCACACTTTGTCAGGCCAGTCATAATCAGGCCAGACCAGGAAGAAATCAAAGAAGGCAAAATAAGAGAGAGAAAACCAAGTGAACAGAGCCAGGAACAGAAGGAAAGAGAGTCAGGCAAGCCAAGCAAAGAAAGACACAGGCAAGTGGAGCCAAGCAAGGACACATCCACTGAAGCCAAGCAAGTCAAGAAAAAAGCTAGGCAGGCCAATTCCTGAGTAAAGACTCAGGTAAACCAAGCAGAGAAAACAAAAGGAAGCCAAGAAAGTCAAGCCAAGTGTTGCTGGAACACTAGAAGTCTGCCACATGTCTGAGACTGAGACTGAGACTGAGTCTGAGTCTGAGTCTGAGTCTGAGCACTCTGGTGAGAGCTCAACCGCAAAAGACCCTAAGGCCAAAATCACCCGTTCTTCCCGGGCTGGGCTGCAGTTCTCTGTCAGTCGCATAGACAGAGTGCTCCGCAAGGGACAATTTGCAGACCGTATTGGAGCTGGAGCCCCAGTATATATGGCCGTGGTGCTTCAATAAGTGACTCATGAGATTGTGGATATTGCTGGGGAAGTCGCTGCACGCAGCAAGAAGCGTCGGATTTCCCCACGGCACTTGCAGCTGGCCATTCACAGCGACTCAGAGCTCAAGAAACTGCTGGGAGGTGTCACCATCTCTCAGGGCGGAGTCCTGCCCTTAAATCAGCCTGTGGTATTACCTTCCAAGAAGAGGAATGGCAGGAGAGCCATCAAGAGAAGGATTGCCCCTGCTCCTGTCCCTGTTAAGTTAGAACAGAGCAAAGGGGAGACTGCCACCCCAGATTTGGGAGAAATGACATTCACTTGATTGCAAGGCTCTTTTCAAATGCATCAGTCTGGTCTAATAAAAGCAGTTAAAAAATGCCTGGTCTTCTTTTGTGAATTAATTTCCTCTTTCACTATCCTACAATTTTAAGGGATCATTCAGTTGGTCAGGTAGCTGCATTGATAATATGGTATAAAAGCCTAGAAAGATAGAACTCAATCATTTCATTAAGAAATTTACATCAGAAATTGTCTAAATGGTGTCACGTATCAGCGGGGTAGCCGTGTTAGTCTGGATCTGTAAAAAGCGACAGAGAGTCCTGTGGCACCTTATAGACCAACAGACGTATATTGGAGCATAAATGTCTAAATCGTGTAGATTCAAGGGAGGTGATTTCTGTGTTTTTTTCAGGCATTTCCCCAATAGATTGAAGATTAGGACCATTTTTCCCATAGTGAAGTTGATGTGTATTGCATGTTTTGTGAAAACAGAAAAAAGAACAAACTCATGCCAGAAAATTTAATCCACTACACATGAAGGATAAAGCCTATGGGCCTGGTTTTTCTTTTTGTTTTGTTCTTTTTCTTTTCTTTTCTTTTGTTATTTTTTAGTTACCCCATTATAAAACCATTGACTCGTTTGGACTTCAGATGTATACAGTATAAGTGATACTAGAATCAGGCTTTCTGAAATTACTAAATACCTGGAGGGGTTCACATAAACATTGATCACCTTTTTAAAGGGAAAACATTACCCACTTGCCAGCACACAGGTATACAGGGAGACTTACAAGTAAAAGAGAGCCATCTGCAGACGATTGTCCTGGTTAATGGGAGTCATCAAGATTCCAAACCACCATTAATGGCCCGCACTTTGCAAAATTACAATAGGCCCTCAGAGTTATATTTCATATTTCTAGTTTCAGATACATGAGTGGTACATTGATACAAATAGGATGACCACTCTCAGTAGATTATAAACTTTGTAATGACACTTTACAAGAGACCTTTTGCATGAAGCATATTCCAGCTACATTATATTTAACTCATTAGCATATTTTCATAGAATCATAGAATATCAGGGTTGGAAGGGACCTCAGGAGGTCATCTAGTCCAACCCCCTGCTCAAAGCAGGACCAATTCCCAACTAAATTATTACAGCCAGGGCTTTGTCAAGCCGGGCCTTAAAAACCTCCAAGGAAGGAGACTCCACCACCTCCCTAGGTAACGCATTCCAGTGCTTCACCACCCTCCTAGTGAAATAGTGTTTCCTAATATCCAACCTAGACCTCCCCCACTGCAACTTGAGACCATTGCTCCTTGTTCTGTCATCTGCCACCATTGAGAACAGCCGAGTTCCATCCTCTTTGGAACCCCCCTTCAGGTAGTTGAAGGCTGCTATCAAATCCCCCCTCATTCTTCTCTTCTGGAGACTAAACAATCCCAGTTCCCTCAGCCTCTCCTCATAAGTCATGCGCTCCAGACCCCTAATCATTTTTGTTGCCCTCCGCTGGACTCTTTCCAATTTCTCCACTTCCTTCTTGTAGTGTGGGGCCCAAAACTGGACACAGTACTCCAGATGAGGCCTCACCAATGTCAAATAAAGGGGAACGATCACGTCCCTCGATCTGCTGGCAATGCCCCTACTTATACAGCCCAAAATGCCGTTAGCCTTCTTGGCAACAAGAGCACACTGTTGACTCATATGCAGCTTCTCGTCCACTGTGACCCCTAGGTCCTTTTCTGCAGAACTGCTACCTAGCCACTCGGTCCCTAGTCTGTAGCAGTACATAGGAGTCTTCCGTCCTAGGTGCAGGACTCTGCACTTGTCCTTGTTGAACCTCATCAGGTTTCTTTTGGCCCAATCCTCTAATTTGTCTAGGTCCCTCTGTATCCGATCCCTACCCTCTAGTGTATCTACCACGCCTCCTAGTTTAGTGTCATCGGCAAACTTGCTGAGAGTGCAGTCCACACCATCCTCCAGATCATTAATAAAGATATTAAACAAAACCGGCCCCAGGACCGACCCTTGGGGCACTCCGCTTGAAACTGGCTGCCAACTAGACATGGAGCCATTGATCACTACCCGTTGAGCCCGACGATCTAGCCAGCTTTCTATCCACCTTAAAGTCCATTCATCCAACCCATACTTCTTTAACTTGGCAGCAAGAATACTGTGGAATATATGAATATATGGTTCACTCTATATGCATCCGAAGAAGTGGGTTGTAGCCCACGAAAGCTTATGCTCTAATAAATTTGTTAGTCTCTAAGGTGCCACAAGTACTCCTGTTATTTTTAAGAATACTGTGGGAGACCGTATCAAAAGCTTTGCTAAAGTCAAGGAATAACACATCCACTGCTTTCCCCTCATCCACAGAGCCACTTATCTCATCATAGAAGGCAATTAGGTTAGTCAGGCACGACTTCCCCTTGGTGACTCCATGCTGACTCTTCCTGATCACTTTCCTCGCCTCTAAGTGTTTCATAATTGATTCCTTGAGGACCTGCTCCACGATTTTTCCAGGGACTGAGGTGAGGCTGACTGGCCTGTAGTTCCCCGGATCCTCCTTCTTCCCTTTTTTAAAGATGGGCACTACATTAGCCTTTTTCCAGTCATCCGGGACCTCCCCCGATCGCCACGAGTTTTCAAAAATAATGGCTAATGGCTCTGCAATCTCATCCGCCAACTCCTTTAGCACCCTCGGATGCAGCGCATCCGGCCCCATGGACTTGTGCACGTCCAGTTTTTCTAAATAGTCCCGAACCACTTCTTTCTCCACAGAGGGCTGGTCACCTTCTCCCCATCATATAGAGTGCAACATCACACAATGGATTTGGCCTGATGTGAGGGGTTCTCTCCAGATGCTGTTTTTAAACCGGTCTCCGAAAATAGCTCACGAACAAGAGAAGCGGCTAATCAAACCTGAGAGTGACAAATGGTGAACACTTGGGTTTCTGGAATGGCAAAGAACCCTTCCCATGGGCTTGGGTGCCATGAGGCTTCTCTAAGAGACGGGAAGCATCACCAAGTTAAGGGCTCCAGAGAAACTGGCCAATAGTTTCAAACTTTAGGATGCCTGAATTTCAGCCCCTAAACCCACTTTTAAGCAACTAACTAAAAGTGACCTGATTTCCATAGGTGCTGAGCACTCAAAACTCCTAGTGAAATCAACAGGAGCTGTGGGTGCTCAGCTCCTCTTCAAATCAGGCCACTTCTAAGTTATTTAGGTGCCTAATTTAAGGCATCTAATTTTCAAAATGTAACCAAAGCCTATTTCATGCCGTTACAGGATGAGTTTTGCTAATAGCAGATATCACTGACTAAAAAGCCAACACAAACGGTGAATCAATGGGAATGATGTCATCAAAGGATGACATATCCCCTCTGGCTTGGGTAACAAATGAAGTAGCTGCCCATTGGTTCTCAGACAACCAATCAGAAAGTATGTTTTCTCTGTCTGCACTGAGGTTATAAAAGGCTGCAGGCTCAGACAGGGTCAGCATAGTACTGTGGTGATTTCAAGAGGTGGCTTAGCCAAGCCACACTTTGTCAGGCCAGTCATAATCAGGCCAGACCAGGAAGAAATCAAAGAAGGCAAAATAAGAGAGAGAAAACCAAGTGAACAGAGCCAGGAACAGAAGGAAAGAGAGTCAGGCAAGCCAAGCAAAGAAAGACACAGGCAAGTGGAGCCAAGCAAGGACACATCCACTGAAGCCAAGCAAGTCAAGAAAAAAGCTAGGCAGGCCAATTCCTGAGTAAAGACTCAGGTAAACCAAGCAGAGAAAACAAAAGGAAGCCAAGAAAGTCAAGCCAAGTGTTGCTGGAACACTAGAAGTCTGCCACATGTCTGAGACTGAGACTGAGACTGAGTCTGAGTCTGAGTCTGAGTCTGAGCACTCTGGTGAGAGCTCAACCGCAAAAGACCCTAAGGCCAAAATCACCCGTTCTTCCCGGGCTGGGCTGCAGTTCTCTGTCAGTCGCATAGACAGAGTGCTCCGCAAGGGACAATTTGCAGACCGTATTGGAGCTGGAGCCCCAGTATATATGGCCGTGGTGCTTCAATAAGTGACTCATGAGATTGTGGATATTGCTGGGGAAGTCGCTGCACGCAGCAAGAAGCGTCGGATTTCCCCACGGCACTTGCAGCTGGCCATTCACAGCGACTCAGAGCTCAAGAAACTGCTGGGAGGTGTCACCATCTCTCAGGGCGGAGTCCTGCCCTTAAATCAGCCTGTGGTATTACCTTCCAAGAAGAGGAATGGCAGGAGAGCCATCAAGAGAAGGATTGCCCCTGCTCCTGTCCCTGTTAAGTTAGAACAGAGCAAAGGGGAGACTGCCACCCCAGATTTGGGAGAAATGACATTCACTTGATTGCAAGGCTCTTTTCAAATGCATCAGTCTGGTCTAATAAAAGCAGTTAAAAAATGCCTGGTCTTCTTTTGTGAATTAATTTCCTCTTTCACTATCCTACAATTTTAAGGGATCATTCAGTTGGTCAGGTAGCTGCATTGATAATATGGTATAAAAGCCTAGAAAGATAGAACTCAATCATTTCATTAAGAAATTTACATCAGAAATTGTCTAAATGGTGTCACGTATCAGCGGGGTAGCCGTGTTAGTCTGGATCTGTAAAAAGCGACAGAGAGTCCTGTGGCACCTTATAGACCAACAGACGTATATTGGAGCATAAATGTCTAAATCGTGTAGATTCAAGGGAGGTGATTTCTGTGTTTTTTTCAGGCATTTCCCCAATAGATTGAAGATTAGGACCATTTTTCCCATAGTGAAGTTGATGTGTATTGCATGTTTTGTGAAAACAGAAAAAAGAACAAACTCATGCCAGAAAATTTAATCCACTACACATGAAGGATAAAGCCTATGGGCCTGGTTTTTCTTTTTGTTTTGTTCTTTTTCTTTTCTTTTCTTTTGTTATTTTTTAGTTACCCCATTATAAAACCATTGACTCGTTTGGACTTCAGATGTATACAGTATAAGTGATACTAGAATCAGGCTTTCTGAAATTACTAAATACCTGGAGGGGTTCACATAAACTTTGATCACCTTTTTAAAGGGAAAACATTACCCACTTGCCAGCACACAGGTATACAGGGAGACTTACAAGTAAAAGAGAGCCATCTGCAGACGATTGTCCTGGTTAATGGGAGTCATCAAGATTCCAAACCACCATTAATGGCCCGCACTTTGCAAAATTACAATAGGCCCTCAGAGTTATATTTCATATTTCTAGTTTCAGATACATGAGTGGTACATTGATACAAATAGGATGACCACTCTCAGTAGATTATAAACTTTGTAATGACACTTTACAAGAGACCTTTTGCATGAAGCATATTCCAGCTACATTATATTTAACTCATTAGCATATTTTCATAGAATCATAGAATATCAGGGTTGGAAGGGACCTCAGGAGGTCATCTAGTCCAACCCCCTGCTCAAAGCAGGACCAATTCCCAACTAAATTATTACAGCCAGGGCTTTGTCAAGCCGGGCCTTAAAAACCTCCAAGGAAGGAGACTCCACCACCTCCCTAGGTAACGCATTCCAGTGCTTCACCACCCTCCTAGTGAAATAGTGTTTCCTAATATCCAACCTAGACCTCCCCCACTGCAACTTGAGACCATTGCTCCTTGTTCTGTCATCTGCCACCATTGAGAACAGCCGAGTTCCATCCTCTTTGGAACCCCCCTTCAGGTAGTTGAAGGCTGCTATCAAATCCCCCCTCATTCTTCTCTTCTGGAGACTAAACAATCCCAGTTCCCTCAGCCTCTCCTCATAAGTCATGCGCTCCAGACCCCTAATCATTTTTGTTGCCCTCCGCTGGACTCTTTCCAATTTCTCCACTTCCTTCTTGTAGTGTGGGGCCCAAAACTGGACACAGTACTCCAGATGAGGCCTCACCAATGTCAAATAAAGGGGAACGATCACGTCCCTCGATCTGCTGGCAATGCCCCTACTTATACAGCCCAAAATGCCGTTAGCCTTCTTGGCAACAAGAGCACACTGTTGACTCATATGCAGCTTCTCGTCCACTGTGACCCCTAGGTCCTTTTCTGCAGAACTGCTACCTAGCCACTCGGTCCCTAGTCTGTAGCAGTACATAGGAGTCTTCCGTCCTAGGTGCAGGACTCTGCACTTGTCCTTGTTGAACCTCATCAGGTTTCTTTTGGCCCAATCCTCTAATTTGTCTAGGTCCCTCTGTATCCGATCCCTACCCTCTAGTGTATCTACCACGCCTCCTAGTTTAGTGTCATCGGCAAACTTGCTGAGAGTGCAGTCCACACCATCCTCCAGATCATTAATAAAGATATTAAACAAAACCGGCCCCAGGACCGACCCTTGGGGCACTCCGCTTGAAACTGGCTGCCAACTAGACATGGAGCCATTGATCACTACCCGTTGAGCCCGACGATCTAGCCAGCTTTCTATCCACCTTAAAGTCCATTCATCCAACCCATACTTCTTTAACTTGGCAGCAAGAATACTGTGGAATATATGAATATATGGTTCACTCTATATGCATCCGAAGAAGTGGGTTGTAGCCCACGAAAGCTTATGCTCTAATAAATTTGTTAGTCTCTAAGGTGCCACAAGTACTCCTGTTATTTTTAAGAATACTGTGGGAGACCGTATCAAAAGCTTTGCTAAAGTCAAGGAATAACACATCCACTGCTTTCCCCTCATCCACAGAGCCACTTATCTCATCATAGAAGGCAATTAGGTTAGTCAAGCACGACTTCCCCTTGGTGACTCCATGCTGACTCTTCCTGATCACTTTCCTCGCCTCTAAGTGTTTCATAATTGATTCCTTGAGGACCTGCTCCACGATTTTTCCAGGGACTGAGGTGAGGCTGACTGGCCTGTAGTTCCCCGGATCCTCCTTCTTCCCTTTTTTAAAGATGGGCACTACATTAGCCTTTTTCCAGTCATCCGGGACCTCCCCCGATCGCCACGAGTTTTCAAAAATAATGGCTAATGGCTCTGCAATCTCATCCGCCAACTCCTTTAGCACCCTCGGATGCAGCGCATCCGGCCCCATGGACTTGTGCACGTCCAGTTTTTCTAAATAGTCCCGAACCACTTCTTTCTCCACAGAGGGCTGGTCACCTTCTCCCCATCATATAGAGTGCAACATCACACAATGGATTTGGCCTGATGTGAGGGTTTCTCTCCAGATGCTGTTTTTAAACCGGTCTCAGAAAATAGCTCAGGAACAAGAGAAGCGGCTAATCAAACCTGAGAGTGACAAATGGTGAACACTTGGGTTTCTGGAATGGCAAAGAACCCTTCCCATGGGCTTGGGTGCCATGAGGCTTCTCTAAGAGACGGGAAGCATCACCAAGTTAAGGGCTCCAGAGAAACTGGCCAATAGTTTCAAACTTTAGGATGCCTGAATTTCAGCCCCTAAACCCACTTTTAAGCAACTAACTAAAAGTGACCTGATTTCCATAGGTGCTGAGCACTCAAAACTCCTAGTGAAATCAACAGGAGCTGTGGGTGCTCAGCTCCTCTTCAAATCAGGCCACTTCTAAGTTATTTAGGTGCCTAATTTAAGGCATCTAATTTTCAAAATGTAACCAAAGCCTATTTCATGCCGTTACAGGATGAGTTTTGCTAATAGCAGATATCACTGACTAAAAAGCCAACACAAACGGTGAATCAATGGGAATGATGTCATCAAAGGATGACATATCCCCTCTGGCTTGGGTAACAAATGAAGTAGCTGCCCATTGGTTCTCAGACAACCAATCAGAAAGTATGTTTTCTCTGTCTGCACTGAGGTTATAAAAGGCTGCAGGCTCAGACAGGGTCAGCATAGTACTGTGGTGATTTCAAGAGGTGGCTTAGCCAAGCCACACTTTGTCAGGCCAGTCATAATCAGGCCAGACCAGGAAGAAATCAAAGAAGGCAAAATAAGAGAGAGAAAACCAAGTGAACAGAGCCAGGAACAGAAGGAAAGAGAGTCAGGCAAGCCAAGCAAAGAAAGACACAGGCAAGTGGAGCCAAGCAAGGACACATCCACTGAAGCCAAGCAAGTCAAGAAAAAAGCTAGGCAGGCCAATTCCTGAGTAAAGACTCAGGTAAACCAAGCAGAGAAAACAAAAGGAAGCCAAGAAAGTCAAGCCAAGTGTTGCTGGAACACTAGAAGTCTGCCACATGTCTGAGACTGAGACTGAGACTGAGTCTGAGTCTGAGTCTGAGTCTGAGCACTCTGGTGAGAGCTCAACCGCAAAAGACCCTAAGGCCAAAATCACCCGTTCTTCCCGGGCTGGGCTGCAGTTCTCTGTCAGTCGCATAGACAGAGTGCTCCGCAAGGGACAATTTGCAGACCGTATTGGAGCTGGAGCCCCAGTATATATGGCCGTGGTGCTTCAATAAGTGACTCATGAGATTGTGGATATTGCTGGGGAAGTCGCTGCACGCAGCAAGAAGCGTCGGATTTCCCCACGGCACTTGCAGCTGGCCATTCACAGCGACTCAGAGCTCAAGAAACTGCTGGGAGGTGTCACCATCTCTCAGGGCGGAGTCCTGCCCTTAAATCAGCCTGTGGTATTACCTTCCAAGAAGAGGAATGGCAGGAGAGCCATCAAGAGAAGGATTGCCCCTGCTCCTGTCCCTGTTAAGTTAGAACAGAGCAAAGGGGAGACTGCCACCCCAGATTTGGGAGAAATGACATTCACTTGATTGCAAGGCTCTTTTCAAATGCATCAGTCTGGTCTAATAAAAGCAGTTAAAAAATGCCTGGTCTTCTTTTGTGAATTAATTTCCTCTTTCACTATCCTACAATTTTAAGGGATCATTCAGTTGGTCAGGTAGCTGCATTGATAATATGGTATAAAAGCCTAGAAAGATAGAACTCAATCATTTCATTAAGAAATTTACATCAGAAATTGTCTAAATGGTGTCACGTATCAGCGGGGTAGCCGTGTTAGTCTGGATCTGTAAAAAGCGACAGAGAGTCCTGTGGCACCTTATAGACCAACAGACGTATATTGGAGCATAAATGTCTAAATCGTGTAGATTCAAGGGAGGTGATTTCTGTGTTTTTTTCAGGCATTTCCCCAATAGATTGAAGATTAGGACCATTTTTCCCATAGTGAAGTTGATGTGTATTGCATGTTTTGTGAAAACAGAAAAAAGAACAAACTCATGCCAGAAAATTTAATCCACTACACATGAAGGATAAAGCCTATGGGCCTGGTTTTTCTTTTTGTTTTGTTCTTTTTCTTTTCTTTTCTTTTGTTATTTTTTAGTTACCCCATTATAAAACCATTGACTCGTTTGGACTTCAGATGTATACAGTATAAGTGATACTAGAATCAGGCTTTCTGAAATTACTAAATACCTGGAGGGGTTCACATAAACTTTGATCACCTTTTTAAAGGGAAAACATTACCCACTTGCCAGCACACAGGTATACAGGGAGACTTACAAGTAAAAGAGAGCCATCTGCAGACGATTGTCCTGGTTAATGGGAGTCATCAAGATTCCAAACCACCATTAATGGCCCGCACTTTGCAAAATTACAATAGGCCCTCAGAGTTATATTTCATATTTCTAGTTTCAGATACATGAGTGGTACATTGATACAAATAGGATGACCACTCTCAGTAGATTATAAACTTTGTAATGACACTTTACAAGAGACCTTTTGCATGAAGCATATTCCAGCTACATTATATTTAACTCATTAGCATATTTTCATAGAATCATAGAATATCAGGGTTGGAAGGGACCTCAGGAGGTCATCTAGTCCAACCCCCTGCTCAAAGCAGGACCAATTCCCAACTAAATTATTACAGCCAGGGCTTTGTCAAGCCGGGCCTTAAAAACCTCCAAGGAAGGAGACTCCACCACCTCCCTAGGTAACGCATTCCAGTGCTTCACCACCCTCCTAGTGAAATAGTGTTTCCTAATATCCAACCTAGACCTCCCCCACTGCAACTTGAGACCATTGCTCCTTGTTCTGTCATCTGCCACCATTGAGAACAGCCGAGTTCCATCCTCTTTGGAACCCCCCTTCAGGTAGTTGAAGGCTGCTATCAAATCCCCCCTCATTCTTCTCTTCTGGAGACTAAACAATCCCAGTTCCCTCAGCCTCTCCTCATAAGTCATGCGCTCCAGACCCCTAATCATTTTTGTTGACCTCCGCTGGACTCTTTCCAATTTCTCCACTTCCTTCTTGTAGTGTGGGGCCCAAAACTGGACACAGTACTCCAGATGAGGCCTCACCAATGTCAAATAAAGGGGAACGATCACGTCCCTCGATCTGCTGGCAATGCCCCTACTTATACAGCCCAAAATGCCGTTAGCCTTCTTGGCAACAAGAGCACACTGTTGACTCATATGCAGCTTCTCGTCCACTGTGACCCCTAGGTCCTTTTCTGCAGAACTGCTACCTAGCCACTCGGTCCCTAGTCTGTAGCAGTACATAGGAGTCTTCCGTCCTAGGTGCAGGACTCTGCACTTGTCCTTGTTGAACCTCATCAGGTTTCTTTTGGCCCAATCCTCTAATTTGTCTAGGTCCCTCTGTATCCGATCCCTACCCTCTAGTGTATCTACCACGCCTCCTAGTTTAGTGTCATCGGCAAACTTGCTGAGAGTGCAGTCCACACCATCCTCCAGATCATTAATAAAGATATTAAACAAAACCGGCCCCAGGACCGACCCTTGGGGCACTCCGCTTGAAACTGGCTGCCAACTAGACATGGAGCCATTGATCACTACCCGTTGAGCCCGACGATCTAGCCAGCTTTCTATCCACCTTAAAGTCCATTCATCCAACCCATACTTCTTTAACTTGGCAGCAAGAATACTGTGGAATATATGAATATATGGTTCACTCTATATGCATCCGAAGAAGTGGGTTGTAGCCCACGAAAGCTTATGCTCTAATAAATTTGTTAGTCTCTAAGGTGCCACAAGTACTCCTGTTATTTTTAAGAATAATGTGGGAGACCGTATCAAAAGCTTTGCTAAAGTCAAGGAATAACACATCCACTGCTTTCCCCTCATCCACAGAGCCACTTATCTCATCATAGAAGGCAATTAGGTTAGTCAGGCACGACTTCCCCTTGGTGACTCCATGCTGACTCTTCCTGATCACTTTCCTCGCCTCTAAGTGTTTCATAATTGATTCCTTGAGGACCTGCTCCACGATTTTTCCAGGGACTGAGGTGAGGCTGACTGGCCTGTAGTTCCCCGGATCCTCCTTCTTCCCTTTTTTAAAGATGGGCACTACATTAGCCTTTTTCCAGTCATCCGGGACCTCCCCCGATCGCCACGAGTTTTCAAAAATAATGGCTAATGGCTCTGCAATCTCATCCGCCAACTCCTTTAGCACCCTCGGATGCAGCGCATCCGGCCCCATGGACTTGTGCACGTCCAGTTTTTCTAAATAGTCCCGAACCACTTCTTTCTCCACAGAGGGCTGGTCACCTTCTCCCCATCATATAGAGTGCAACATCACACAATGGATTTGGCCTGATGTGAGGGGTTCTCTCCAGATGCTGTTTTTAAACCGGTCTCCGAAAATAGCTCACGAACAAGAGAAGCGGCTAATCAAACCTGAGAGTGACAAATGGTGAACACTTGGGTTTCTGGAATGGCAAAGAACCCTTCCCATGGGCTTGGGTGCCATGAGGCTTCTCTAAGAGACGGGAAGCATCACCAAGTTAAGGGCTCCAGAGAAACTGGCCAATAGTTTCAAACTTTAGGATGCCTGAATTTCAGCCCCTAAACCCACTTTTAAGCAACTAACTAAAAGTGACCTGATTTCCATAGGTGCTGAGCACTCAAAACTCCTAGTGAAATCAACAGGAGCTGTGGGTGCTCAGCTCCTCTTCAAATCAGGCCACTTCTAAGTTATTTAGGTGCCTAATTTAAGGCATCTAATTTTCAAAATGTAACCAAAGCCTATTTCATGCCGTTACAGGATGAGTTTTGCTAATAGCAGATATCACTGACTAAAAAGCCAACACAAACGGTGAATCAATGGGAATGATGTCATCAAAGGATGACATATCCCCTCTGGCTTGGGTAACAAATGAAGTAGCTGCCCATTGGTTCTCAGACAACCAATCAGAAAGTATGTTTTCTCTGTCTGCACTGAGGTTATAAAAGGCTGCAGGCTCAGACAGGGTCAGCATAGTACTGTGGTGATTTCAAGAGGTGGCTTAGCCAAGCCACACTTTGTCAGGCCAGTCATAATCAGGCCAGACCAGGAAGAAATCAAAGAAGGCAAAATAAGAGAGAGAAAACCAAGTGAACAGAGCCAGGAACAGAAGGAAAGAGAGTCAGGCAAGCCAAGCAAAGAAAGACACAGGCAAGTGGAGCCAAGCAAGGACACATCCACTGAAGCCAAGCAAGTCAAGAAAAAAGCTAGGCAGGCCAATTCCTGAGTAAAGACTCAGGTAAACCAAGCAGAGAAAACAAAAGGAAGCCAAGAAAGTCAAGCCAAGTGTTGCTGGAACACTAGAAGTCTGCCACATGTCTGAGACTGAGACTGAGACTGAGTCTGAGTCTGAGTCTGAGTCTGAGCACTCTGGTGAGAGCTCAACCGCAAAAGACCCTAAGGCCAAAATCACCCGTTCTTCCCGGGCTGGGCTGCAGTTCTCTGTCAGTCGCATAGACAGAGTGCTCCGCAAGGGACAATTTGCAGACCGTATTGGAGCTGGAGCCCCAGTATATATGGCCGTGGTGCTTCAATAAGTGACTCATGAGATTGTGGATATTGCTGGGGAAGTCGCTGCACGCAGCAAGAAGCGTCGGATTTCCCCACGGCACTTGCAGCTGGCCATTCACAGCGACTCAGAGCTCAAGAAACTGCTGGGAGGTGTCACCATCTCTCAGGGCGGAGTCCTGCCCTTAAATCAGCCTGTGGTATTACCTTCCAAGAAGAGGAATGGCAGGAGAGCCATCAAGAGAAGGATTGCCCCTGCTCCTGTCCCTGTTAAGTTAGAACAGAGCAAAGGGGAGACTGCCACCCCAGATTTGGGAGAAATGACATTCACTTGATTGCAAGGCTCTTTTCAAATGCATCAGTCTGGTCTAATAAAAGCAGTTAAAAAATGCCTGGTCTTCTTTTGTGAATTAATTTCCTCTTTCACTATCCTACAATTTTAAGGGATCATTCAGTTGGTCAGGTAGCTGCATTGATAATATGGTATAAAAGCCTAGAAAGATAGAACTCAATCATTTCATTAAGAAATTTACATCAGAAATTGTCTAAATGGTGTCACGTATCAGCGGGGTAGCCGTGTTAGTCTGGATCTGTAAAAAGCGACAGAGAGTCCTGTGGCATCTTATAGACCAACAGACGTATATTGGAGCATAAATGTCTAAATCGTGTAGATTCAAGGGAGGTGATTTCTGTGTTTTTTTCAGGCATTTCCCCAATAGATTGAAGATTAGGACCATTTTTCCCATAGTGAAGTTGATGTGTATTGCATGTTTTGTGAAAACAGAAAAAAGAACAAACTCATGCCAGAAAATTTAATCCACTACACATGAAGGATAAAGCCTATGGGCCTGGTTTTTCTTTTTGTTTTGTTCTTTTTCTTTTCTTTTCTTTTGTTATTTTTTAGTTACCCCATTATAAAACCATTGACTCGTTTGGACTTCAGATGTATACAGTATAAGTGATACTAGAATCAGGCTTTCTGAAATTACTAAATACCTGGAGGGGTTCACATAAACTTTGATCACCTTTTTAAAGGGAAAACATTACCCACTTGCCAGCACACAGGTATACAGGGAGACTTACAAGTAAAAGAGAGCCATCTGCAGACGATTGTCCTGGTTAATGGGAGTCATCAAGATTCCAAACCACCATTAATGGCCCGCACTTTGCAAAATTACAATAGGCCCTCAGAGTTATATTTCATATTTCTAGTTTCAGATACATGAGTGGTACATTGATACAAATAGGATGACCACTCTCAGTAGATTATAAACTTTGTAATGACACTTTACAAGAGACGTTTTGCATGAAGCATATTCCAGCTACATTATATTTAACTCATTAGCATATTTTCATAGAATCATAGAATATCAGGGTTGGAAGGGACCTCAGGAGGTCATCTAGTCCAACCCCCTGCTCAAAGCAGGACCAATTCCCAACTAAATTATTACAGCCAGGGCTTTGTCAAGCCGGGCCTTAAAAACCTCCAAGGAAGGAGACTCCACCACCTCCCTAGGTAACGCATTCCAGTGCTTCACCACCCTCCTAGTGAAATAGTGTTTCCTAATATCCAACCTAGACCTCCCCCACTGCAACTTGAGACCATTGCTCCTTGTTCTGTCATCTGCCACCATTGAGAACAGCCGAGTTCCATCCTCTTTGGAACCCCCCTTCAGGTAGTTGAAGGCTGCTATCAAATCCCCCCTCATTCTTCTCTTCTGGAGACTAAACAATCCCAGTTCCCTCAGCCTCTCCTCATAAGTCATGCGCTCCAGACCCCTAATCATTTTTGTTGACCTCCGCTGGACTCTTTCCAATTTCTCCACTTCCTTCTTGTAGTGTGGGGCCCAAAACTGGACACAGTACTCCAGATGAGGCCTCACCAATGTCAAATAAAGGGGAACGATCACGTCCCTCGATCTGCTGGCAATGCCCCTACTTATACAGCCCAAAATGCCGTTAGCCTTCTTGGCAACAAGAGCACACTGTTGACTCATATGCAGCTTCTCGTCCACTGTGACCCCTAGGTCCTTTTCTGCAGAACTGCTACCTAGCCACTCGGTCCCTAGTCTGTAGCAGTACATAGGAGTCTTCCGTCCTAGGTGCAGGACTCTGCACTTGTCCTTGTTGAACCTCATCAGGTTTCTTTTGGCCCAATCCTCTAATTTGTCTAGGTCCCTCTGTATCCGATCCCTACCCTCTAGTGTATCTACCACGCCTCCTAGTTTAGTGTCATCGGCAAACTTGCTGAGAGTGCAGTCCACACCATCCTCCAGATCATTAATAAAGATATTAAACAAAACCGGCCCCAGGACCGACCCTTGGGGCACTCCGCTTGAAACTGGCTGCCAACTAGACATGGAGCCATTGATCACTACCCGTTGAGCCCGACGATCTAGCCAGCTTTCTATCCACCTTAAAGTCCATTCATCCAACCCATACTTCTTTAACTTGGCAGCAAGAATACTGTGGAATATATGAATATATGGTTCACTCTATATGCATCCGAAGAAGTGGGTTGTAGCCCACGAAAGCTTATGCTCTAATAAATTTGTTAGTCTCTAAGGTGCCACAAGTACTCCTGTTATTTTTAAGAATACTGTGGGAGACCGTATCAAAAGCTTTGCTAAAGTCAAGGAATAACACATCCACTGCTTTCCCCTCATCCACAGAGCCACTTATCTCATCATAGAAGGCAATTAGGTTAGTCAGGCACGACTTCCCCTTGGTGACTCCATGCTGACTCTTCCTGATCACTTTCCTCGCCTCTAAGTGTTTCATAATTGATTCCTTGAGGACCTGCTCCACTATTTTTCCAGGGACTGAGGTGAGGCTGACTGGCCTGTAGTTCCCCGGATCCTCCTTCTTCCCTTTTTTAAAGATGGGCACTACATTAGCCTTTTTCCAGTCATCCGGGACCTCCCCCGATCGCCACGAGTTTTCAAAAATAATGGCTAATGGCTCTGCAATCTCATCCGCCAACTCCTTTAGCACCCTCGGATGCAGCGCATCCGGCCCCATGGACTTGTGCACGTCCAGTTTTTCTAAATAGTCCCGAACCACTTCTATCTCCACAGAGGGCTGGTCACCTTCTCCCCATCATATAGAGTGCAACATCACACAATGGATTTGGCCTGATGTGAGGGGTTCTCTCCAGATGCTGTTTTTAAACCGGTCTCCGAAAATAGCTCACGAACAAGAGAAGCGGCTAATCAAACCTGAGAGTGACAAATGGTGAACACTTGGGTTTCTGGAATGGCAAAGAACCCTTCCCATGGGCTTGGGTGCCATGAGGCTTCTCTAAGAGACGGGAAGCATCACCAAGTTAAGGGCTCCAGAGAAACTGGCCAATAGTTTCAAACTTTAGGATGCCTGAATTTCAGCCCCTAAACCCACTTTTAAGCAACTAACTAAAAGTGACCTGATTTCCATAGGTGCTGAGCACTCAAAACTCCTAGTGAAATCAACAGGAGCTGTGGGTGCTCAGCTCCTCTTCAAATCAGGCCACTTCTAAGTTATTTAGGTGCCTAATTTAAGGCATCTAATTTTCAAAATGTAACCAAAGCCTATTTCATGCCGTTACAGGATGAGTTTTGCTAATAGCAGATATCACTGACTAAAAAGCCAACACAAACGGTGAATCAATGGGAATGATGTCATCAAAGGATGACATATCCCCTCTGGCTTGGGTAACAAATGAAGTAGCTGCCCATTGGTTCTCAGACAACCAATCAGAAAGTATGTTTTCTCTGTCTGCACTGAGGTTATAAAAGGCTGCAGGCTCAGACAGGGTCAGCATAGTACTGTGGTGATTTCAAGAGGTGGCTTAGCCAAGCCACACTTTGTCAGGCCAGTCATAATCAGGCCAGACCAGGAAGAAATCAAAGAAGGCAAAATAAGAGAGAGAAAACCAAGTGAACAGAGCCAGGAACAGAAGGAAAGAGAGTCAGGCAAGCCAAGCAAAGAAAGACACAGGCAAGTGGAGCCAAGCAAGGACACATCCACTGAAGCCAAGCAAGTCAAGAAAAAAGCTAGGCAGGCCAATTCCTGAGTAAAGACTCAGGTAAACCAAGCAGAGAAAACAAAAGGAAGCCAAGAAAGTCAAGCCAAGTGTTGCTGGAACACTAGAAGTCTGCCACATGTCTGAGACTGAGTCTGAGTCTGAGTCTGAGTCTGAGTCTGAGCACTCTGGTGAGAGCTCAACCGCAAAAGACCCTAAGGCCAAAATCACCCGTTCTTCCCGGGCTGGGCTGCAGTTCTCTGTCAGTCGCATAGACAGATTGCTCCGCAAGGGACAATTTGCAGACCGTATTGGAGCTGGAGCCCCAGTATATATGGCCGTGGTGCTTCAATAAGTGACTCATGAGATTGTGGATATTGCTGGGGAAGTCGCTGCACGCAGCAAGAAGCGTCGGATTTCCCCACGGCACTTGCAGCTGGCCATTCACAGCGACTCAGAGCTCAAGAAACTGCTGGGAGGTGTCACCATCTCTCAGGGCGGAGTCCTGCCCTTAAATCAGCCTGTGGTATTACCTTCCAAGAAGAGGAATGGCAGGAGAGCCATCAAGAGAAGGATTGCCCCTGCTCCTGTCCCTGTTAAGTTAGAACAGAGCAAAGGGGAGACTGCCACCCCAGATTTGGGAGAAATGACATTCACTTGATTGCAAGGCTCTTTTCAAATGCATCAGTCTGGTCTAATAAAAGCAGTTAAAAAATGCCTGGTCTTCTTTTGTGAATTAATTTCCTCTTTCACTATCCTACAATTTTAAGGGATCATTCAGTTGGTCAGGTAGCTGCATTGATAATATGGTATAAAAGCCTAGAAAGATAGAACTCAATCATTTCATTAAGAAATTTACATCAGAAATTGTCTAAATGGTGTCACGTATCAGCGGGGTAGCCGTGTTAGTCTGGATCTGTAAAAAGCGACAAAGAGTCCTGTGGCACCTTATAGACCAACAGACGTATTGGAGCATAAATGTCTAAATCGTGTAGATTCTGGGAGGTGATTTCTGTGTTTTTTTCAGGCATTTCCCCATTAGATTGAAGATTAGGACCATTTTTCCCATAGTGAAGTTGATGTGTATTGCATGTTTTGTGAAAACAGAAAAAAGAACAAACTCATGACAGAAAAATTTAATCCACTACACATGAAGGATAAAGCCTATGGGCCTGGTTTTTCTTTTTGTTTTGTTCTTTTTCTTTTCTTTTCTTTTGTTATTTTTTAGTTACCCCATTATAAAACCATTGACTCGTTTGGACTTCAGATGTATACAGTATAAGTGATACTAGAATCAGGCTTTCTGAAATTACTAAATACCTGGAGGGGTTCACATAAACTTTGATCACCTTTTTAAAGGGAAAACATTACCCACTTGCCAGCACACAGGTATACAGGGAGACTTACAAGTAAAAGAGAGCCATCTGCAGACGATTGTCCTGGTTAATGGGAGTCATCAAGATTCCAAACCACCATTAATGGCCCGCACTTTGCAAAATTACAATAGGCCCTCAGAGTTATATTTCATATTTCTAGTTTCAGATACATGAGTGGTACATTGATACAAATAGGATGACCACTCTCAGTAGATTATAAACTTTGTAATGACACTTTACAAGAGACCTTTTGCATGAAGCATATTCCAGCTACATTATATTTAACTCATTAGCATATTTTCATAGAATCATAGAATATCAGGGTTGGAAGGGACCTCAGGAGGTCATCTAGTCCAACCCCCTGCTCAAAGCAGGACCAATTCCCAACTAAATTATTACAGCCAGGGCTTTGTCAAGCCGGGCCTTAAAAACCTCCAAGGAAGGAGACTCCACCACCTCCCTAGGTAATGCATTCCAGTGCTTCACCACCCTCCTAGTGAAATAGTGTTTCCTAATATCCAACCTAGACCTCCCCCACTGCAACTTGAGACCATTGCTCCTTGGTCTGTCATCTGCCACCATTGAGAACAGCCGAGTTCCATCCTCTTTGGAACCCCCCTTCAGGTAGTTGAAGGCTGCTATCAAATCCCCCCTCATTCTTCTCTTCTGGAGACTAAACAATCCCAGTTCCCTCAGCCTCTCCTCATAAGTCATGCGCTCCAGACCCCTAATCATTTTTGTTGCCCTCCGCTGGACTCTTTCCAATTTCTCCACTTCCTTCTTGTAGTGTGGGGCCCAAAACTGGACACAGTACTCCAGATGAGGCCTCACCAATGTCAAATAAAGGGGAACGATCACGTCCCTCGATCTGCTGGCAATGCCCCTACTTATACAGCCCAAAATGCCGTTAGCCTTCTTGGCAACAAGAGCACACTGTTGACTCATATCCAGCTTCTCGTCCACTGTGACCCCTAGGTCCTTTTCTGCAGAACTGCTACCTAGCCACTCGGTCCCTAGTCTGTAGCAGTACATAGGAGTCTTCCGTCCTAGGTGCAGGACTCTGCACTTGTCCTTGTTGAACCTCATCAGGTTTCTTTTGGCCCAATCCTCTAATTTGTCTAGGTCCCTCTGTATCCGATCCCTACCCTCTAGTGTATCTACCACGCCTCCTAGTTTAGTGTCATCGGCAAACTTGCTGAGAGTGCAGTCCACACCATCCTCCAGGTCATTAATAAAGATATTAAACAAAACCGGCCCCAGGACCGACCCTTGGGGCACTCCGCTTGAAACTGGCTGCCTACTAGACATGGAGCCATTGATCACTACCCGTTGAGCCCGACGATCTAGCCAGCTTTCTATCCACCTTACAGTCCATTCATCCAGCCCATTCTTCTTTAACTTGGCAGCAAGAATACTGTGGGAGACCGTATCAAAAGCTTTGCTAAAGTCAAGGAATAACACATCCACTGCTTTCCCCTCATCCACAGAGCCACTTATCTCATCATAGAAGGCAATTAGGTTAGTCAGACACGACTTCCCCTTGGTGAATCCATGCTGACTCTTCCTGATCACTTTCCTCGCCTCTAAGTGTTTCATAATTGATTCCTTGAGGACCTGCTCCACGATTTTTCCAGGGACTGAGGTGAGGCTGACTGGCCTGTAGTTCCCCGGATCCTCCTTCTTCCCTTTTTTAAAGATGGGCACTACATTAGCCTTTTTCCAGTCATCCGGGACCTCCCCCGATCGCCATGAGTTTTCGAAAATAATGGCTAATGGCTCTGCAATCTCATCCGCCAACTCCTTTAGCACCCTCGGATGCAGCGCATCCGGCCCCATGGACTTGTGCACGTCCAGTTTTTCTAAATAGTCCCGAACCACTTCCTTCTCCACAGAGGGCTGGTCACCTTCTCCCCATCATATAGAGTGCAACATCACACAATGGATTTGGCCTGATGTGAGGGTTTCTCTCCAGATGCTGTTTTTAAACCGGTCTCAGAAAATAGCTCACGAACAAGAGAAGCGGCTAATCAAACCTGAGAGTGACAAATGGTGAACACTTGGGTTTCTGGAATGGCAAAGAACCCTTCCCATGGGCTTGGGTGCCATGAGGCTTCTCTAAGAGACGGGAAGCATCACCAAGTTAAGGGCTCCAGAGAAACTGGCCAATATTTTCAAACTTTAGGATGCCTGAATTTCAGCCCCTAAACCCACTTTTAAGCAACTAACTAAAAGTGACCTGATTTCCATAGGTGCTGAGCACTCAAAACTCCTAGTGAAATCAACAGGAGCTGTGGGTGCTCAGCTCCTCTTCAAATCAGGCCACTTCTAAGTTATTTAGGGGCCTAATTTAAGGCATCTAATTTTCAAAATGTAACCAAAGCCTATTTCATGCCGTTACAGGACGAGTTTTGCTAATAGCAGATATCACTGACTAAAAATCCAACACAAACGGTGAATCAATGGGAATGATGTCATCAAAGGATGACATATCCCCTCTTGCTTGGCTAACAAATGAAGTAGCTGCCCATTGGTTCTCAGACAACCAATCAGAAAGTATGTTTTCTCTGTCTGCACTGAGGTTATAAAAGGCTGCAGGCTCAGACAGGGTCAGCATAGTACTGTGGTGATTTCAAGAGGTGGCTTAGCCAAGCCACACTTTGTCAGGCCAGTCATAATCAGGCCAGACCAGGAAGAAATCCAAGTGAACAGAGCCAGGAACAGAAGGAAAGAGAGTCAGGCATGCCAAGCAAAGAAAGACACAGGCAAGTGGAGCCAAGCAAGGACAAATCCACTGAAGCCAAGCAAGTCAAGAAAAAGCTAGGCAGGCCAATTCCTGAGTAAAGACTCAGGTAAACCAAGCAGAGAAAACAAAAGGAAGCCAAGAAAGTCAAGCCAAGTGTTGCTGGAACACTAGAAGTCTGCCACATGTCTGAGACTGAGACTGAGACTGAGTCTGAGTCTGAGCACTCTGGTGAGAGCTCAACCGCAAAAGACCCTAAGGCCAAAATCACCCGTTCTTCCCGGGCTGGGCTGCAGTTCTCTGTCAGTCGCATAGACAGATTGCTCCGCAAGGGACAATTTGCAGACCGTATTGGAGCTGGAGCCCCAGTATATATGGCCGTGGTGCTTCAATAAGTGACTCATGAGATTGTGGATATTGCTGGGGAAGTCGCTGCACGCAGCAAGAAGCGTCGGATTTCCCCACGGCACTTGCAGCTGGCCATTCACAGCGACTCAGAGCTCAAGAAACTGCTGGGAGGTGTCACCATCTCTCAGGGCGGAGTCCTGCCCTTAAATCAGCCTGTGGTATTACCTTCCAAGAAGAGGAATGGCAGGAGAGCCATCAAGAGAAGGATTGCCCCTGCTCCTGTCCCTGTTAAGTTAGAACAGAGCAAAGGGGAGACTGCCACCCCAGATTTGGGAGAAATGACATTTACTTGATTGCAAGGCTCTTTTCAAATGCATCAGTCTGGTCTAATAAAAGCAGTTAAAAAATGCCTGGTCTTCTTTTGTGAATTAATTTCCTCTTTCACTATCCTACAATTTTAAGGGATCATTCAGTTGGTCAGGTAGCTGCATTGATAATATGGTATAAAAGCCTAGAAAGATAGAACTCAATCATTTCATTAAGAAATTTACATCAGAAATTGTCTAAATGGTGTCACGTATCAGCGGGGTAGCCGTGTTAGTCTGGATCTGTAAAAAGCGACAAAGAGTCCTGTGGCACCTTATAGACCAACAGACGTATTGGAGCAAAAATGTCTAAATCGTGTAGATTCAAGGGAGGTGATTTCTGTGTTTTTTTCAGGCATTTCCCCAATAGATTGAAGATTAGGACCATTTTTCCCATAGTGAAGTTGATGTGTATTGCATGTTTTGTGAAAACAGAAAAAAGAACAAACTCATGACAGAAAAATTTAATCCACTACACATGAAGGATAAAGCCTATGGGCCTGGTTTTTCTTTTTGTTTTGTTCTTTTTCTTTTCTTTTCTTTTGTTATTTTTTAGTTACCCCATTATAAAACCATTGACTCGTTTGGAGTAATATCAGATTTATATAGTATAAGTGATACTAGAATCAGGCTTTCTGAAATTACTAAATACCTGGAGGGGTTCACATAAACATTGATCACCTTTTTAAAGGGAAAACATTACCCACTTGCCAGCACACAGGTATACAGGGAGACTTACAAGTAAAAGAGAGCCATCTGCAGACGATTGTCCTGGTTAATGGGAGTCATCAAGATTCCAAACCACCATTAATGGCCCGCACTTTGCAAAATTACAATAGGCCCTCAGAGTTATATTTCATATTTCTAGTTTCAGATACATGAGTGGTACATTGATACAAATAGGATGACCACTCTCAGTAGATTATAAACTTTGTAATGACACCTTACAAGAGACCTTTTGCATGAAGCATATTCCAGCTACATTATATTTAACTCATTAGCATATTTTCATAGAATCATAGAATATCAGGGTTGGAAGGGACCTCAGGAGGTCATCTAGTCCAACCCCCTGGTCAAAGCAGGACCAATTCCCAACTAAATCATCCCAGCCAGGGCTTTGTCAAGCCGGGCCTTAAAAACCTCCAAGGAAGGAGACTCCACCACCTCCCTAGGTAACGCATTCCAGTGCTTCACCACCCTCCTAGTGAAATAGTGTTTCCTAATATCCAACCTAGACCTCCCCCACTGCAACTTGAGACCATTGCTCCTTGTTCTGTCATCTGCCACCATTGAGAACAGCCGAGTTCCATCCTCTTTGGAACCCCCCTTCAGGTAGTTGAAGGCTGCTATCAAATCCCCCCTCATTCTTCTCTTCTGGAGACTAAACAATCCCAGTTCCCTCAGCCTCTCCTCATAAGTCATGCGCTCCAGACCCCTAATCATTTTTGTTGCCCTCCGCTGGACTCTTTCCAATTTCTCCACTTCCTTCTTGTAGTGTGGGGCCCAAAACTGGACACAGTACTCCAGATGAGGCCTCACCAATGTCAAATAAAGGGGAACGATCACGTCCCTCGATCTGCTGGCAATGCCCCTACTTATACAGCCCAAAATGCCGTTAGCCTTCTTGGCAACAAGAGCACACTGTTGACTCATATCCAGCTTCTCGTCCACTGTGACCCCTAGGTCCTTTTCTGCAGAACTGCTACCTAGCCACTCGGTCCCTAGTCTGTAGCAGTACATAGGAGTCTTCCGTCCTAGGTGCAGGACTCTGCACTTGTCCTTGTTGAACCTCATCAGGTTTCTTTTGGCCCAATCCTCTAATTTGTCTAGGTCCCTCTGTATCCGATCCCTACCCTCTAGTGTATCTACCACGCCTCCTAGTTTAGTGTCATCGGCAAACTTGCTGAGAGTGCAGTCCACACCATCCTCCAGATCATTAATAAAGATATTAAACAAAACCGGCCCCAGGACCGACCCTTGGGGCACTCCGCTTGAAACTGGCTGCCAACTAGACATGGAGCCATTGATCACTACCCGTTGAGCCCGACGATCTAGCCAGCTTTCTATCCACCTTAAAGTCCATTCATCCAACCCATACTTCTTTAACTTGGCAGCAAGAATACTGTGGAATATATGAATATATGGTTCACTCTATATGCATCCGAAGAAGTGGGTTGTAGCCCACGAAAGCTTATGCTCTAATAAATTTGTTAGTCTCTAAGGTGCCACAAGTACTCCTGTTATTTTTAAGAATACTGTGGGAGACCGTATCAAAAGCTTTGCTAAAGTCAAGGAATAACACATCCACTGCTTTCCCCTCATCCACAGAGCCACTTATCTCATCATAGAAGGCAATTAGGTTAGTCAGGCACGACTTCCCCTTGGTGACTCCATGCTGACTCTTCCTGATCACTTTCCTCGCCTCTAAGTGTTTCATAATTGATTCCTTGAGGACCTGCTCCACGATTTTTCCAGGGACTGAGGTGAGGCTGACTGGCCTGTAGTTCCCCGGATCCTCCTTCTTCCCTTTTTTAAAGATGGGCACTACATTAGCCTTTTTCCAGTCATCCGGGACCTCCCCCGATCGCCACGAGTTTTCAAAAATAATGGCTAATGGCTCTGCAATCTCATCCGCCAACTCCTTTAGCACCCTCGGATGCAGCGCATCCGGCCCCATGGACTTGTGCACGTCCAGTTTTTCTAAATAGTCCCGAACCACTTCTTTCTCCACAGAGGGCTGGTCACCTTCTCCCCATCATATAGAGTGCAACATCACACAATGGATTTGGCCTGATGTGAGGGGTTCTCTCCAGATGCTGTTTTTAAACCGGTCTCAGAAAATAGCTCACGAACAAGAGAAGCGGCTAATCAAACCTGAGAGTGACAAATGGTGAACACTTGGGTTTCTGGAATGGCAAAGAACCCTTCCCATGGGCTTGGGTGCCATGAGGCTTCTCTAAGAGACGGGAAGCATCACCAAGTTAAGGGCTCCAGAGAAACTGGCCAATAGTTTCAAACTTTAGGATGCCTGAATTTCAGCCCCTAAACCCACTTTTAAGCAACTAACTAAAAGTGACCTGATTTCCATAGGTGCTGAGCACTCAAAACTCCTAGTGAAATCAACAGGAGCTGTGGGTGCTCAGCTCCTCTTCAAATCAGGCCACTTCTAAGTTATTTAGGTGCCTAATTTAAGGCATCTAATTTTCAAAATGTAACCAAAGCCTATTTCATGCCGTTACAGGATGAGTTTTGCTAATAGCAGATATCACTGACTAAAAAGCCAACACAAATGGTGAATCAATGGGAATGATGTCATCAAAGGATGACATATCCCCTCTGGCTTGGGTAACAAATGAAGTAGCTGCCCATTGGTTCTCAGACAACCAATCAGAAAGTATGTTTTCTCTGTCTGCACTGAGGTTATAAAAGGCTGCAGGCTCAGACAGGGTCAGCATAGTACTGTGGTGATTTCAAGAGGTGGCTTAGCCAAGCCACACTTTGTCAGGCCAGTCATAATCAGGCCAGACCAGGAAGAAATCAAAGAAGGCAAAATAAGAGAGAGAAAACCAAGTGAACAGAGCCAGGAACAGAAGGAAAGAGAGTCAGGCAAGCCAAGCAAAGAAAGACACAGGCAAGTGGAGCCAAGCAAGGACACATCCACTGAAGCCAAGCAAGTCAAGAAAAAAGCTAGGCAGGCCAATTCCTGAGTAAAGACTCAGGTAAACCAAGCAGAGAAAACAAAAGGAAGCCAAGAAAGTCAAGCCAAGTGTTGCTGGAACACTAGAAGTCTGCCACATGTCTGAGACTGAGTCTGAGTCTGAGTCTGAGTCTGAGCACTCTGGTGAGAGCTCAACCGCAAAAGACCCTAAGGCCAAAATCACCCGTTCTTCCCGGGCTGGGCTGCAGTTCTCTGTCAGTCGCATAGACAGATTGCTCCGCAAGGGACAATTTGCAGACCGTATTGGAGCTGGAGCCCCAGTATATATGGCCGTGGTGCTTCAATAAGTGACTCATGAGATTGTGGATATTGCTGGGGAAGTCGCTGCACGCAGCAAGAAGCGTCGGATTTCCCCACGGCACTTGCAGCTGGCCATTCACAGCGACTCAGAGCTCAAGAAACTGCTGGGAGGTGTCACCATCTCTCAGGGCGGAGTCCTGCCCTTAAATCAGCCTGTGGTATTACCTTCCAAGAAGAGGAATGGCAGGAGAGCCATCAAGAGAAGGATTGCCCTTGCTCCTGTCCCTGTTAAGTTAGAACAGAGCAAAGGGGAGACTGCCACCCCAGATTTGGGAGAAATGACATTCACTTGATTGCAAGGCTCTTTTCAAATGCATCAGTCTGGTCTAATAAAAGCAGTTAAAAAATGCCTGGTCTTCTTTTGTGAATTAATTTCCTCTTTCACTATCCTACAATTTTAAGGGATCATTCAGTTGGTCAGGTAGCTGCATTGATAATATGGTATAAAAGCCTAGAAAGATGGAACTCAATCATTTCATTAAGAAATTTACATCAGAAATTGTCTAAATGGTGTCACGTATCAGCGGGGTAGCCGTGTTAGTCTGGATCTGTAAAAAGCGACAAAGAGTCCTGTGGCACCTTATAGACCAACAGACGTATTGGAGCATAAATGTCTAAATCGTGTAGATTCTGGGAGGTGATTTCTGTGTTTTTTTCAGGCATTTCCCCAATAGATTGAAGATTAGGACCATTTTTCCCATAGTGAAGTTGATGTGTATTGCATGTTTTGTGAAAACAGAAAAAAGAACAAACTCATGACAGAAAAATTTAATCCACTACACATGAAGGATAAAGCCTATGGGCCTGGTTTTTCTTTTTGTTTTGTTCTTTTTCTTTTCTTTTCTTTTGTTATTTTTTAGTTACCCCATTATAAAACCATTGACTCGTTTGGAGTAATATCAGATTTATATAGTGTAAGTGATACTAGAATCAGGCTTTCTGAAATTACTAAATACCTGGAGGGGTTCACATAAACTTTGATCACCTTTTTAAAGGGAAAACATTACCCACTTGCCAGCACACAGGTATACAGGGAGACTTACAAGTAAAAGAGAGCCATCTGCAGACGATTGTCCTGGTTAATGGGAGTCATCAAGATTCCAAACCACCATTAATGGCCCGCACTTTGCAAAATTACAATAGGCCCTCAGAGTTATATTTCATATTTCTAGTTTCAGATACATGAGTGGTACATTGATACAAATAGGATGACCACTCTCAGTAGATTATAAACTTTGTAATGACACCTTACAAGAGACCTTTTGCATGAAGCATATTCCAGCTACATTATATTTAACTCATTAGCATATTTTCATAGAATCATAGAATATCAGGGTTGGAAGGGACCTCAGGAGGTCAGCTAGTCCAACCCCCTGGTCAAAGCAGGACCAATTCCCAACTAAATCATCCGAGCCAGGGCTTTGTCAAGCCGGGCCTTAAAAACCTCCAAGGAAGGAGACTCCACCACCTCCCTAGGTAATGCATTCCAGTGCTTCACCACCCTCCTAGTGAAATAGTGTTTCCTAATATCCAACCTAGACCTCCCCCACTGCAACTTGAGACCATTGCTCCTTGGTCTGTCATCTGCCACCATTGAGAACAGCCGAGTTCCATCCTCTTTGGAACCCCCCTTCAGGTAGTTGAAGGCTGCTATCAAATCCCCCCTCATTCTTCTCTTCTGGAGACTAAACAATCCCAGTTCCCTCAGCCTCTCCTCATAAGTCATGCGCTCCAGACCCCTAATCATTTTTGTTGCCCTCCGCTGGACTCTTTCCAATTTCTCCACTTCCTTCTTGTAGTGTGGGGCCCAAAACTGGACACAGTACTCCAGATGAGGCCTCACCAATGTCAAATAAAGGGGAACGATCACGTCCCTCGATCTGCTGGCAATGCCCCTACTTATACAGCCCAAAATGCCGTTAGCCTTCTTGGCAACAAGAGCACACTGTTGACTCATATCCAGCTTCTCGTCCACTGTGACCCCTAGGTCCTTTTCTGCAGAACTGCTACCTAGCCACTCGGTCCCTAGTCTGTAGCAGTACATAGGAGTCTTCCGTCCTAGGTGCACTTGTCCTTGTTGAACCTCATCAGGTTTCTTTTGGCCCAATCCTCTAATTTGTCTAGGTCCCTCTGTATCCGATCCCTACCCTCTAGTGTATCTACCACGCCTCCTAGTTTAGTGTCATCGGCAAACTTGCTGAGAGTGCAGTCCACACCATCCTCCAGGTCATTAATAAAGATATTAAACAAAACCGGCCCCAGGACCGACCCTTGGGGCACTCCGCTTGAAACTGGCTGCCTACTAGACATGGAGCCATTGATCACTACCCGTTGAGCCCGACGATCTAGCCAGCTTTCTATCCACCTTACAGTCCATTCATCCAGCCCATTCTTCTTTAACTTGGCAGCAAGAATACTGTGGGAGACCGTATCAAAAGCTTTGCTAAAGTCAAGGAATAACACATCCACTGCTTTCCCCTCATCCACAGAGCCACTTATCTCATCATAGAAGGCAATTAGGTTAATCAGGCACGACTTCCCCTTGGTGAATCCATGCTGACTGTTCCTGATCACTTTCCTCGCCTCTAAGTGTTTCATAATTGATTCCTTGAGGACCTGCTCCACGATTTTTCCAGGGACTGAGGTGAGGCAGACTGGCCTGTAGTTCCCCGGATCCTCCTTCTTCCCTTTTTTAAAGATGGGCACTACATTAGCCTTTTTCCAGTCATCCGGGACCTCCCCCGATCGCCATGAGTTTTCGAAAATAATGGCTAATGGCTCTGCAATCTCATCCGCCAACTCCTTTAGCACCCTCGGATGCAGCGCATCCGGCCCCATGGACTTGTGCACGTCCAGTTTTTCTAAATAGTCCCGAACCACTTCTTTCTCCACAGAGGGCTGGTCACCTTCTCCCCATCATATAGAGTGCAACATCACACAATGGATTTGGCCTGATGTGAGGGTTTCTCTCCAGATGCTGTTTTTAAACCGGTCTCAGAAAATAGCTCACGAACAAGAGAAGCGGCTAATCAAACCTGAGAGTGACAAATGGTGAACACTTGGGTTTCTGGAATGGCAAAGAACCCTTCCCATGGGCTTGGGTGCCATGAGGCTTCTCTAAGAGACGGGAAGCATCACCAAGTTAAGGGCTCCAGAGAAACTGGCCAATATTTTCAAACTTTAGGATGCCTGAATTTCAGCCCCTAAACCCACTTTTAAGCAACTAACTAAAAGTGACCTGATTTCCATAGGTGCTGAGCACTCAAAACTCCTAGTGAAATCAACAGGAGCTGTGGGTGCTCAGCTCCTCTTCAAATCAGGCCACTTCTAAGTTATTTAGGTGCCTAATTTAAGGCATCTAATTTTCAAAATGTAACCAAAGCCTATTTCATGCCGTTACAGGACGAGTTTTGCTAATAGCAGATATCACTGACTAAAAATCCAACACAAACGGTGAATCAATGGGAATGATGTCATCAAAGGATGACATATCCCCTCTGGCTTGGCTAACAAATGAAGTAGCTGCCCATTGGTTCTCAGACAACCAATCAGAAAGTATGTTTTCTCTGTCTGCACTGAGGTTATAAAAGGCTGCAGGCTCAGACAGGGTCAGCATACTACTGTGGTGATTTCAAGAGGTGGCTTAGCCAAGCCACACTTTGTCAGGCCAGTCATAATCAGGCCAGACCAGGAAGAAATCCAAGTGAACAGAGCCAGGAACAGAAGGAAAGAGAGTCAGGCAAGCCAAGCAAAGAAAGACACAGGCAAGTGGATCCAAGCAAGGACAAATCCACTGAAGCCAAGCAAGTCAAGAAAAATCTAGGCAGGCCAATTCCTGAGTAAAGACTCAGGTAAACCAAGCAGAGAAAACAAAAGAAGCCAAGAAAGTCAAGCCAAGTGTTGCTGGAACACTAGAAGTGTGCCACATGTCTGAGACTGAGACTGAGTCTGAGTCTGAGTCTGAGCACTCTGGTGAGAGCTCAACCGCAAAAGACCCTAAGGCCAAAATCACCCGTTCTTCCCGGGCTGGGCTGCAGTTCTCTGTCAGTCGCATAGACAGATTGCTCCGCAAGGGACAATTTGCAGACCGTATTGGAGCTGGAGCCCCAGTATATATGGCCGCGGTGCTTCAATAAGTGACTCATGAGATTGTGGATATTGCTGGGGAAGTCGCTGCAGGCAGCAAGAAGCGTCGGATTTCCCCACGGCACTTGCAGCTGGCCATTCACAGCGACTCAGAGCTCAAGAAACTGCTGGGAGGTGTCACCATCTCTCAGGGCGGAGTCCTGCCCTTAAATCAGCCTGTGGTATTACCTTCCAAGAAGAGGAATGGCAGGAGAGCCATCAAGAGAAGGATTGCCCCTGCTCCTGTCCCTGTTAAGTTAGAACAGAGCAAAGGGGAGACTGCCACCCCAGATTTGGGAGAAATGACAAAAAGATTCTTTTCTTTTCTTTTGTTATTTTTTAGTTACCCCATTATAAAACCATTGACTCGTTTGGAGTAATATCAGATTTATATAGTATAAGTGATACTAGAATCAGGCTTTCTGAAATTACTAAATACCTGGAGGGGTTCACATAAACTTTGATCACCTTTTTAAAGGGAAAACATTACCCACTTGCCAGCACACAGGTATACAGGGAGACTTACAAGTAAAAGAGAGCCATCTGCAGACGATTGTCCTGGTTAATGGGAGTCATCAAGATTCCAAACCACCATTAATGGCCCGCACTTTGCAAAATTACTATAGGCCCTCAGAGTTATATTTCATATTTCTAGTTTCAGATACATGAGTGGTACATTGATACAAATAGGATGACCACTCTCAGTAGATTATAAACTTTGTAATGACACCTTACAAGAGACCTTTTGCATGAAGCATATTCCAGCTACATTATATTTAACTCATTAGCATATTTTCATAGAATCATAGAATATCAGGGTTGGAAGGGACCTCAGGAGGTCATCTAGTCCAACCCCCTGCTCAAAGCAGGACCAATTCTCAACTAAATCATCCCAGCCAGGGCTTTGTCAAGCCGGGCCTTAAAAACCTCCAAGGAAGGAGACTCCACCACCTCCCTAGGTAACGCATTCCAGTGCTTCACCACCCTCCTAGTGAAATAGTGTTTCCTAATATCCAACCTAGACCTCCCCCACTGCAACTTGAGACCATTGCTCCTTGTTCTGTCATCTGCCACCATTGAGAACAGCCGAGTTCCATCCTCTTTGGAACCCCCCTTCAGGTAGTTGAAGGCTGCTATCAAATCCCCCCTCATTCTTCTCTTCTGGAGACTAAACAATCCCAGTTCCCTCAGTCTCTCCTCATAAGTCATGCGCTCCAGACCCCTAATCATTTTTGTTGACCTCCGCTGGACTCTTTCCAATTTCTCCACTTCCTTCTTGTAGTGTGGGGCCCAAAACTGGACACAGTACTCCAGATGAGGCCTCACCAATGTCAAATAAAGGGGAACGATCACGTCCCTCGATCTGCTGGCAATGCCCCTACTTATACAGCCCAAAATGCCGTTAGCCTTCTTGGCAACAAGAGCACACTGTTGACTCATATGCAGCTTCTCGTCCACTGTGACCCCTAGGTCCTTTTCTGCAGAACTGCTACCTAGCCACTCGGTCCCTAGTCTGTAGCAGTACATAGGAGTCTTCCGTCCTAGGTGCAGGACTCTGCACTTGTCCTTGTTGAACCTCATCAGGTTTCTTTTGGCCCAATCCTCTAATTTGTCTAGGTCCCTCTGTATCCGATCCCTACCCTCTAGTGTATCTACCACGCCTCCTAGTTTAGTGTCATCGGCAAACTTGCTGAGAGTGCAGTCCACACCATCCTCCAGATCATTAATAAAGATATTAAACAAAACCGGCCCCAGGACCGACCCTTGGGGCACTCCGCTTGAAACTGGCTGCCTACTAGACATGGAGCCATTGATCACTACCCGTTGAGCCCGACGATCTAGCCAGCTTTCTATCCACCTTACATCCATTCATCCAGCCCATTCTTCTTTAACTTGGCAGCAAGAATACTGTGGGAGACCGTATCAAAAGCTTTGCTAAAGTCAAGGAATAACACATCCACTGCTTTCCCCTCATCCACAGAGCCACTTATCTCATCATAGAAGGCAATTAGTTTAGTCAGACACGACTTCCCCTTGGTGAATCCATGCTGACTGTTCCTGATCACTTTCCTCGCCTCTAAGTGTTTCATAATTGATTCCTTGAGGACCTGCTCCACGATTTTTCCAGGGACTGAGGTGAGGCAGACTGGCCTGTAGTTCCCCGGATCCTCCTTCTTCCCTTTTTTAAAGATGGGCACTACATTAGCCTTTTTCCAGTCATCCGGGACCTCCCCCGATCGCCATGAGTTTTCGAAAATAATGGCTAATGGCTCTGCAATCTCATCCGCCAACTCCTTTAGCACCCTCGGATGCAGCGCATCCGGCCCCATGGACTTGTGCACGTCCAGTTTTTCTAAATAGTCCCGAACCACTTCCTTCTCCACAGAGGGCTGGTCACCTTCTCCCCATCATATAGAGTGCAACATCACACAATGGATTTGGCCTGATGTGAGGGTTTCTCTCCAGATGCTGTTTTTAAACCGGTCTCAGAAAATAGCTCACGAACAAGAGAAGCGGCTAATCAAACCTGAGAGTGACAAATGGTGAACACTTGGGTTTCTGGAATGGCAAAGAACCCTTCCCATGGGCTTGGGTGCCATGAGGCTTCTCTAAGAGACGGGAAGCATCACCAAGTTAAGGGCTCCAGAGAAACTGGCCAATATTTTCAAACTTTAGGATGCCTGAATTTCAGCCCCTAAACCCACTTTTAAGCAACTAACTAAAAGTGACCTGATTTCCATAGGTGCTGAGCACTCAAAACTCCTAGTGAAATCAACAGGAGCTGTGGGTGCTCAGCTCCTCTTCAAATCAGGCCACTTCTAAGTTATTTAGGGGCCTAATTTAAGGCATCTAATTTTCAAAATGTAACCAAAGCCTATTTCATGCCGTTACAGGACGAGTTTTGCTAATAGCAGATATCACTGACTAAAAATCCAACACAAACGGTGAATCAATGGGAATGATGTCATCAAAGGATGACATATCCCCTCTGGCTTGGCTAACAAATGAAGTAGCTGCCCATTGGTTCTCAGACAACCAATCAGAAAGTATGTTTTCTCTGTCTGCACTGAGGTTATAAAAGGCTGCAGGCTCAGACAGGGTCAGCATACTACTGTGGTGATTTCAAGAGGTGGCTTAGCCAAGCCACACTTTGTCAGGCCAGTCATAATCAGGCCAGACCAGGAAGAAATCCAAGTGAACAGAGCCAGGAACAGAAGGAAAGAGAGTCAGGCAAGCCAAGCAAAGAAAGACACAGGCAAGTGGATCCAAGCAAGGACAAATCCACTGAAGCCAAGCAAGTCAAGAAAAAAGCTAGGCAGGCCAATTCCTGAGTAAAGACTCAGGTAAACCAAGCAGAAAAAACAAAAGAAGGCAAGAAAGTCAAGCCAAGTGTTGCTGGAACACTAGAAGTCTGCCACATGTCTGAGACTGAGACTGAGTCTGAGTCTGAGTCTGAGCACTCTGGTGAGAGCTCAACCGCAAAAGACCCTAAGGCCAAAATCACCCGTTCTTCCCGGGCTGGGCTGCAGTTCTCTGTCAGTCGCATAGACAGATTGCTCCGCAAGGGACAATTTGCAGACCGTATTGGAGCTGGAGCCCCAGTATATATGGCCGCGGTGCTTCAATAAGTGACTCATGAGATTGTGGATATTGCTGGGGAAGTCGCTGCAGGCAGCAAGAAGCGTCGGATTTCCCCACGGCACTTGCAGCTGGCCATTCACAGCGACTCAGAGCTCAAGAAACTGCTGGGAGGTGTCACCATCTCTCAGGGCGGAGTCCTGCCCTTAAATCAGCCTGTGGTATTACCTTCCAAGAAGAGGAATGGCAGGAGAGCCATCAAGAGAAGGATTGCCCCTGCTCCTGTCCCTGTTAAGTTAGAACAGAGCAAAGGGGAGACTGCCACCCCAGATTTGGGAGAAATGACAAAAAGATTCTTTTCTTTTCTTTTGTTATTTTTTAGTTACCCCATTATAAAACCATTGACTCGTTTGGAGTAATATCAGATTTATATAGTATAAGTGATACTAGAATCAGGCTTTCTGAAATTACTAAATACCTGGAGGGGTTCACATAAACTTTGATCACCTTTTTAAAGGGAAAACATTACCCACTTGCCAGCACACAGGTATACAGGGAGACTTACAAGTAAAAGAGAGCCATCTGCAGACGATTGTCCTGGTTAATGGGAGTCATCAAGATTCCAAACCACCATTAATGGCCCGCACTTTGCAAAATTACTATAGGCCCTCAGAGTTATATTTCATATTTCTAGTTTCAGATACATGAGTGGTACATTGATACAAATAGGATGACCACTCTCAGTAGATTATAAACTTTGTAATGACACCTTACAAGAGACCTTTTGCATGAAGCATATTCCAGCTACATTATATTTAACTCATTAGCATATTTTCATAGAATCATAGAATATCAGGGTTGGAAGGGACCTCAGGAGGTCATCTAGTCCAACCCCCTGCTCAAAGCAGGACCAATTCTCAACTAAATCATCCCAGCCAGGGCTTTGTCAAGCCGGGCCTTAAAAACCTCCAAGGAAGGAGACTCCACCACCTCCCTAGGTAACGCATTCCAGTGCTTCACCACCCTCCTAGTGAAATAGTGTTTCCTAATATCCAACCTAGACCTCCCCCACTGCAACTTGAGACCATTGCTCCTTGGTCTGTCATCTGCCACCATTGAGAACAGCCGAGTTCCATCCTCTTTGGAACCCCCCTTCAGGTAGTTGAAGGCTGCTATCAAATCCCCCCTCATTCTTCTCTTCTGGAGACTAAACAATCCCAGTTCCCTCAGTCTCTCCTCATAAGTCATGCGCTCCAGACCCCTAATCATTTTTGTTGACCTCCGCTGGACTCTTTCCAATTTCTCCACTTCCTTCTTGTAGTGTGGGGCCCAAAACTGGACACAGTACTCCAGATGAGGCCTCACCAATGTCAAATAAAGGGGAACGATCACGTCCCTCGATCTGCTGGCAATGCCCCTACTTATACAGCCCAAAATGCCGTTAGCCTTCTTGGCAACAAGAGCACACTGTTGACTCATATGCAGCTTCTCGTCCACTGTGACCCCTAGGTCCTTTTCTGCAGAACTGCTACCTAGCCACTCGGTCCCTAATCTGTAGCAGTACATAGGAGTCTTCCGTCCTAGGTG
The DNA here is from genome assembly GCF_028017835.1 of Emys orbicularis. Taxonomy (NCBI): domain Eukaryota; kingdom Metazoa; phylum Chordata; order Testudines; family Emydidae; genus Emys; species Emys orbicularis. The sequence goes on along the minus strand of NC_088689.1, from coordinate 78,785,932 downwards.
CAGGACTCTGCACTTGTCCTTGTTGAACCTCATCAGGTTTCTTTTGGCCCAATCCTCTAATTTGTCTAGGTCCCTCTGTATCCGATCCCTACCCTCTAGTGTATCTACCACGCCTCCTAGTTTAGTGTCATCGGCAAACTTGCTGAGAGTGCAGTCCACACCATCCTCCAGATCATTAATAAAGATATTAAACAAAACCGGCCCCAGGACCGACCCTTGGGGCACTCCGCTTGAAACTGGCTGCCTACTAGACATGGAGCCATTGATCACTACCCGTTGAGCCCGACGATCTAGCCAGCTTTCTATCCACCTTACATCCATTCATCCAGCCCATTCTTCTTTAACTTGGCAGCAAGAATACTGTGGGAGACCGTATCAAAAGCTTTGCTAAAGTCAAGGAATAACACATCCACTGCTTTCCCCTCATCCACAGAGCCACTTATCTCATCATAGAAGGCAATTAGTTTAGTCAGACACGACTTCCCCTTGGTGAATCCATGCTGACTGTTCCTGATCACTTTCCTCGCCTCTAAGTGTTTCATAATTGATTCCTTGAGGACCTGCTCCACGATTTTTCCAGGGACTGAGGTGAGGCAGACTGGCCTGTAGTTCCCCGGATCCTCCTTCTTCCCTTTTTTAAAGATGGGCACTACATTAGCCTTTTTCCAGTCATCCGGGACCTCCCCCGATCGCCATGAGTTTTCGAAAATAATGGCTAATGGCTCTGCAATCTCATCCGCCAACTCCTTTAGCACCCTCGGATGCAGCGCATCCGGCCCCATGGACTTGTGCACGTCCAGTTTTTCTAAATAGTCCCGAACCACTTCCTTCTCCACAGAGGGCTGGTCACCTTCTCCCCATCATATAGAGTGCAACATCACACAATGGATTTGGCCTGATGTGAGGGTTTCTCTCCAGATGCTGTTTTTAAACCGGTCTCAGAAAATAGCTCACGAACAAGAGAAGCGGCTAATCAAACCTGAGAGTGACAAATGGTGAACACTTGGGTTTCTGGAATGGCAAAGAACCCTTCCCATGGGCTTGGGTGCCATGAGGCTTCTCTAAGAGACGGGAAGCATCACCAAGTTAAGGGCTCCAGAGAAACTGGCCAATATTTTCAAACTTTAGGATGCCTGAATTTCAGCCCCTAAACCCACTTTTAAGCAACTAACTAAAAGTGACCTGATTTCCATAGGTGCTGAGCACTCAAAACTCCTAGTGAAATCAACAGGAGCTGTGGGTGCTCAGCTCCTCTTCAAATCAGGCCACTTCTAAGTTATTTAGGGGCCTAATTTAAGGCATCTAATTTTCAAAATGTAACCAAAGCCTATTTCATGCCGTTACAGGACGAGTTTTGCTAATAGCAGATATCACTGACTAAAAATCCAACACAAACGGTGAATCAATGGGAATGATGTCATCAAAGGATGACATATCCCCTCTGGCTTGGCTAACAAATGAAGTAGCTGCCCATTGGTTCTCAGACAACCAATCAGAAAGTATGTTTTCTCTGTCTGCACTGAGGTTATAAAAGGCTGCAGGCTCAGACAGGGTCAGCATACTACTGTGGTGATTTCAAGAGGTGGCTTAGCCAAGCCACACTTTGTCAGGCCAGTCATAATCAGGCCAGACCAGGAAGAAATCCAAGTGAACAGAGCCAGGAACAGAAGGAAAGAGAGTCAGGCAAGCCAAGCAAAGAAAGACACAGGCAAGTGGATCCAAGCAAGGACAAATCCACTGAAGCCAAGCAAGTCAAGAAAAATCTAGGCAGGCCAATTCCTGAGTAAAGACTCAGGTAAACCAAGCAGAGAAAACAAAAGAAGCCAAGAAAGTCAAGCCAAGTGTTGCTGGAACACTAGAAGTGTGCCACATGTCTGAGACTGAGACTGAGTCTGAGTCTGAGTCTGAGCACTCTGGTGAGAGCTCAACCGCAAAAGACCCTAAGGCCAAAATCACCCGTTCTTCCCGGGCTGGGCTGCAGTTCTCTGTCAGTCGCATAGACAGATTGCTCCGCAAGGGACAATTTGCAGACCGTATTGGAGCTGGAGCCCCAGTATATATGGCCGCGGTGCTTCAATAAGTGACTCATGAGATTGTGGATATTGCTGGGGAAGTCGCTGCAGGCAGCAAGAAGCGTCGGATTTCCCCACGGCACTTGCAGCTGGCCATTCACAGCGACTCAGAGCTCAAGAAACTGCTGGGAGGTGTCACCATCTCTCAGGGCGGAGTCCTGCCCTTAAATCAGCCTGTGGTATTACCTTCCAAGAAGAGGAATGGCAGGAGAGCCATCAAGAGAAGGATTGCCCCTGCTCCTGTCCCTGTTAAGTTAGAACAGAGCAAAGGGGAGACTGCCACCCCAGATTTGGGAGAAATGACAAAAAGATTCTTTTCTTTTCTTTTGTTATTTTTTAGTTACCCCATTATAAAACCATTGACTCGTTTGGAGTAATATCAGATTTATATAGTATAAGTGATACTAGAATCAGGCTTTCTGAAATTACTAAATACCTGGAGGGGTTCACATAAACTTTGATCACCTTTTTAAAGGGAAAACATTACCCACTTGCCAGCACACAGGTATACAGGGAGACTTACAAGTAAAAGAGAGCCATCTGCAGACGATTGTCCTGGTTAATGGGAGTCATCAAGATTCCAAACCACCATTAATGGCCCGCACTTTGCAAAATTACTATAGGCCCTCAGAGTTATATTTCATATTTCTAGTTTCAGATACATGAGTGGTACATTGATACAAATAGGATGACCACTCTCAGTAGATTATAAACTTTGTAATGACACCTTACAAGAGACCTTTTGCATGAAGCATATTCCAGCTACATTATATTTAACTCATTAGCATATTTTCATAGAATCATAGAATATCAGGGTTGGAAGGGACCTCAGGAGGTCATCTAGTCCAACCCCCTGCTCAAAGCAGGACCAATTCTCAACTAAATCATCCCAGCCAGGGCTTTGTCAAGCCGGGCCTTAAAAACCTCCAAGGAAGGAGACTCCACCACCTCCCTAGGTAACGCATTCCAGTGCTTCACCACCCTCCTAGTGAAATAGTGTTTCCTAATATCCAACCTAGACCTCCCCCACTGCAACTTGAGACCATTGCTCCTTGTTCTGTCATCTGCCACCATTGAGAACAGCCGAGTTCCATCCTCTTTGGAACCCCCCTTCAGGTAGTTGAAGGCTGCTATCAAATCCCCCCTCATTCTTCTCTTCTGGAGACTAAACAATCCCAGTTCCCTCAGTCTCTCCTCATAAGTCATGCGCTCCAGACCCCTAATCATTTTTGTTGACCTCCGCTGGACTCTTTCCAATTTCTCCACTTCCTTCTTGTAGTGTGGGGCCCAAAACTGGACACAGTACTCCAGATGAGGCCTCACCAATGTCAAATAAAGGGGAACGATCACGTCCCTCGATCTGCTGGCAATGCCCCTACTTATACAGCCCAAAATGCCGTTAGCCTTCTTGGCAACAAGAGCACACTGTTGACTCATATGCAGCTTCTCGTCCACTGTGACCCCTAGGTCCTTTTCTGCAGAACTGCTACCTAGCCACTCGGTCCCTAGTCTGTAGCAGTACATAGGAGTCTTCCGTCCTAGGTGCAGGACTCTGCACTTGTCCTTGTTGAACCTCATCAGGTTTCTTTTGGCCCAATCCTCTAATTTGTCTAGGTCCCTCTGTATCCGATCCCTACCCTCTAGTGTATCTACCACGCCTCCTAGTTTAGTGTCATCGGCAAACTTGCTGAGAGTGCAGTCCACACCATCCTCCAGATCATTAATAAAGATATTAAACAAAACCGGCCCCAGGACCGACCCTTGGGGCACTCCGCTTGAAACTGGCTGCCTACTAGACATGGAGCCATTGATCACTACCCGTTGAGCCCGACGATCTAGCCAGCTTTCTATCCACCTTACATCCATTCATCCAGCCCATTCTTCTTTAACTTGGCAGCAAGAATACTGTGGGAGACCGTATCAAAAGCTTTGCTAAAGTCAAGGAATAACACATCCACTGCTTTCCCCTCATCCACAGAGCCACTTATCTCATCATAGAAGGCAATTAGTTTAGTCAGACACGACTTCCCCTTGGTGAATCCATGCTGACTGTTCCTGATCACTTTCCTCGCCTCTAAGTGTTTCATAATTGATTCCTTGAGGACCTGCTCCACGATTTTTCCAGGGACTGAGGTGAGGCAGACTGGCCTGTAGTTCCCCGGATCCTCCTTCTTCCCTTTTTTAAAGATGGGCACTACATTAGCCTTTTTCCAGTCATCCGGGACCTCCCCCGATCGCCATGAGTTTTCGAAAATAATGGCTAATGGCTCTGCAATCTCATCCGCCAACTCCTTTAGCACCCTCGGATGCAGCGCATCCGGCCCCATGGACTTGTGCACGTCCAGTTTTTCTAAATAGTCCCGAACCACTTCCTTCTCCACAGAGGGCTGGTCACCTTCTCCCCATCATATAGAGTGCAACATCACACAATGGATTTGGCCTGATGTGAGGGTTTCTCTCCAGATGCTGTTTTTAAACCGGTCTCAGAAAATAGCTCACGAACAAGAGAAGCGGCTAATCAAACCTGAGAGTGACAAATGGTGAACACTTGGGTTTCTGGAATGGCAAAGAACCCTTCCCATGGGCTTGGGTGCCATGAGGCTTCTCTAAGAGACGGGAAGCATCACCAAGTTAAGGGCTCCAGAGAAACTGGCCAATATTTTCAAACTTTAGGATGCCTGAATTTCAGCCCCTAAACCCACTTTTAAGCAACTAACTAAAAGTGACCTGATTTCCATAGGTGCTGAGCACTCAAAACTCCTAGTGAAATCAACAGGAGCTGTGGGTGCTCAGCTCCTCTTCAAATCAGGCCACTTCTAAGTTATTTAGGGGCCTAATTTAAGGCATCTAATTTTCAAAATGTAACCAAAGCCTATTTCATGCCGTTACAGGACGAGTTTTGCTAATAGCAGATATCACTGACTAAAAATCCAACACAAACGGTGAATCAATGGGAATGATGTCATCAAAGGATGACATATCCCCTCTGGCTTGGCTAACAAATGAAGTAGCTGCCCATTGGTTCTCAGACAACCAATCAGAAAGTATGTTTTCTCTGTCTGCACTGAGGTTATAAAAGGCTGCAGGCTCAGACAGGGTCAGCATACTACTGTGGTGATTTCAAGAGGTGGCTTAGCCAAGCCACACTTTGTCAGGCCAGTCATAATCAGGCCAGACCAGGAAGAAATCCAAGTGAACAGAGCCAGGAACAGAAGGAAAGAGAGTCAGGCAAGCCAAGCAAAGAAAGACACAGGCAAGTGGATCCAAGCAAGGACAAATCCACTGAAGCCAAGCAAGTCAAGAAAAAAGCTAGGCAGGCCAATTCCTGAGTAAAGACTCAGGTAAACCAAGCAGAAAAAACAAAAGAAGCCAAGAAAGTCAAGCCAAGTGTTGCTGGAACACTAGAAGTCTGCCACATGTCTGAGACTGAGACTGAGTCTGAGTCTGAGTCTGAGCACTCTGGTGAGAGCTCAACCGCAAAAGACCCTAAGGCCAAAATCACCCGTTCTTCCCGGGCTGGGCTGCAGTTCTCTGTCAGTCGCATAGACAGATTGCTCCGCAAGGGACAATTTGCAGACCGTATTGGAGCTGGAGCCCCAGTATATATGGCCGCGGTGCTTCAATAAGTGACTCATGAGATTGTGGATATTGCTGGGGAAGTCGCTGCAGGCAGCAAGAAGCGTCGGATTTCCCCACGGCACTTGCAGCTGGCCATTCACAGCGACTCAGAGCTCAAGAAACTGCTGGGAGGTGTCACCATCTCTCAGGGCGGAGTCCTGCCCTTAAATCAGCCTGTGGTATTACCTTCCAAGAAGAGGAATGGCAGGAGAGCCATCAAGAGAAGGATTGCCCCTGCTCCTGTCCCTGTTAAGTTAGAACAGAGCAAAGGGGAGACTGCCACCCCAGATTTGGGAGAAATGACAAAAAGATTCTTTTCTTTTCTTTTGTTATTTTTTAGTTACCCCATTATAAAACCATTGACTCGTTTGGAGTAATATCAGATTTATATAGTATAAGTGATACTAGAATCAGGCTTTCTGAAATTACTAAATACCTGGAGGGGTTCACATAAACTTTGATCACCTTTTTAAAGGGAAAACATTACCCACTTGCCAGCACACAGGTATACAGGGAGACTTACAAGTAAAAGAGAGCCATCTGCAGACGATTGTCCTGGTTAATGGGAGTCATCAAGATTCCAAACCACCATTAATGGCCCGCACTTTGCAAAATTACTATAGGCCCTCAGAGTTATATTTCATATTTCTAGTTTCAGATACATGAGTGGTACATTGATACAAATAGGATGACCACTCTCAGTAGATTATAAACTTTGTAATGACACCTTACAAGAGACCTTTTGCATGAAGCATATTCCAGCTACATTATATTTAACTCATTAGCATATTTTCATAGAATCATAGAATATCAGGGTTGGAAGGGACCTCAGGAGGTCATCTAGTCCAACCCCCTGCTCAAAGCAGGACCAATTCTCAACTAAATCATCCCAGCCAGGGCTTTGTCAAGCCGGGCCTTAAAAACCTCCAAGGAAGGAGACTCCACCACCTCCCTAGGTAACGCATTCCAGTGCTTCACCACCCTCCTAGTGAAATAGTGTTTCCTAATATCCAACCTAGACCTCCCCCACTGCAACTTGAGACCATTGCTCCTTGTTCTGTCATCTGCCACCATTGAGAACAGCCGAGTTCCATCCTCTTTGGAACCCCCCTTCAGGTAGTTGAAGGCTGCTATCAAATCCCCCCTCATTCTTCTCTTCTGGAGACTAAACAATCCCAGTTCCCTCAGTCTCTCCTCATAAGTCATGCGCTCCAGACCCCTAATCATTTTTGTTGACCTCCGCTGGACTCTTTCCAATTTCTCCACTTCCTTCTTGTAGTGTGGGGCCCAAAACTGGACACAGTACTCCAGATGAGGCCTCACCAATGTCAAATAAAGGGGAACGATCACGTCCCTCGATCTGCTGGCAATGCCCCTACTTATACAGCCCAAAATGCCGTTAGCCTTCTTGGCAACAAGAGCACACTGTTGACTCATATGCAGCTTCTCGTCCACTGTGACCCCTAGGTCCTTTTCTGCAGAACTGCTACCTAGCCACTCGGTCCCTAGTCTGTAGCAGTACATAGGAGTCTTCCGTCCTAGGTGCAGGACTCTGCACTTGTCCTTGTTGAACCTCATCAGGTTTCTTTTGGCCCAATCCTCTAATTTGTCTAGGTCCCTCTGTATCCGATCCCTACCCTCTAGTGTATCTACCACGCCTCCTAGTTTAGTGTCATCGGCAAACTTGCTGAGAGTGCAGTCCACACCATCCTCCAGATCATTAATAAAGATATTAAACAAAACCGGCCCCAGGACCGACCCTTGGGGCACTCCGCTTGAAACTGGCTGCCTACTAGACATGGAGCCATTGATCACTACCCGTTGAGCCCGACGATCTAGCCAGCTTTCTATCCACCTTACATCCATTCATCCAGCCCATTCTTCTTTAACTTGGCAGCAAGAATACTGTGGGAGACCGTATCAAAAGCTTTGCTAAAGTCAAGGAATAACACATCCACTGCTTTCCCCTCATCCACAGAGCCACTTATCTCATCATAGAAGGCAATTAGTTTAGTCAGACACGACTTCCCCTTGGTGAATCCATGCTGACTGTTCCTGATCACTTTCCTTGCCTCTAAGTGTTTCATAATTGATTCCTTGAGGACCTGCTCCACGATTTTTCCAGGGACTGAGGTGAGGCAGACTGGCCTGTAGTTCCCCGGATCCTCCTTCTTCCCTTTTTTAAAGATGGGCACTACATTAGCCTTTTTCCAGTCATCCGGGACCTCCCCCGATCGCCATGAGTTTTCGAAAATAATGGCTAATGGCTCTGCAATCTCATCCGCCAACTCCTTTAGCACCCTCGGATGCAGCGCATCCGGCCCCATGGACTTGTGCACGTCCAGTTTTTCTAAATAGTCCCGAACCACTTCCTTCTCCACAGAGGGCTGGTCACCTTCTCCCCATCATATAGAGTGCAACATCACACAATGGATTTGGCCTGATGTGAGGGTTTCTCTCCAGATGCTGTTTTTAAACCGGTCTCAGAAAATAGCTCACGAACAAGAGAAGCGGCTAATCAAACCTGAGAGTGACAAATGGTGAACACTTGGGTTTCTGGAATGGCAAAGAACCCTTCCCATGGGCTTGGGTGCCATGAGGCTTCTCTAAGAGACGGGAAGCATCACCAAGTTAAGGGCTCCAGAGAAACTGGCCAATATTTTCAAACTTTAGGATGCCTGAATTTCAGCCCCTAAACCCACTTTTAAGCAACTAACTAAAAGTGACCTGATTTCCATAGGTGCTGAGCACTCAAAACTCCTAGTGAAATCAACAGGAGCTGTGGGTGCTCAGCTCCTCTTCAAATCAGGCCACTTCTAAGTTATTTAGGGGCCTAATTTAAGGCATCTAATTTTCAAAATGTAACCAAAGCCTATTTCATGCCGTTACAGGACGAGTTTTGCTAATAGCAGATATCACTGACTAAAAATCCAACACAAACGGTGAATCAATGGGAATGATGTCATCAAAGGATGACATATCCCCTCTGGCTTGGCTAACAAATGAAGTAGCTGCCCATTGGTTCTCAGACAACCAATCAGAAAGTATGTTTTCTCTGTCTGCACTGAGGTTATAAAAGGCTGCAGGCTCAGACAGGGTCAGCATACTACTGTGGTGATTTCAAGAGGTGGCTTAGCCAAGCCACACTTTGTCAGGCCAGTCATAATCAGGCCAGACCAGGAAGAAATCCAAGTGAACAGAGCCAGGAACAGAAGGAAAGAGAGTCAGGCAAGCCAAGCAAAGAAAGACACAGGCAAGTGGATCCAAGCAAGGACAAATCCACTGAAGCCAAGCAAGTCAAGAAAAAAGCTAGGCAGGCCAATTCCTGAGTAAAGACTCAGGTAAACCAAGCAGAAAAAACAAAAGAAGCCAAGAAAGTCAAGCCAAGTGTTGCTGGAACACTAGAAGTGTGCCACATGTCTGAGACTGAGACTGAGTCTGAGTCTGAGTCTGAGCACTCTGGTGAGAGCTCAACCGCAAAAGACCCTAAGGCCAAAATCACCCGTTCTTCCCGGGCTGGGCTGCAGTTCTCTGTCAGTCGCATAGACAGATTGCTCCGCAAGGGACAATTTGCAGACCGTATTGGAGCTGGAGCCCCAGTATATATGACCGCGGTGCTTCAATAAGTGACTCATGAGATTGTGGATATTGCTGGGGAAGTCGCTGCACGCAGCAAGAAGCGTCGGATTTCCCCACGGCACTTGCAGCTGGCCATTCACAGCGACTCAGAGCTCAAGAAACTGCTGGGAGGTGTCACCATCTCTCAGGGCGGAGTCCTGCCCTTAAATCAGCCTGTGGTATTACCAAGAAGAGGAATGGCAGGAGAGCCATCAAGAGAAGGATTGCCCCTGATCCTGTCCCTGTTAAGTTAGAACAGAGCAAAGGGGAGACTGCCACCCCAGATTTGGGAGAAATGACAAAAAGATTCTTTTCTTTTCTTTTGTTATTTTTTAGTTACCCCATTATAAAACCATTGACTCGTTTGGAGTAATATCAGATTTATATAGTATAAGTGATACTAGAATCAGGCTTTCTGAAATTACTAAATACCTGGAGGGGTTCACATAAACTTTGATCACCTTTTTAAAGGGAAAACATTACCCACTTGCCAGCACACAGGTATACAGGGAGACTTACAAGTAAAAGAGAGCCATCTGCAGACGATTGTCCTGGTTAATGGGAGTCATCAAGATTCCAAACCACCATTAATGGCCCGCACTTTGCAAAATTACAATAGGCCCTCAGAGTTATATTTCATATTTCTAGTTTCAGATACATGAGTGGTACATTGATACAAATAGGATGACCACTCTCAGTAGATTATAAACTTTGTAATGACACCTTACAAGAGACCTTTTGCATGAAGCATATTCCAGCTACATTATATTTAACTCATTAGCATATTTTCATAGAATCATAGAATATCAGGGTTGGAAGGGACCTCAGGAGGTCATCTAGTCCAACCCCCTGCTCAAAGCAGGACCAATTCCCAACTAAATCATCCCAGCCAGGGCTTTGTCAAGCCGGGCCTTAAAAACCTCCAAGGAAGGAGACTCCACCACCTCCCTAGGTAACGCATTCCAGTGCTTCACCACCCTCCTAGTGAAATAGTGTTTCCTAATATCCAACCTAGACCTCCCCCACTGCAACTTGAGACCATTGCTCCTTGGTCTGTCATCTGCCACCATTGAGAACAGCCGAGTTCCATCCTCTTTGGAACCCCCCTTCAGGTAGTTGAAGGCTGCTATCAAATCCCCCCTCATTCTTCTCTTCTGGAGACTAAACAATCCCAGTTCCCTCAGCCTCTCCTCATAAGTCATGCGCTCCAGACCCCTAATCATTTTTGTTGCCCTCCGCTGGACTCTTTCCAATTTCTCCACTTCCTTCTTGTAGTGTGGGGCCCAAAACTGGACACAGTACTCCAGATGAGGCCTCACCAATGTCAAATAAAGGGGAACGATCACGTCCCTCGATCTGCTGGCAATGCCCCTACTTATACAGCCCAAAATGCCGTTAGCCTTCTTGGCAACAAGAGCACACTGTTGACTCATATGCAGCTTCTCGTCCACTGTGACCCCTAGGTCCTTTTCTGCAGAACTGCTACCTAGCCACTCGGTCCCTAGTCTGTAGCAGTACATAGGAGTCTTCCGTCCTAGGTGCAGGACTCTGCACTTGTCCTTGTTGAACCTCATCAGGTTTCTTTTGGCCCAATCCTCTAATTTGTCTAGGTCCCTCTGTATCCGATCCCTACCCTCTAGTGTATCTACCACGCCTCCTAGTTTAGTGTCATCGGCAAACTTGCTGAGAGTGCAGTCCACACCATCCTCCAGGTCATTAATAAAGATATTAAACAAAACCGGCCCCAGGACCGACCCTTGGGGCACTCCGCTTGAAACTGGCTGCCTACTAGACATGGAGCCATTGATCACTACCCGTTGAGCCCGACGATCTAGCCAGCTTTCTATCCACCTTACAGTCCATTCATCCAGCCCATTCTTCTTTAACTTGGCAGCAAGAATACTGTGGGAGACCGTATCAAAAGCTTTGCTAAAGTCAAGGAATAACACATCCACTGCTTTCCCCTCATCCACAGAGCCACTTATCTCATCATAGAAGGCAATTAGGTTAGTCAGACACGACTTCCCCTTGGTGAATCCATGCTGACTGTTCCTGATCACTTTCCTCGCCTCTAAGTGTTTCATAATTGATTCCTTGAGGACCTGCTCCACGATTTTTCCAGGGACTGAGGTGAGGCTGACTGGCCTGTAGTTCCCCGGATCCTCCTTCTTCCCTTTTTTAAAGATGGGCACTACATTAGCCTTTTTCCAGTCATCCGGGACCTCCCCCGATCGCCATGAGTTTTCGAAAATAATGGCTAATGGCTCTGCAATCTCATCCGCCAACTCCTTTAGCACCCTCGGATGCAGCGCATCCGGCCCCATGGACTTGTGCACGTCCAGTTTTTCTAAATAGTCCCGAACCACTTCCTTCTCCACAGAGGGCTGGTCACCTTCTCCCCATCATATAGAGTGCAACATCACACAATGGATTTGGCCTGATGTGAGGGTTTCTCTCCAGATGCTGTTTTTAAACCGGTCTCAGAAAATAGCTCACGAACAAGAGAAGCGGCTAATCAAACCTGAGAGTGACAAATGGTGAACACTTGGGTTTCTGGAATGGCAAAGAACCCTTCCCATGGGCTTGGGTGCCATGAGGCTTCTCTAAGAGACGGGAAGCATCACCAAGTTAAGGGCTCCAGAGAAACTGGCCAATATTTTCAAACTTTAGGATGCCTGAACTTCAGCCCCTAAACCCACTTTTAAGCAACTAACTAAAAGTGACCTGATTTCCATAGGTGCTGAGCACTCAAAACTCCTAGTGAAATCAACAGGAGCTGTGGGTGCTCAGCTCCTCTTCAAATCAGGCCACTTCTAAGTTATTTAGGGGCCTAATTTAAGGCATCTAATTTTCAAAATGTAACCAAAGCCTATTTCATGCCGTTACAGGACGAGTTTTGCTAATAGCAGATATCACTGACTAAAAATCCAACACAAACGGTGAATCAATGGGAAGGATGTCATCAAAGGATGACATATCCCCTCTGGCTTGGGTAACAAATGAAGTAGCTGCCCATTGGTTCTCAGACAACCAATCAGAAAGTATGTTTTCTCTGTCTGCACTGAGGTTATAAAAGGCTGCAGGCTCAGACAGGGTCAGCATACTACTGTGGTGATTTCAAGAGGTGGCTTAGCCAAGCCACACTTTGTCAGGCCAGTCATAATCAGGCCAGACCAGGAAGAAATCCAAGTGAACAGAGCCAGGAACAGAAGGAAAGAGAGTCAGGCAAGCCAAGCAAAGAAAGACACAGGCAAGTGGATCCAAGCAAGGACAAATCCACTGAAGCCAAGCAAGTCAAGAAAAAAGCTAGGCAGGCCAATTCCTGAGTAAAGACTCAGGTAAACCAAGCAGAGAAAACAAAAGAAGCCAAGAAAGTCAAGCCAAGTGTTGCTGGAACACTAGAAGTCTGCCACATGTCTGAGACTGAGACTGAGACTGAGTCTGAGTCTGAGTCTGAGCACTCTGGTGAGAGCTCAACCGCAAAAGACCCTAAGGCCAAAATCACCCGTTCTTCCCGGGCTGGGCTGCAGTTCTCTGTCAGTCGCATAGACAGATTGCTCCGCAAGGGACAATTTGCAGACCGTATTGGAGCTGGAGCCCCAGTATATATGGCCGCGGTGCTTCAATAAGTGACTCATGAGATTGTGGATATTGCTGGGGAAGTCGCTGCACGCAGCAAGAAGCGTCGGATTTCCCCACGGCACTTGCAGCTGGCCATTCACAGCGACTCAGAGCTCAAGAAACTGCTGGGAGGTGTCACCATCTCTCAGGGCGGAGTCCTGCCCTTAAATCAGCCTGTGGTATTACCTTCCAAGAAGAGGAATGGCAGGAGAGCCATCAAGAGAAGGATTGCCCCTGCTCCTGTCCCTGTTAAGTTAGAACAGAGCAAAGGGGAGACTGCCACCCCAGATTTGGGAGAAATGACAAAAAGATTCTTTTCTTTTCTTTTGTTATTTTTTAGTTACCCCATTATAAAACCATTGACTCGTTTGGAGTAATATCAGATTTATACAGTATAAGTGATACTAGAATCAGGCTTTCTGAAATTACTAAATACCTGGAGGGGTTCACATAAACTTTGATCACCTTTTTAAAGGGAAAACATTACCCACTTGCCAGCACACAGGTATACAGGGAGACTTACAAGTAAAAGAGAGCCATCTGCAGACGATTGTCCTGGTTAATGGGAGTCATCAAGATTCCAAACCACCATTAATGGCCCGCACTTTGCAAAATTACAATAGGCCCTCAGAGTTATATTTCATATTTCTAGTTTCAGATACATGAGTGGTACATTGATACAAATAGGATGACCACTCTCAGTAGATTATAAACTTTGTAATGACACCTTACAAGAGACCTTTTGCATGAAGCATATTCCAGCTACATTATATTTAACTCATTAGCATATTTTCATAGAATCATAGAATATCAGGGTTGGAAGGGACCTCAGGAGGTCATCTAGTCCAACCCCCTGCTCAAAGCAGGACCAATTCCCAACTAAATCATCCCAGCCAGGGCTTTGTCAAGCCGGGCCTTAAAAACCTCCAAGGAAGGAGACTCCACCACCTCCCTAGGTAACGCATTCCAGTGCTTCACCACCCTCCTAGTGAAATAGTGTTTCCTAATATCCAACCTAGACCTCCCCCACTGCAACTTGAGACCATTGCTCCTTGGTCTGTCATCTGCCACCATTGAGAACAGCCGAGTTCCATCCTCTTTGGAACCCCCCTTCAGGTAGTTGAAGGCTGCTATCAAATCCCCCCTCATTCTTCTCTTCTGGAGACTAAACAATCCCAGTTCCCTCAGCCTCTCCTCATAAGTCATGCGCTCCAGACCCCTAATCATTTTTGTTGCCCTCCGCTGGACTCTTTCCAATTTCTCCACTTCCTTCTTGTAGTGTGGGGCCCAAAACTGGACACAGTACTCCAGATGAGGCCTCACCAATGTCAAATAAAGGGGAACGATCACGTCCCTCGATCTGCTGGCAATGCCCCTACTTATACAGCCCAAAATGCCGTTAGCCTTCTTGGCAACAAGAGCACACTGTTGACTCATATGCAGCTTCTCGTCCACTGTGACCCCTAGGTCCTTTTCTGCAGAACTGCTACCTAGCCACTCGGTCCCTAGTCTGTAGCAGTACATAGGAGTCTTCCGTCCTAGGTGCAGGACTCTGCACTTGTCCTTGTTGAACCTCATCAGGTTTCTTTTGGCCCAATCCTCTAATTTGTCTAGGTCCCTCTGTATCCGATCCCTACCCTCTAGTGTATCTACCACGCCTCCTAGTTTAGTGTCATCGGCAAACTTGCTGAGAGTGCAGTCCACACCATCCTCCAGGTCATTAATAAAGATATTAAACAAAACCGGCCCCAGGACCGACCCTTGGGGCACTCCGCTTGAAACTGGCTGCCTACTAGACATGGAGCCATTGATCACTACCCGTTGAGCCCGACGATCTAGCCAGCTTTCTATCCACCTTACAGTCCATTCATCCAGCCCATTCTTCTTTAACTTGGCAGCAAGAATACTGTGGGAGACCGTATCAAAAGCTTTGCTAAAGTCAAGGAATAACACATCCACTGCTTTCCCCTCATCCACAGAGCCACTTATCTCATCATAGAAGGCAATTAGGTTAGTCAGACACGACTTCCCCTTGGTGAATCCATGCTGACTGTTCCTGATCACTTTCCTCGCCTCTAAGTGTTTCATAATTGATTCCTTGAGGACCTGCTCCACGATTTTTCCAGGGACTGAGGTGAGGCTGACTGGCCTGTAGTTCCCCGGATCCTCCTTCTTCCCTTTTTTAAAGATGGGCACTACATTAGCCTTTTTCCAGTCATCCGGGACCTCCCCCGATCGCCATGAGTTTTCGAAAATAATGGCTAATGGCTCTGCAATCTCATCCGCCAACTCCTTTAGCACCCTCGGATGCAGCGCATCCGGCCCCATGGACTTGTGCACGTCCAGTTTTTCTAAATAGTCCCGAACCACTTCCTTCTCCACAGAGGGCTGGTCACCTTCTCCCCATCATATAGAGTGCAACATCACACAATGGATTTGGCCTGATGTGAGGGTTTCTCTCCAGATGCTGTTTTTAAACCGGTCTCAGAAAATAGCTCACGAACAAGAGAAGCGGCTAATCAAACCTGAGAGTGACAAATGGTGAACACTTGGGTTTCTGGAATGGCAAAGAACCCTTCCCATGGGCTTGGGTGCCATGAGGCTTCTCTAAGAGACGGGAAGCATCACCAAGTTAAGGGCTCCAGAGAAACTGGCCAATATTTTCAAACTTTAGGATGCCTGAACTTCAGCCCCTAAACCCACTTTTAAGCAACTAACTAAAAGTGACCTGATTTCCATAGGTGCTGAGCACTCAAAACTCCTAGTGAAATCAACAGGAGCTGTGGGTGCTCAGCTCCTCTTCAAATCAGGCCACTTCTAAGTTATTTAGGGGCCTAATTTAAGGCATCTAATTTTCAAAATGTAACCAAAGCCTATTTCATGCCGTTACAGGACGAGTTTTGCTAATAGCAGATATCACTGACTAAAAATCCAACACAAACGGTGAATCAATGGGAAGGATGTCATCAAAGGATGACATATCCCCTCTGGCTTGGGTAACAAATGAAGTAGCTGCCCATTGGTTCTCAGACAACCAATCAGAAAGTATGTTTTCTCTGTCTGCACTGAGGTTATAAAAGGCTGCAGGCTCAGACAGGGTCAGCATACTACTGTGGTGATTTCAAGAGGTGGCTTAGCCAAGCCACACTTTGTCAGGCCAGTCATAATCAGGCCAGACCAGGAAGAAATCCAAGTGAACAGAGCCAGGAACAGAAGGAAAGAGAGTCAGGCAAGCCAAGCAAAGAAAGACACAGGCAAGTGGATCCAAGCAAGGACAAATCCACTGAAGCCAAGCAAGTCAAGAAAAAAGCTAGGCAGGCCAATTCCTGAGTAAAGACTCAGGTAAACCAAGCAGAGAAAACAAAAGAAGCCAAGAAAGTCAAGCCAAGTGTTGCTGGAACACTAGAAGTCTGCCACATGTCTGAGACTGAGACTGAGACTGAGTCTGAGTCTGAGTCTGAGCACTCTGGTGAGAGCTCAACCGCAAAAGACCCTAAGGCCAAAATCACCCGTTCTTCCCGGGCTGGGCTGCAGTTCTCTGTCAGTCGCATAGACAGATTGCTCCGCAAGGGACAATTTGCAGACCGTATTGGAGCTGGAGCCCCAGTATATATGGCCGCGGTGCTTCAATAAGTGACTCATGAGATTGTGGATATTGCTGGGGAAGTCGCTGCACGCAGCAAGAAGCGTCGGATTTCCCCACGGCACTTGCAGCTGGCCATTCACAGCGACTCAGAGCTCAAGAAACTGCTGGGAGGTGTCACCATCTCTCAGGGCGGAGTCCTGCCCTTAAATCAGCCTGTGGTATTACCTTCCAAGAAGAGGAATGGCAGGAGAGCCATCAAGAGAAGGATTGCCCCTGCTCCTGTCCCTGTTAAGTTAGAACAGAGCAAAGGGGAGACTGCCACCCCAGATTTGGGAGAAATGACAAAAAGATTCTTTTCTTTTCTTTTGTTATTTTTTAGTTACCCCATTATAAAACCATTGACTCGTTTGGAGTAATATCAGATTTATACAGTATAAGTGATACTAGAATCAGGCTTTCTGAAATTACTAAATACCTGGAGGGGTTCACATAAACTTTGATCACCTTTTTAAAGGGAAAACATTACCCACTTGCCAGCACACAGGTATACAGGGAGACTTACAAGTAAAAGAGAGCCATCTGCAGACGATTGTCCTGGTTAATGGGAGTCATCAAGATTCCAAACCACCATTAATGGCCCGCACTTTGCAAAATTACTATAGGCCCTCAGAGTTATATTTCATATTTCTAGTTTCAGATACATGAGTGGTACATTGATACAAATAGGATGACCATTCTCAGTAGATTATAAACTTTGTAATGACACCTTACAAGAGACCTTTTGCATGAAGCATATTCCAGCTACATTATATTTAACTCATTAGCATATTTTCATAGAATCATAGAATATCAGGGTTGGAAGGGACCTCAGGAGGTCATCTAGTCCAACCCCCTGGTCAAAGCAGGACCAATTCCCAACTAAATCATCCCAACCAGGGCTTTGTCAAGCCGGGCCTTAAAAACCTCCAAGGAAGGAGACTCCACCACCTCCCTAGGTAACGCATTCCAGTGCTTCACCACCCTCCTAGTGAAATAGTGTTTCCTAATATCCAACCTAGACCTCCCCCACTGCAACTTGAGACCATTGCTCCTTGGTCTGTCATCTGCCACCATTGAGAACAGCCGAGTTCCATCCTCTTTGGAACCCCCCTTCAGGTAGTTGAAGGCTGCTATCAAATCCCCCCTCATTCTTCTCTTCTGGAGACTAAACAATCCCAGTTCCCTCAGCCTCTCCTCATAAGTCATGCGCTCCAGACCCCTAATCATTTTTGTTGCCCTCCGCTGGACTCTTTCCAATTTCTCCACTTCCTTCTTGTAGTGTGGGGCCCAAAACTGGACACAGTACTCCAGATGAGGCCTCACCAATGTCAAATAAAGGGGAACGATCACGTCCCTCGATCTGCTGGCAATGCCCCTACTTATACAGCCCAAAATGCCGTTAGCCTTCTTGGCAACAAGAGCACACTGTTGACTCATATGCAGCTTCTCGTCCACTGTGACCCCTAGGTCCTTTTCTGCAGAACTGCTACCTAGCCACTCGGTCCCTAGTCTGTAGCAGTACATAGGAGTCTTCCGTCCTAGGTGCAGGACTCTGCACTTGTCCTTGTTGAACCTCATCAGGTTTCTTTTGGCCCAATCCTCTAATTTGTCTAGGTCCCTCTGTATCCGATCCCTACCCTCTAGTGTATCTACCACGCCTCCTAGTTTAGTGTCATCGGCAAACTTGCTGAGAGTGCAGTCCACACCATCCTCCAGGTCATTAATAAAGATATTAAACAAAACCGGCCCCAGGACCGACCCTTGGGGCACTCCGCTTGAAACTGGCTGCCTACTAGACATGGAGCCATTGATCACTACCCGTTGAGCCCGACGATCTAGCCAGCTTTCTATCCACCTTACAGTCCATTCATCCAGCCCATTCTTCTTTAACTTGGCAGCAAGAATACTGTGGGAGACCGTATCAAAAGCTTTGCTAAAGTCAAGGAATAACACATCCACTGCTTTCCCCTCACCCACAGAGCCACTTATCTCATCATAGAAGGCAATTAGGTTAGTCAGACACGACTTCCCCTTGGTGAATCCATGCTGACTGTTCCTGATCACTTTCCTCGCCTCTAAGTGTTTCATAATTGATTCCTTGAGGACCTGCTCCACGATTTTTCCAGGGACTGAGGTGAGGCAGACTGGCCTGTAGTTCCCCGGATCCTCCTTCTTCCCTTTTTTAAAGATGGGCACTACATTAGCCTTTTTCCAGTCATCCGGGACCTCCCCCGATCGCCATGAGTTTTCGAAAATAATGGCTAATGGCTCTGCAATCTCATCCGCCAACTCCTTTAGCACCCTCGGATGCAGCGCATCCGGCCCCATGGACTTGTGCACGTCCAGTTTTTCTAAATAGTCCCGAACCACTTCCTTCTCCACAGAGGGCTGGTCACCTTCTCCCCATCATATAGAGTGCAACATCACACAATGGATTTGGCCTGATGTGAGGGTTAATCTCCAGATGCTGTTTTTAAACCGGTCTCAGAAAATAGCTCACGAACAAGAGAAGCGGCTAATCAAACCTGAGAGTGACAAATGGTGAACACTTGGGTTTCTGGAATGGCAAAGAACCCTTCCCATGGGCTTGGGTGCCATGAGGCTTCTCTAAGAGACGGGAAGCATCACCAAGTTAAGGGCTCCAGAGAAACTGGCCAATATTTTCAAACTTTAGGATGCCTGAATTTCAGCCCCTAAACCCACTTTTAAGCAACTAACTAAAAGTGACCTGATTTCCATAGGTGCTGAGCACTCAAAACTCCTAGTGAAATCAACAGGAGCTGTGGGTGCTCAGCTCCTCTTCAAATCAGGCCACTTCTAAGTTATTTAGGGGCCTAATTTAAGGCATCTAATTTTCAAAATGTAACCAAAGCCTATTTCATGCCGTTACAGGACGAGTTTTGCTAATAGCAGATATCACTGACTAAAAATCCAACACAAACGGTGAATCAATGGGAAGGATGTCATCAAAGGATGACATATCCCCTCTGGCTTGGGTAACAAATGAAGTAGCTGCCCATTGGTTCTCAGACAACCAATCAGAAAGTATGTTTTCTCTGTCTGCACTGAGGTTATAAAAGGCTGCAGGCTCAGACAGGGTCAGCATACTACTGTGGTGATTTCAAGAGGTGGCTTAGCCAAGCCACACTTTGTCAGGCCAGTCATAATCAGGCCAGACCAGGAAGAAATCCAAGTGAACAGAGCCAGGAACAGAAGGAAAGAGAGTCAGGCAAGCCAAGCAAAGAAAGACACAGGCAAGTGGATCCAAGCAAGGACAAATCCACTGAAGCCAAGCAAGTCAAGAAAAAAGCTAGGCAGGCCAATTCCTGAGTAAAGACTCAGGTAAACCAAGCAAACCAAAACAAAACCAAAACAAAAGAAGCCAAGAAAGTCAAGCCAAGTGTTGCTGGAACA
Source organism: Emys orbicularis (assembly GCF_028017835.1). Classification (NCBI taxonomy): domain Eukaryota; kingdom Metazoa; phylum Chordata; order Testudines; family Emydidae; genus Emys; species Emys orbicularis. Next base: position 78,765,964 of record NC_088689.1, on the reverse strand, counting down.
CTAGAAGTCTGCCACATGTCTGAGACTGAGACTGAGTCTGAGTCTGAGCACTCTGGTGAGAGCTCAACCGCAAAAGACCCTAAGGCCAAAATCACCCGTTCTTCCCGGGCTGGGCTGCAGTTCTCTGTCAGTCGCATAGACAGATTGCTCCGCAAGGGACAATTTGCAGACCGTATTGGAGCTGGAGCCCCAGTATATATGGCCGTGGTGCTTCAATAAGTGACTCATGAGATTGTGGATATTGCTGGGGAAGTCGCTGCACGCAGCAAGAAGCGTTGGATTTCCCCACGGCACTTGCAGCTGGCCATTCACAGCGACTCAGAGCTCAAGAAACTGCTGGGAGGTGTCACCATCTCTCAGGGCGGAGTCCTGCCCTTAAATCAGCCTGTGGTATTACCTTCCAAGAAGAGGAATGGCAGGAGAGCCATCAAGAGAAGGATTGCCCCTGCTCCTGTCCCTGTTAAGTTAGAACAGAGCAAAGGGGAGACTGCCACCCCAGATTTGGGAGAAATGACATTCACTTGATTGCAAGGCTCTTTTCAAATGCATCAGTCTGGTCTAATAAAAGCAGTTAAAAAATGCCTGGTCTTCTTTTGTGAATTAATTTCCTCTTTCACTATCCTACAATTTTAAGGGATCATTCAGTTGGTCAGGTAGCTGCATTGATAATATGGTATAAAAGCCTAGAAAGATAGAACTCAATCATTTCATTAAGAAATTTACATCAGAAATTGTCTAAATGGTGTCACGTATCAGCGGGGTAGCCGTGTTAGTCTGGATCTGTAAAAAGCGACAAAGAGTCCTGTGGCACCTTATAGACCAACAGACGTATTAGAGCATAAATGTCTAAATCGTGTAGATTCAAGGGAGGTGATTACTGTGTTTTTTTCAGGCATTTCCCCAATAGATTGAAGATTAGGACCATTTTTCCCATAGTGAAGTTGATGTGTATTGCATGTTTTGTGAAAACAGAAAAAAGAACAAACTCATGACAGAAAAATTTAATCCACTACACATGAAGGATAAAGCCTATGGGCCTGGTTTTTCTTTTTGTTTTGTTCTTTTTCTTTTCTTTTCTTTTGTTATTTTTTAGTTACCCCATTATAAAACCATTGACTCGTTTGGAGTAATATCAGATTTATATAGTATAAGTGATACTAGAATCAGGCTTTCTGAAATTACTAAATACCTGGAGGGGTTCACATAAACTTTGATCACCTTTTTAAAGGGAAAACATTACCCACTTGCCAGCACACAGGTATACAGGGAGACTTACAAGTAAAAGAGAGCCATCTGCAGACGATTGTCCTGGTTAATGGGAGTCATCAAGATTCCAAACCACCATTAATGGCCCGCACTTTGCAAAATTACTATAGGCCCTCAGAGTAATATTTCATATTTCTAGTTTCAGATACATGAGTGGTACATTGATACAAATAGGATGACCACTCTCAGTAGATTATAAACTTTGTAATGACACCTTACAAGAGACCTTTTGCATGAAGCATATTCCAGCTACATTATATTTAACTCATTAGCATATTTTCATAGAATCATAGAATATCAGGGTTGGAAGGGACCTCAGGAGGTCATCTAGTCCAACCCCCTGGTCAAAGCAGGACCAATTCCCAACTAAATCATCCCAGCCAGGGCTTTGTCAAGCCGGGCCTTAAAAAGCTCCAAGGAAGGAGACTCCACCACCTCCCTAGGTAACGCATTCCAGTGCTTCACCACCCTCCTAGTGAAATAGTGTTTCCTAATATCCAACCTAGACCTCCCCCACTGCAACTTGAGACCATTGCTCCTTGTTCTGTCATCTGCCACCATTGAGAACAGCCGAGTTCCATCCTCTTTGGAAGCCCCCTTCAGGTAGTTGAAGGCTGCTATCAAATCCCCCCTCATTCTTCTCTTCTGGAGACTAAACAATCCCAGTTCCCTCAGTCTCTCCTCATAAGTCATGCGCTCCAGACCCCTAATCATTTTTGTTGACCTCCGCTGGACTCTTTCCAATTTCTCCACTTCCTTCTTGTAGTGTGGGGCCCAAAACTGGACACAGTACTCCAGATGAGGCCTCACCAATGTCAAATAAAGGGGAACGATCACGTCCCTCGATCTGCTGGCAATGCCCCTACTTATACAGCCCAAAATGCCGTTAGCCTTCTTGGCAACAAGAGCACACTGTTGACTCATATCCAGCTTCTCGTCCACTGTGACCCCTAGGTCCTTTTCTGCAGAACTGCTACCTAGCCACTCGGTCCCTAGTCTGTAGCAGTACATAGGAGTCTTCCGTCCTAGGTGCAGGACTCTGCACTTGTCCTTGTTGAACCTCATCAGGTTTCTTTTGGCCCAATCCTCTAATTTGTCTAGGTCCCTCTGTATCCGATCCCTACCCTCTAGTGTATCTACCACGCCTCCTAGTTTAGTGTCATCGGCAAACTTGCTGAGAGTGCAGTCCACACCATCCTCCAGGTCATTAATAAAGATATTAAACAAAACCGGCCCCAGGACCGACCCTTGGGGCACTCCGCTTGAAACTGGCTGCCTACTAGACATGGAGCCATTGATCACTACCCGTTGAGCCCGACGATCTAGCCAGCTTTCTATCCACCTTACAGTCCATTCATCCAGCCCATTCTTCTTTAACTTGGCAGCAAGAATACTGTGGGAGACCGTATCAAAAGCTTTGCTAAAGTCAAGGAATAACACATCCACTGCTTTCCCCTCATCCACAGAGCCACTTATCTCATCATAGAAGGCAATTAGTTTAGTCAGACACGACTTCCCCTTGGTGAATCCATGCTGACTGTTCCTGATCACTTTCCTCGCCTCTAAGTGTTTCATAATTGATTCCTTGAGGACCTGCTCCACGATTTTTCCAGGGACTGAGGTGAGGCTGACTGGCCTGTAGTTCCCCGGATCCTCCTTCTTCCCTTTTTTAAAGATGGGCACTACATTAGCCTTTTTCCAGTCATCCGGGACCTCCCCCGATCGCCATGAGTTTTCGAAAATAATGGCTAATGGCTCTGCAATCTCATCCGCCAACTCCTTTAGCACCCTCGGATGCAGCGCATCCGGCCCCATGGACTTGTGCACGTCCAGTTTTTCTAAATAGTCCCGAACCACTTCCTTCTCCACAGAGGGCTGGTCACCTTCTCCCCATCATATAGAGTGCAACATCACACAATGGATTTGGCCTGATGTGAGGGTTTCTCTCCAGATGCTGTTTTTAAACCGGTCTCAGAAAATAGCTCACGAACAAGAGAAGCGGCTAATCAAACCTGAGAGTGACAAATGGTGAACACTTGGGTTTCTGGAATGGCAAAGAACCCTTCCCATGGGCTTGGGTGCCATGAGGCTTCTCTAAGAGACGGGAAGCATCACCAAGTTAAGGGCTCCAGAGAAACTGGCCAATATTTTCAAACTTTAGGATGCCTGAATTTCAGCCCCTAAACCCACTTTTAAGCAACTAACTAAAAGTGACCTGATTTCCATAGGTGCTGAGCACTCAAAACTCCTAGTGAAATCAACAGGAGCTGTGGGTGCTCAGCTCCTCTTCAAATCAGGCCACTTCTAAGTTATTTAGGGGCCTAATTTAAGGCATCTAATTTTCAAAATGTAACCAAAGCCTATTTCATGCCGTTACAGGACGAGTTTTGCTAATAGCAGATATCACTGACTAAAAATCCAACACAAATGGTGAATCAATGGGAATGATGTCCTCAAAGGATGACATATCCCCTCTGGCTTGGCTAACAAATGAAGTAGCTGCCCATTGGTTCTCAGACAACCAATCAGAAAGTATGTTTTCTCTGTCTGCACTGAGGTTATAAAAGGCTGCAGGCTCAGACAGGGTCAGCATACTACTGTGGTGATTTCAAGAGGTGGCTTAGCCAAGCCACACTTTGTCAGGCCAGTCATAATCAGGCCAGACCAGGAAGAAATCCAAGTGAACAGAGCCAGGAACAGAAGGAAAGAGAGTCAGGCAAGCCAAGCAAAGAAAGACACAGGCAAGTGGATCCAAGCAAGGACAAATCCACTGAAGCCAAGCAAGTCAAGAAAAAAGCTAGGCAGGCCAATTCCTGAGTAAAGACTCAGGTAAACCAAGCAGAGAAAACAAAAGAAGCCAAGAAAGTCAAGCCAAGTGTTGCTGGAACACTAGAAGTGTGCCACATGTCTGAGACTGAGACTGAGTCTGAGTCTGAGTCTGAGCACTCTGGTGAGAGCTCAACCGCAAAAGACCCTAAGGCCAAAATCACCCGTTCTTCCCGGGCTGGGCTGAAGTTCTCTGTCAGTCGCATAGACAGATTGCTCCGCAAGGGACAATTTGCAGACCGTATTGGAGCTGGAGCCCCAGTATATATGGCCGCGGTGCTTCAATAAGTGACTCATGAGATTGTGGATATTGCTGGGGAAGTCGCTGCACGCAGCAAGAAGCGTCGGATTTCCCCACGGCACTTGCAGCTGGCCATTCACAGCGACTCAGAGCTCAAGAAACTGCTGGGAGGTGTCACCATCTCTCAGGGCGGAGTCCTGCCCTTAAATCAGCCTGTGGTATTACCAAGAAGAGGAATGGCAGGAGAGCCATCAAGAGAAGGATTGCCCCTGCTCCTGTCCCTGTTAAGTTAGAACAGAGCAAAGGGGAGACTGCCACCCCAGATTTGGGAGAAATGACAAAAAGATTCTTTTCTTTTCTTTTGTTATTTTTTAGTTACCCCATTATAAAACCATTGACTCGTTTGGAGTAATATCAGATTTATATAGTATAAGTGATACTAGAATCAGGCTTTCTGAAATTACTAAATACCTGGAGGGGTTCACATAAACTTTGATCACCTTTTTAAAGGGAAAACATTACCCACTTGCCAGCACACAGGTATACAGGGAGACTTACAAGTAAAAGAGAGCCATCTGCAGACGATTGTCCTGGTTAATGGGAGTCATCAAGATTCCAAACCACCATTAATGGCCCGCACTTTGCAAAATTACAATAGGCCCTCAGAGTTATATTTCATATTTCTAGTTTCAGATACATGAGTGGTACATTGATACAAATAGGATGACCACTCTCAGTAGATTATAAACTTTGTAATGACACCTTACAAGAGACCTTTTGCATGAAGCATATTCCAGCTACATTATATTTAACTCATTAGCATATTTTCATAGAATATCAGGGTTGGAAGGGACCTCAGGAGGTCATCTAGTCCAACCCCCTGCTCAAAGCAGGACCAATTCCCAACTAAATCATCCCAGCCAGGGCTTTGTCAAGCCGGGCCTTAAAAACCTCCAAGGAAGGAGACTCCACCACCTCCCTAGGTAACGCATTCCAGTGCTTCACCACCCTCCTAGTGAAATAGTGTTTCCTAATATCCAACCTAGACCTCCCCCACTGCAACTTGAGACCATTGCTCCTTGTTCTGTCATCTGCCACCATTGAGAACAGCCGAGTTCCATCCTCTTTGGAACCCCCCTTCAGGTAGTTGAAGGCTGCTATCAAATCCCCCCTCATTCTTCTCTTCTGGAGACTAAACAATCCCAGTTCCCTCAGCCTCTCCTCATAAGTCATGCGCTCCAGACCCCTAATCATTTTTGTTGACCTCCGCTGGACTCTTTCCAATTTCTCCACTTCCTTCTTGTAGTGTGGGGCCCAAAACTGGACACAGTACTCCAGATGAGGCCTCACCAATGTCAAATAAAGGGGAACGATCACGTCCCTCGATCTGCTGGCAATGCCCCTACTTATACAGCCCAAAATGCCGTTAGCCTTCTTGGCAACAAGAGCACACTGTTGACTCATATGCAGCTTCTCGTCCACTGTGACCCCTAGGTCCTTTTCTGCAGAACTGCTACCTAGCCACTCGGTCCCTAGTCTGTAGCAGTACATAGGAGTCTTCCGTCCTAGGTGCAGGACTCTGCACTTGTCCTTGTTGAACCTCATCAGGTTTCTTTTGGCCCAATTCTCTAATTTGTCTAGGTCCCTCTGTATCCGATCCCTACCCTCTAGTGTATCTACCACGCCTCCTAGTTTAGTGTCATCGGCAAACTTGCTGAGAGAGCAGTCCACACCATCCTCCAGGTCATTAATAAAGATATTAAACAAAACCGGCCCCAGGACCGACCCTTGGGGCACTCCGCTTGAAACTGGCTGCCTACTAGACATGGAGCCATTGATCACTACCCGTTGAGCCCGACGATCTAGCCAGCTTTCTATCCACCTTACAGTCCATTCATCCAGCCCATTCTTCTTTAACTTGGCAGCAAGAATACTGTGGGAGACCGTATCAAAAGCTTTGCTAAAGTCAAGGAATAACACATCCACTGCTTTCCCCTCATCCACAGAGCCACTTATCTCATCATAGAAGGCAATTAGGTTAGTCAGACACGACTTCCCCTTGGTGAATCCATGCTGACTGTTCCTGATCACTTTCCTCGCCTCTAAGTGTTTCATAATTGATTCCTTGAGGACCTGCTCCACGATTTTTCCAGGGACTGAGGTGAGGCTGACTGGCCTGTAGTTCCCCGGATCCTCCTTCTTCCCTTTTTTAAAGATGGGCACTACATTAGCCTTTTTCCAGTCATCCGGGACCTCCCCCGATCGCCATGAGTTTTCGAAAATAATGGCTAATGGCTCTGCAATCTCATCCGCCAACTCCTTTAGCACCCTCGGATGCAGCGCATCCGGCCCCATGGACTTGTGCACGTCCAGTTTTTCTAAATAGTCCCGAACCACTTCCTTCTCCACAGAGGGCTGGTCACCTTCTCCCCATCATATAGAGTGCAACATCACACAATGGATTTGGCCTGATGTGAGGGTTTCTCTCCAGATGCTGTTTTTAAACCGGTCTCAGAAAATAGCTCACGAACAAGAGAAGCGGCTAATCAAACCTGAGAGTGACAAATGGTGAACACTTGGGTTTCTGGAATGGCAAAGAACCCTTCCCATGGGCTTGGGTGCCATGAGGCTTCTCTAAGAGACGGGAAGCATCACCAAGTTAAGGGCTCCAGAGAAACTGGCCAATATTTTCAAACTTTAGGATGCCTGAATTTCAGCCCCTAAACCCACTTTTAAGCAACTAACTAAAAGTGACCTGATTTCCATAGGTGCTGAGCACTCAAAACTCCTAGTGAAATCAACAGGAGCTGTGGGTGCTCAGCTCCTCTTCAAATCAGGCCACTTCTAAGTTATTTAGGTGCCTAATTTAAGGCATCTAAGTTTCAAAATGTAACCAAAGCCTATTTCATGCCGTTACAGGACGAGTTTTGCTAATAGCAGATATCACTGACTAAAAATCCAACACAAACGGTGAATCAATGGGAATGATGTCCTCAAAGGATGACATATCCCCTCTGGCTTGGCTAACAAATGAAGTAGCTGCCCATTGGTTCTCAGACAACCAATCAGAAAGTATGTTTTCTCTGTCTGCACTGAGGTTATAAAAGGCTGCAGGCTCAGACAGGGTCAGCATACTACTGTGGTGATTTCAAGAGGTGGCTTAGCCAAGCCACACTTTGTCAGGCCAGTCATAATCAGGCCAGACCAGGAAGAAATCCAAGTGAACAGAGCCAGGAACAGAAGGAAAGAGAGTCAGGCAAGCCAAGCAAAGAAAGACACAGGCAAGTGGAGCCAAGCAAGGACAAATCCACTGAAGCCAAGCAAGTCAAGAAAAATCTAGGCAGGCCAATTCCTGAGTAAAGACTCAGGTAAACCAAGCAGAGAAAACAAAAGAAGCCAAGAAAGTCAAGCCAAGTGTTGCTGGAACACTAGAAGTGTGCCACATGTCTGAGACTGAGACTGAGTCTGAGTCTGAGTCTGAGCACTCTGGTGAGAGCTCAACCGCAAAAGACCCTAAGGCCAAAATCACCCGTTCTTCCCGGGCTGGGCTGAAGTTCTCTGTCAGTCGCATAGACAGATTGCTCCGCAAGGGACAATTTGCAGACCGTATTGGAGCTGGAGCCCCAGTATATATGGCCGCGGTGCTTCAATAAGTGACTCATGAGATTGTGGATATTGCTGGGGAAGTCGCTGCACGCAGCAAGAAGCGTCGGATTTCCCCACGGCACTTGCAGCTGGCCATTCACAGCGACTCAGAGCTCAAGAAACTGCTGGGAGGTGTCACCATCTCTCAGGGCGGAGTCCTGCCCTTAAATCAGCCTGTGGTATTACCAAGAAGAGGAATGGCAGGAGAGCCATCAAGAGAAGGATTGCCCCTGCTCCTGTCCCTGTTAAGTTAGAACAGAGCAAAGGGGAGACTGCCACCCCAGATTTGGGAGAAATGACAAAAAGATTCTTTTCTTTTCTTTTGTTATTTTTTAGTTACCCCATTATAAAACCATTGACTCGTTTGGAGTAATATCAGATTTATATAGTATAAGTGATACTAGAATCAGGCTTTCTGAAATTACTAAATACCTGGAGGGGTTCACATAAACTTTGATCACCTTTTTAAAGCGAAAACATTACCCACTTGCCAGCACACAGGTATACAGGGAGACTTACAAGTAAAAGAGAGCCATCTGCAGACGATTGTCCTGGTTAATGGGAGTCATCAAGATTCCAAACCACCATTAATGGCCCGCACTTTGCAAAATTACAATAGGCCCTCAGAGTTATATTTCATATTTCTAGTTTCAGATACATGAGTGGTACATTGATACAAATAGGATGACCACTCTCAGTAGATTATAAACTTTGTAATGACACCTTACAAGAGACCTTTTGCATGAAGCATATTCCAGCTACATTATATTTAACTCATTAGCATATTTTCATAGAATCATAGAATATCAGGGTTGGAAGGGACCTCAGGAGGTCATCTAGTCCAACCCCCTGCTCAAAGCAGGACCAATTCCCAACTAAATCATCCCAGCCAGGGCTTTGTCAAGCCGGGCCTTAAAAAGCTCCAAGGAAGGAGACTCCACCACCTCCCTAGGTAACGCATTCCAGTGCTTCACCACCCTCCTAGTGAAATAGTGTTTCCTAATATCCAACCTAGACCTCCCCCACTGCAACTTGAGACCATTGCTCCTTGGTCTGTCATCTGCCACCATTGAGAACAGCCGAGTTCCATCCTCTTTGGAACCCCCCTTCAGGTAGTTGAAGGCTGCTATTAAATCCCCCCTCATTCTTCTCTTCTGGAGACTAAACAATCCCAGTTCCCTCAGCCTCTCCTCATAAGTCATGCGCTCCAGACCCCTAATCATTTTTGTTGACCTCCGCTGGACTCTTTCCAATTTCTCCACTTCCTTCTTGTAGTGTGGGGCCCAAAACTGGACACAGTACTCCAGATGAGGCCTCACCAATGTCAAATAAAGGGGAACGATCACGTCCCTCGATCTGCTGGCAATGCCCCTACTTATACAGCCCAAAATGCCGTTAGCCTTCTTGGCAACAAGAGCACACTGTTGACTCATATGCAGCTTCTCGTCCACTGTGACCCCTAGGTCCTTTTCTGCAGAACTGCTACCTAGCCACTCGGTCCCTAGTCTGTAGCAGTACATAGGAGTCTTCCGTCCTAGGTGCAGGACTCTGCACTTGTCCTTGTTGAACCTCATCAGGTTTCTTTTGGCCCAATCCTCTAATTTGTCTAGGTCCCTCTGTATCCGATCCCTACCCTCTAGTGTATCTACCACGCCTCCTAGTTTAGTGTCATCGGCAAACTTGCTGAGAGTGCAGTCCACACCATCCTCCAGGTCATTAATAAAGATATTAAACAAAACCGGCCCCAGGACCGACCCTTGGGGCACTCCGCTTGAAACTGGCTGCCTACTAGACATGGAGCCATTGATCACTACCCGTTGAGCCCGACGATCTAGCCAGCTTTCTATCCACCTTACAGTCCATTCATCCAGCCCATTCTTCTTTAACTTGGCAGCAAGAATACTGTGGGAGACCGTATCAAAAGCTTTGCTAAAGTCAAGGAATAACACATCCACTGCTTTCCCCTCATCCACAGAGCCACTTATCTCATCATAGAAGGCAATTAGGTTAGTCAGACACGACTTCCCCTTGGTGAATCCATGCTGACTGTTCCTGATCACTTTCCTCGCCTCTAAGTGTTTCATAATTGATTCCTTGAGGACCTGCTCCACGATTTTTCCAGGGACTGAGGTGAGGCTGACTGGCCTGTAGTTCCCCGGATCCTCCTTCTTCCCTTTTTTAAAGATGGGCACTACATTAGCCTTTTTCCAGTCATCCGGGACCTCCCCCGATCGCCATGAGTTTTCGAAAATAATGGCTAATGGCTCTGCAATCTCATCCGCCAACTCCTTTAGCACCCTCGGATGCAGCGCATCCGGCCCCATGGACTTGTGCACGTCCAGTTTTTCTAAATAGTCCCGAACCACTTCCTTCTCCACAGAGGGCTGGTCACCTTCTCCCCATCATATAGAGTGCAACATCACACAATGGATTTGGCCTGATGTGAGGGGTTCTCTCCAGATGCTGTTTTTAAACCGGTCTCAGAAAATAGCTCACGAACAAGAGAAGCGGCTAATCAAACCTGAGAGTGACAAATGGTGAACACTTGGGTTTCTGGAATGGCAAAGAACCCTTCCCATGGGCTTGGGTGCCATGAGGCTTCTCTAAGAGACGGGAAGCATCACCAAGTTAAGGGCTCCAGAGAAACTGGCCAATAGTTTCAAACTTTAGGATGCCTGAATTTCAGCCCCTAAACCCACTTTTAAGCAACTAACTAAAAGTGACCTGATTTCCATAGGTGCTGAGCACTCAAAACTCCTAGTGAAATCAACAGGAGCTGTGGGTGCTCAGCTCCTCTTCAAATCAGGCCACTTCTAAGTTATTTAGGTGCCTAATTTAAGGCATCTAATTTTCAAAATGTAACCAAAGCCTATTTCATGCCGTTACAGGACGAGTTTTGCTAATAGCAGATATCACTGACTAAAAATCCAACACAAACGGTGAATCAATGGGAATGATGTCATCAAAGGATGACATATCCCCTCTGGCTTGGTTAACAAATGAAGTAGCTGCCCATTGGTTCTCAGACAACCAATCAGAAAGTATGTTTTCTCTGTCTGCACTGAGGTTATAAAAGGCTGCAGGCTCAGACAGGGTCAGCATACTACTGTGGTGATTTCAAGAGGTGGCTTAGCCAAGCCACACTTTGTCAGGCCAGTCATAATCAGGCCAGACCAGGAAGAAATCAAAGAAGGCAAAATAAGAGAGAGAAAACCAAGTGAACAGAGCCAGGAACAGAAGGAAAGAGAGTCAGGCAAGCCAAGCAAAGAAAGACACAGGCAAGTGGAGCCAAGCAAGGACACATCCACTGAAGCCAAGCAAGTCAAGAAAAAAGCTAGGCAGGCCAATTCCTGAGTAAAGACTCAGGTAAACCAAGCAGAGAAAACAAAAGAAGCCAAGAAAGTCAAGCCAAGTGTTGCTGGAACACTAGAAGTCTGCCACATGTCTGAGACTGAGACTGAGACTGAGTCTGAGTCTGAGCACTCTGGTGAGAGCTTAACCGCAAAAGACCCTAAGGCCAAAATCACCCGTTCTTCCCGGGCTGGGCTGCAGTTCTCTGTCAGTCGCATAGACAGATTGCTCCGCAAGGGACAATTTGCAGACCGTATTGGAGCTGGAGCCCCAGTATATATGGCCGCGGTGCTTCAATAAGTGACTCATGAGATTGTGGATATTGCTGGGGAAGTCGCTGCACGCAGCAAGAAGCGTCGGATTTCCCCACGGCACTTGCAGCTGGCCATTCACAGCGACTCAGAGCTCAAGAAACTGCTGGGAGGTGTCACCATCTCTCAGGGCGGAGTCCTGCCCTTAAATCAGCCTGTGGTATTACCTTCCAAGAAGAGGAATGGCAGGAGAGCCATCAAGAGAAGGATGATTGCCCCTGCTCCTGTCCCTGTTAAGTTAGAACAGAGCAAAGGGGAGACTGCCACCCCAGATTTGGGAGAAATGACATTCACTTGATTGCAAGGCTCTTTTCAAATGCATCAGTCTGGTCTAATAAAAGCAGTTAAAAAATGCCTGGTCTTCTTTTGTGAATTAATTTCCTCTTTCACTATCCTACAATTTTAAGGGATCATTCAGTTGGTCAGGTAGCTGCATTGATAATATGGTATAAAAGCCTAGAAAGATAGAACTCAATCATTTCATTAAGAAATTTACATCAGAAATTGTCTAAATGGTGTCACGTATCAGCGGGGTAGCCGTGTTAGTCTGGATCTGTAAAAAGCGACAAAGAGTCCTGTGGCACCTTATAGACCAACAGACGTATTAGAGCATAAATGTCTAAATCGTGTAGATTCAAGGGAGGTGATTTCTGTGTTTTTTTCAGGCATTTCCCCAATAGATTGAAGATTAGGACCATTTTTCCCATAGTGAAGTTGATGTGTATTGCATGTTTTGTGAAAACAGAAAAAAGAACAAACTCATGACAGAAAAATTGAATCCACTACACATGAAGGATAAAGCCTATGGGCCTGGTTTTTCTTTTTGTTTTGTTCTTTTTCTTTTCTTTTCTTTTGTTATTTTTTAGTTACCCCATTATAAAACCATTGACTCGTTTGGAGTAATATCAGATTTATACAGTATAAGTGATACTAGAATCAGGCTTTCTGAAATTACTAAATACCTGCAGGGGTTCACATAAACTTTGATCACCTTTTTAAATGGAAGACATTACCCACTTGCCAGCACACAGGTATACAGGGAGACTTACAAGTAAAAGAGAGCCATCTGCAGACGATTGTCCTGGTTAATGGGAGTCATCAAGATTCCAAACCACCATTAATGGCCCGCACTTTGCAAAATTACAATAGGCCCTCAGCGTTATATTTCATATTTCTAGTTTCAGATACATGAGTGGTACATTGATACAAATAGGATGACCACTCTCAGTAGATTATAAACTTTGTAATGACACCTTACAAGAGACCTTTTGCATGAAGCATATTCCAGCTACATTATATTTAACTCATTAGCATATTTTCATAGAATCATAGAATATCAGGGTTGGAAGGGACCTCAGGAGGTCATCTAGTCCAACCCCCTGCTCAAAGCAGGACCAATTCCCAACTAAATCATTCCAGCCAGGGCTTTGTCAAGCCGGGCCTTAAAAACCTCCAAGGAAGGAGACTCCACCACCTCCCTAGGTAACGCATTCCAGTGCTTCACCACCCTCCTAGTTAAATAGTGTTTCCTAATATCCAACCTAGACCTCCCCCACTGCAACTTGAGACCATTGCTCCTTGTTCTGTCATCTGCCACCATTGAGAACAGCCGAGTTCCATCCTCTTTGGAACCCCCCTTCAGGTAGTTGAAGGCTGCTATCAAATCCCCCCTCATTCTTCTCTTCTGGAGACTAAACAATCCCAGTTCCCTCAGCCTCTCCTCATAAGTCATGCGCGCCAGACCCCCTAATCATTTTTGTTGACCTCCGCTGGACTCTTTCCAATTTCTCCACTTCCTTCTTGTAGTGTGGGGCCCAAAACTGGACACAGTACTCCAGATGAGGCCTCACCAATGTCAAATAAAGGGGAACGATCACGTCCCTCGATCTGCTGGCAATGCCCCTACTTATACAGCCCAAAATGCCGTTAGCCTTCTTGGCAACAAGAGCACACTGTTGACTCATATCCAGCTTCTCGTCCACTGTGACCCCTAGGTCCTTTTCTGCAGAACTGCTACCTAGCCACTCGGTCCCTAGTCTGTAGCAGTACATAGGAGTCTTCCGTCCTAGGTGCAGGACTCTGCACTTGTCCTTGTTGAACCTCATCAGGTTTCTTTTGGCCCAATCCTCTAATTTGTCTAGGTCCCTCTGTATCCGATCCCTACCCTCTAGTGTATCTACCACGCCTCCTAGTTTAGTGTCATCGGCAAACTTGCTGAGAGTGCAGTCCACACCATCCTCCAGGTCATTAATAAAGATATTAAACAAAACCGGCCCCAGGACCGACCCTTGGGGCACTCCGCTTGAAACTGGCTGCCTACTAGACATGGAGCCATTGATCACTACCCGTTGAGCCCGACGATCTAGCCAGCTTTCTATCCACCTTACAGTCCATTCATCCAGCCCATTCTTCTTTAACTTGGCAGCAAGAATACTGTGGGAGACCGTATCAAAAGCTTTGCTAAAGTCAAGGAATAACACATCCACTGCTTTCCCCTCATCCACAGAGCCACTTATCTCATCATAGAAGGCAATTAGGTTAGTCAGGCACGACTTCCCCTTGGTGAATCCATGCTGACTGTTCCTGATCACTTTCCTCGCCTCTAAGTGTTTCATAATTGATTCCTTGAGGACCTGCTCCACGATTTTTCCAGGGACTGAGGTGAGGCTGACTGGCCTGTAGTTCCCCGGATCCTCCTTCTTCCCTTTTTTAAAGATGGGCACTACATTAGCCTTTTTCCAGTCATCCGGGACCTCCCCCGATCGCCATGAGTTTTCGAAAATAATGGCTAATGGCTCTGCAATCTCATCCACCAACTCCTTTAGCACCCTCGGATGCAGCGCATCCGGCCCCATGGACTTGTGCACGTCCAGTTTTTCTAAATAGTCCCGAACCACTTCCTTCTCCACAGAGGGCTGGTCACCTTCTCCCCATCATATAGAGTGCAACATCACACAATGGATTTGGCCTGATGTGAGGGTTTCTCTCCAGATGCTGTTTTTAAACCGGTCTCAGAAAATAGCTCACGAACAAGAGAAGCGGCTAATCAAACCTGAGAGTGACAAATGGTGAACACTTGGGTTTCTGGAATGGCAAAGAACCCTTCCCAAGGGCTTGGGTGCCATGAGGCTTCTCTAAGAGACGGGAAGCATCACCAAGTTAAGGGCTCCAGAGAAACTGGCCAATATTTTCAAACTTTAGGATGCCTGAATTTCAGCCCCTAAACCCACTTTTAAGCAACTAACTAAAAGTGACCTGATTTCCATAGGTGCTGAGCACTCAAAACTCCTAGTGAAATCAACAGGAGCTGTGGGTGCTCAGCTCCTCTTCAAATCAGGCCACTTCTAAGTTATTTAGGTGCCTAATTTAAGGCATCTAAGTTTCAAAATGTAACCAAAGCCTATTTCATGCCGTTACAGGACGAGTTTTGCTAATAGCAGATATCACTGACTAAAAATCCAACACAAACGGTGAATCAATGGGAATGATGTCATCAAAGGATGACATATCCCCTCTGGCTTGGGTAACAAATGAAGTAGCTGCCCATTGGTTCTCAGACAACCAATCAGAAAGTATGTTTTCTCTGTCTGCACTGAGGTTATAAAAGGCTGCAGGCTCAGACAGGGTCAGCATACTACTGTGGTGATTTCAAGAGGTGGCTTAGCCAAGCCACACTTTGTCAGGCCAGTCATAATCAGGCCAGACCAGGAAGAAATCAAAGAAGGCAAAATAAGAGAGAGAAAACCAAGTGAACAGAGCCAGGAACAGAAGGAAAGAGAGTCAGGCAAGCCAAGCAAAGAAAGACACAGGCAAGTGGAGCCAAGCAAGGACACATCCACTGAAGCCAAGCAAGTCAAGAAAAAAGCTAGGCAGGCCAATTCCTGAGTAAAGACTCAGGTAAACCAAGCAGAGAAAACAAAAGAAGCCAAGAAAGTCAAGCCAAGTGTTGCTGGAACACTAGAAGTCTGCCACATGTCTGAGACTGAGACTGAGACTGAGTCTGAGTCTGAGCACTCTGGTGAGAGCTTAACCGCAAAAGACCCTAAGGCCAAAATCACCCGTTCTTCCCGGGCTGGGCTGCAGTTCTCTGTCAGTCGCATAGACAGATTGCTCCGCAAGGGACAATTTGCAGACCGTATTGGAGCTGGAGCCCCAGTATATATGGCCGCGGTGCTTCAATAAGTGACTCATGAGATTGTGGATATTGCTGGGGAAGTCGCTGCACGCAGCAAGAAGCGTCGGATTTCCCCACGGCACTTGCAGCTGGCCATTCACAGCGACTCAGAGCTCAAGAAACTGCTGGGAGGTGTCACCATCTCTCAGGGCGGAGTCCTGCCCTTAAATCAGCCTGTGGTATTACCTTCCAAGAAGAGGAATGGCAGGAGAGCCATCAAGAGAAGGATGATTGCCCCTGCTCCTGTCCCTGTTAAGTTAGAACAGAGCAAAGGGGAGACTGCCACCCCAGATTTGGGAGAAATGACATTCACTTGATTGCAAGGCTCTTTTCAAATGCATCAGTCTGGTCTAATAAAAGCAGTTAAAAAATGCCTGGTCTTCTTTTGTGAATTAATTTCCTCTTTCACTATCCTACAATTTTAAGGGATCATTCAGTTGGTCAGGTAGCTGCATTGATAATATGGTATAAAAGCCTAGAAAGATAGAACTCAATCATTTCATTAAGAAATTTACATCAGAAATTGTCTAAATGGTGTCACGTATCAGCGGGGTAGCCGTGTTAGTCTGGATCTGTAAAAAGCGACAAAGAGTCCTGTGGCACCTTATAGACCAACAGACGTATTAGAGCATAAATGTCTAAATCGTGTAGATTCAAGGGAGGTGATTTCTGTGTTTTTTTCAGGCATTTCCCCAATAGATTGAAGATTAGGACCATTTTTCCCATAGTGAAGTTGATGTGTATTGCATGTTTTGTGAAAACAGAAAAAAGAACAAACTCATGACAGAAAAATTGAATCCACTACACATGAAGGATAAAGCCTATGGGCCTGGTTTTTCTTTTTGTTTTGTTCTTTTTCTTTTCTTTTCTTTTGTTATTTTTTAGTTACCCCATTATAAAACCATTGACTCGTTTGGAGTAATATCAGATTTATACAGTATAAGTGATACTAGAATCAGGCTTTCTGAAATTACTAAATACCTGCAGGGGTTCACATAAACTTTGATCACCTTTTTAAATGGAAGACATTACCCACTTGCCAGCACACAGGTATACAGGGAGACTTACAAGTAAAAGAGAGCCATCTGCAGACGATTGTCCTGGTTAATGGGAGTCATCAAGATTCCAAACCACCATTAATGGCCCGCACTTTGCAAAATTACAATAGGCCCTCAGCGTTATATTTCATATTTCTAGTTTCAGATACATGAGTGGTACATTGATACAAATAGGATGACCACTCTCAGTAGATTATAAACTTTGTAATGACACCTTACAAGAGACCTTTTGCATGAAGCATATTCCAGCTACATTATATTTAACTCATTAGCATATTTTCATAGAATCATAGAATATCAGGGTTGGAAGGGACCTCAGGAGGTCATCTAGTCCAACCCCCTGCTCAAAGCAGGACCAATTCCCAACTAAATCATTCCAGCCAGGGCTTTGTCAAGCCGGGCCTTAAAAACCTCCAAGGAAGGAGACTCCACCACCTCCCTAGGTAACGCATTCCAGTGCTTCACCACCCTCCTAGTTAAATAGTGTTTCCTAATATCCAACCTAGACCTCCCCCACTGCAACTTGAGACCATTGCTCCTTGTTCTGTCATCTGCCACCATTGAGAACAGCCGAGTTCCATCCTCTTTGGAACCCCCCTTCAGGTAGTTGAAGGCTGCTATCAAATCCCCCCTCATTCTTCTCTTCTGGAGACTAAACAATCCCAGTTCCCTCAGCCTCTCCTCATAAGTCATGCGCGCCAGACCCCCTAATCATTTTTGTTGACCTCCGCTGGACTCTTTCCAATTTCTCCACTTCCTTCTTGTAGTGTGGGGCCCAAAACTGGACACAGTACTCCAGATGAGGCCTCACCAATGTCAAATAAAGGGGAACGATCACGTCCCTCGATCTGCTGGCAATGCCCCTACTTATACAGCCCAAAATGCCGTTAGCCTTCTTGGCAACAAGAGCACACTGTTGACTCATATCCAGCTTCTCGTCCACTGTGACCCCTAGGTCCTTTTCTGCAGAACTGCTACCTAGCCACTCGGTCCCTAGTCTGTAGCAGTACATAGGAGTCTTCCGTCCTAGGTGCAGGACTCTGCACTTGTCCTTGTTGAACCTCATCAGGTTTCTTTTGGCCCAATCCTCTAATTTGTCTAGGTCCCTCTGTATCCGATCCCTACCCTCTAGTGTATCTACCACGCCTCCTAGTTTAGTGTCATCGGCAAACTTGCTGAGAGTGCAGTCCACACCATCCTCCAGGTCATTAATAAAGATATTAAACAAAACCGGCCCCAGGACCGACCCTTGGGGCACTCCGCTTGAAACTGGCTGCCTACTAGACATGGAGCCATTGATCACTACCCGTTGAGCCCGACGATCTAGCCAGCTTTCTATCCACCTTACAGTCCATTCATCCAGCCCATTCTTCTTTAACTTGGCAGCAAGAATACTGTGGGAGACCGTATCAAAAGCTTTGCTAAAGTCAAGGAATAACACATCCACTGCTTTCCCCTCATCCACAGAGCCACTTATCTCATCATAGAAGGCAATTAGGTTAGTCAGGCACGACTTCCCCTTGGTGAATCCATGCTGACTGTTCCTGATCACTTTCCTCGCCTCTAAGTGTTTCATAATTGATTCCTTGAGGACCTGCTCCACGATTTTTCCAGGGACTGAGGTGAGGCTGACTGGCCTGTAGTTCCCCGGATCCTCCTCCTTCCCTTTTTTAAAGATGGGCACTACATTAGCCTTTTTCCAGTCATCCGGGACCTCCCCCGATCGCCATGAGTTTTCGAAAATAATGGCTAATGGCTCTGCAATCTCATCCGCCAACTCCTTTAGCACCCTCGGATGCAGCGCATCCGGCCCCATGGACTTGTGCACGTCCAGTTTTTCTAAATAGTCCCGAACCACTTCCTTCTCCACAGAGGGCTGGTCACCTTCTCCCCATCATATAGAGTGCAACATCACACAATGGATTTGGCCTGATGTGAGGGTTTCTCTCCAGATGCTGTTTTTAAACCGGTCTCAGAAAATAGCTCACGAACAAGAGAAGCGGCTAATCAAACCTGAGAGTGACAAATGGTGAACACTTGGGTTTCTGGAATGGCAAAGAACCCTTCCCAAGGGCTTGGGTGCCATGAGGCTTCTCTAAGAGACGGGAAGCATCACCAAGTTAAGGGCTCCAGAGAAACTGGCCAATATTTTCAAACTTTAGGATGCCTGAATTTCAGCCCCTAAACCCACTTTTAAGCAACTAACTAAAAGTGACCTGATTTCCATAGGTGCTGAGCACTCAAAACTCCTAGTGAAATCAACAGGAGCTGTGGGTGCTCAGCTCCTCTTCAAATCAGGCCACTTCTAAGTTATTTAGGTGCCTAATTTAAGGCATCTAAGTTTCAAAATGTAACCAAAGCCTATTTCATGCCGTTACAGGACGAGTTTTGCTAATAGCAGATATCTCTGACTAAAAATCCAACACAAACGGTGAATCAATGGGAATGATGTCATCAAAGGATGACATATCCCCTCTGGCTTGGGTAACAAATGAAGTAGCTGCCCATTGGTTCTCAGACAACCAATCAGAAAGTATGTTTTCTCTGTCTGCACTGAGGTTATAAAAGGCTGCAGGCTCAGACAGGGTCAGCATACTACTGTGGTGATTTCAAGAGGTGGCTTAGCCAAGCCACACTTTGTCAGGCCAGTCATAATCAGGCCAGACCAGGAAGAAATCCAAGTGAACAGAGCCAGGAACAGAAGGAAAGAGAGTCAGGCAAGCCAAGCAAAGAAAGACACAGGCAAGTGGAGCCAAGCAAGGACAAATCCACTGAAGCCAAGCAAGTCAAGAAAAAAGCTAGGCAGGCCAATTCCTGAGTAAAGACTCAGGTAAACCAAGCAGAGAAAACAAAAGAAGCCAAGAAAGTCAAGCCAAGTGTTGCTGGAACACTAGAAGTCTGCCACATGTCTGAGACTGAGACTGAGACTGAGTCTGAGTCTGAGCACTCTGGTGAGAGCTTAACCGCAAAAGACCCTAAGGCCAAAATCACCCGTTCTTCCCGGGCTGGGCTGCAGTTCTCTGTCAGTCGCATAGACAGATTGCTCCGCAAGGGACAATTTGCAGACCGTATTGGAGCTGGAGCCCCAGTATATATGGCCGCGGTGCTTCAATAAGTGACTCATGAGATTGTGGATATTGCTGGGGAAGTCGCTGCACGCAGCAAGAAGCGTCGGATTTCCCCACGGCACTTGCAGCTGGCCATTCACAGCGACTCAGAGCTCAAGAAACTGCTGGGAGGTGTCACCATCTCTCAGGGCGGAGTCCTGCCCTTAAATCAGCCTGTGGTATTACCTTCCAAGAAGAGGAATGGCAGGAGAGCCATCAAGAGAAGGATTGCCCCTGCTCCTGTCCCTGTTAAGTTAGAACAGAGCAAAGGGGAGACTGCCACCCCAGATTTGGGAGAAATGACATTCACTTGATTGCAAGGCTCTTTTCAAATGCATCAGTCTGGTCTAATAAAAGCAGTTAAAAAATGCCTGGTCTTCTTTTGTGAATTAATTTCCTCTTTCACTATCCTACAATTTTAAGGGATCATTCAGTTGGTCAGGTAGCTGCATTGATAATATGGTATAAAAGCCTAGAAAGATAGAACTCAATCATTTCATTAAGAAATTTACATCAGAAATTGTCTAAATGGTGTCACGTATCAGCGGGGTAGCCGTGTTAGTCTGGATCTGTAAAAAGCGACAAAGAGTCCTGTGGCACCTTATAGACCAACAGACGTATTAGAGCATAAATGTCTAAATCGTGTAGATTCAAGGGAGGTGATTTCTGTGTTTTTTTCAGGCATTTCCCCAATAGATTGAAGATTAGGACCATTTTTCCCATAGTGAAGTTGATGTGTATTGCATGTTTTGTGAAAACAGAAAAAAGAACAAACTCATGACAGAAAAATTGAATCCACTACACATGAAGGATAAAGCCTATGGGCCTGGTTTTTCTTTTTGTTTTGTTCTTTTTCTTTTCTTTTCTTTTGTTATTTTTTAGTTACCCCATTATAAAACCATTGACTCGTTTGGAGTAATATCAGATTTATACAGTATAAGTGATACTAGAATCAGGCTTTCTGAAATTACTAAATACCTGCAGGGGTTCACATAAACTTTGATCACCTTTTTAAATGGAAGACATTACCCACTTGCCAGCACACAGGTATACAGGGAGACTTACAAGTAAAAGAGAGCCATCTGCAGACGATTGTCCTGGTTAATGGGAGTCATCAAGATTCCAAACCACCATTAATGGCCCGCACTTTGCAAAATTACAATAGGCCCTCAGCGTTATATTTCATATTTCTAGTTTCAGATACATGAGTGGTACATTGATACAAATAGGATGACCACTCTCAGTAGATTATAAACTTTGTAATGACACCTTACAAGAGACCTTTTGCATGAAGCATATTCCAGCTACATTATATTTAACTCATTAGCATATTTTCATAGAATCATAGAATATCAGGGTTGGAAGGGACCTCAGGAGGTCATCTAGTCCAACCCCCTGCTCAAAGCAGGACCAATTCCCAACTAAATCATTCCAGCCAGGGCTTTGTCAAGCCGGGCCTTAAAAACCTCCAAGGAAGGAGACTCCACCACCTCCCTAGGTAACGCATTCCAGTGCTTCACCACCCTCCTAGTTAAATAGTGTTTCCTAATATCCAACCTAGACCTCCCCCACTGCAACTTGAGACCATTGCTCCTTGTTCTGTCATCTGCCACCATTGAGAACAGCCGAGTTCCATCCTCTTTGGAACCCCCCTTCAGGTAGTTGAAGGCTGCTATCAAATCCCCCCTCATTCTTCTCTTCTGGAGACTAAACAATCCCAGTTCCCTCAGCCTCTCCTCATAAGTCATGCGCGCCAGACCCCTAATCATTTTTGTTGACCTCCGCTGGACTCTTTCCAATTTCTCCACTTCCTTCTTGTAGTGTGGGGCCCAAAACTGGACACAGTACTCCAGATGAGGCCTCACCAATGTCAAATAAAGGGGAACGATCACGTCCCTCGATCTGCTGGCAATGCCCCTACTTATACAGCCCAAAATGCCGTTAGCCTTCTTGGCAACAAGAGCACACTGTTGACTCATATCCAGCTTCTCGTCCACTGTGACCCCTAGGTCCTTTTCTGCAGAACTGCTACCTAGCCACTCGGTCCCTAGTCTGTAGCAGTACATAGGAGTCTTCCGTCCTAGGTGCAGGACTCTGCACTTGTCCTTGTTGAACCTCATCAGGTTTCTTTTGGCCCAATCCTCTAATTTGTCTAGGTCCCTCTGTATCCGATCCCTACCCTCTAGTGTATCTACCACGCCTCCTAGTTTAGTGTCATCGGCAAACTTGCTGAGAGTGCAGTCCACACCATCCTCCAGGTCATTAATAAAGATATTAAACAAAACCGGCCCCAGGACCGACCCTTGGGGCACTCCGCTTGAAACTGGCTGCCTACTAGACATGGAGCCATTGATCACTACCCGTTGAGCCCGACGATCTAGCCAGCTTTCTATCCACCTTACAGTCCATTCATCCAGCCCATTCTTCTTTAACTTGGCAGCAAGAATACTGTGGGAGACCGTATCAAAAGCTTTGCTAAAGTCAAGGAATAACACATCCACTGCTTTCCCCTCATCCACAGAGCCACTTATCTCATCATAGAAGGCAATTAGGTTAGTCAGGCACGACTTCCCCTTGGTGAATCCATGCTGACTGTTCCTGATCACTTTCCTCGCCTCTAAGTGTTTCATAATTGATTCCTTGAGGACCTGCTCCACGATTTTTCCAGGGACTGAGGTGAGGCTGACTGGCCTGTAGTTCCCCGGATCCTCCTTCTTCCCTTTTTTAAAGATGGGCACTACATTAGCCTTTTTCCAGTCATCCGGGACCTCCCCCGATCGCCATGAGTTTTCGAAAATAATGGCTAATGGCTCTGCAATCTCATCCGCCAACTCCTTTAGCACCCTCGGATGCAGCGCATCCGGCCCCATGGACTTGTGCACGTCCAGTTTTTCTAAATAGTCCCGAACCACTTCCTTCTCCACAGAGGGCTGGTCACCTTCTCCCCATCATATAGAGAGCAACATCACACAATGGATTTGGCCTGATGTGAGGGTTTCTCTCCAGATGCTGTTTTTAAACCGGTCTCAGAAAATAGCTCACGAACAAGAGAAGCGGCTAATCAAACCTGAGAGTGACAAATGGTGAACACTTGGGTTTCTGGAATGGCAAAGAACCCTTCCCATGGGCTTGGGTGCCATGAGGCTTCTCTAAGAGACGGGAAGCATCACCAAGTTAAGGGCTCCAGAGAAACTGGCCAATATTTTCAAACTTTATGATGCCTGAATTTCAGCCCCTAAACCCACTTTTAAGCAACTAACTAAAAGTGACCTGATTTCCATAGGTGCTGAGCACTCAAAACTCCTAGTGAAATCAACAGGAGCTGTGGGTGCTCAGCTCCTCTTCAAATCAGGCCACTTCTAAGTTATTTAGGTGCCTAATTTAAGGCATCTAAGTTTCAAAATGTAACCAAAGCCTATTTCATGCCGTTACAGGACGAGTTTTGCTAATAGCAGATATCACTGACTAAAAATCCAACACAAACGGTGAATCAATGGGAATGATGTCATCAAAGGATGACATATCCCCTCTGGCTTGGGTAACAAATGAAGTAGCTGCCCATTGGTTCTCAGACAACCAATCAGAAAGTATGTTTTCTCTGTCTGCACTGAGGTTATAAAAGGCTGCAGGCTCAGACAGGGTCAGCATACTACTGTGGTGATTTCAAGAGGTGGCTTAGCCAAGCCACACTTTGTCAGGCCAGTCATAATCAGGCCAGACCAGGAAGAAATCAAAGAAGGCAAAATAAGAGAGAGAAAACCAAGTGAACAGAGCCAGGAACAGAAGGAAAGAGAGTCAGGCAAGCCAAGCAAAGAAAGACACAGGCAAGTGGAGCCAAGCAAGGACACATCCACTGAAGCCAAGCAAGTCAAGAAAAAAGCTAGGCAGGCCAATTCCTGAGTAAAGACTCAGGTAAACCAAGCAGAGAAAACAAAAGAAGCCAAGAAAGTCAAGCCAAGTGTTGCTGGAACACTAGAAGTCTGCCACATGTCTGAGACTGAGACTGAGACTGAGTCTGAGTCTGAGCACTCTGGTGAGAGCTTAACCGCAAAAGACCCTAAGGCCAAAATCACCCGTTCTTCCCGGGCTGGGCTGCAGTTCTCTGTCAGTCGCATAGACAGATTGCTCCGCAAGGGACAATTTGCAGACCGTATTGGAGCTGGAGCCCCAGTATATATGGCCGCGGTGCTTCAATAAGTGACTCATGAGATTGTGGATATTGCTGGGGAAGTCGCTGCACGCAGCAAGAAGCGTCGGATTTCCCCACGGCACTTGCAGCTGGCCATTCACAGCGACTCAGAGCTCAAGAAACTGCTGGGAGGTGTCACCATCTCTCAGGGCGGAGTCCTGCCCTTAAATCAGCCTGTGGTATTACCTTCCAAGAAGAGGAATGGCAGGAGAGCCATCAAGAGAAGGATGATTGCCCCTGCTCCTGTCCCTGTTAAGTTAGAACAGAGCAAAGGGGAGACTGCCACCCCAGATTTGGGAGAAATGACATTCACTTGATTGCAAGGCTCTTTTCAAATGCATCAGTCTGGTCTAATAAAAGCAGTTAAAAAATGCCTGGTCTTCTTTTGTGAATTAATTTCCTCTTTCACTATCCTACAATTTTAAGGGATCATTCAGTTGGTCAGGTAGCTGCATTGATAATATGGTATAAAAGCCTAGAAAGATAGAACTCAATCATTTCATTAAGAAATTTACATCAGAAATTGTCTAAATGGTGTCACGTATCAGCGGGGTAGCCGTGTTAGTCTGGATCTGTAAAAAGCGACAAAGAGTCCTGTGGCACCTTATAGACCAACAGACGTATTAGAGCATAAATGTCTAAATCGTGTAGATTCAAGGGAGGTGATTTCTGTGTTTTTTTCAGGCATTTCCCCAATAGATTGAAGATTAGGACCATTTTTCCCATAGTGAAGTTGATGTGTATTGCATGTTTTGTGAAAACAGAAAAAAGAACAAACTCATGACAGAAAAATTGAATCCACTACACATGAAGGATAAAGCCTATGGGCCTGGTTTTTCTTTTTGTTTTGTTCTTTTTCTTTTCTTTTCTTTTGTTATTTTTTAGTTACCCCATTATAAAACCATTGACTCGTTTGGAGTAATATCAGATTTATACAGTATAAGTGATACTAGAATCAGGCTTTCTGAAATTACTAAATACCTGCAGGGGTTCACATAAACTTTGATCACCTTTTTAAATGGAAGACATTACCCACTTGCCAGCACACAGGTATACAGGGAGACTTACAAGTAAAAGAGAGCCATCTGCAGACGATTGTCCTGGTTAATGGGAGTCATCAAGATTCCAAACCACCATTAATGGCCCGCACTTTGCAAAATTACAATAGGCCCTCAGCGTTATATTTCATATTTCTAGTTTCAGATACATGAGTGGTACATTGATACAAATAGGATGACCACTCTCAGTAGATTATAAACTTTGTAATGACACCTTACAAGAGACCTTTTGCATGAAGCATATTCCAGCTACATTATATTTAACTCATTAGCATATTTTCATAGAATCATAGAATATCAGGGTTGGAAGGGACCTCAGGAGGTCATCTAGTCCAACCCCCTGCTCAAAGCAGGACCAATTCCCAACTAAATCATTCCAGCCAGGGCTTTGTCAAGCCGGGCCTTAAAAACCTCCAAGGAAGGAGACTCCACCACCTCCCTAGGTAACGCATTCCAGTGCTTCACCACCCTCCTAGTTAAATAGTGTTTCCTAATATCCAACCTAGACCTCCCCCACTGCAACTTGAGACCATTGCTCCTTGTTCTGTCATCTGCCACCATTGAGAACAGCCGAGTTCCATCCTCTTTGGAACCCCCCTTCAGGTAGTTGAAGGCTGCTATCAAATCCCCCCTCATTCTTCTCTTCTGGAGACTAAACAATCCCAGTTCCCTCAGCCTCTCCTCATAAGTCATGCGCGCCAGACCCCTAATCATTTTTGTTGACCTCCGCTGGACTCTTTCCAATTTCTCCACTTCCTTCTTGTAGTGTGGGGCCCAAAACTGGACACAGTACTCCAGATGAGGCCTCACCAATGTCAAATAAAGGGGAACGATCACGTCCCTCGATCTGCTGGCAATGCCCCTACTTATACAGCCCAAAATGCCGTTAGCCTTCTTGGCAACAAGAGCACACTGTTGACTCATATCCAGCTTCTCGTCCACTGTGACCCCTAGGTCCTTTTCTGCAGAACTGCTACCTAGCCACTCGGTCCCTAGTCTGTAGCAGTACATAGGAGTCTTCCGTCCTAGGTGCAGGACTCTGCACTTGTCCTTGTTGAACCTCATCAGGTTTCTTTTGGCCCAATCCTCTAATTTGTCTAGGTCCCTCTGTATCCGATCCCTACCCTCTAGTGTATCTACCACGCCTCCTAGTTTAGTGTCATCGGCAAACTTGCTGAGAGTGCAGTCCACACCATCCTCCAGGTCATTAATAAAGATATTAAACAAAACCGGCCCCAGGACCGACCCTTGGGGCACTCCGCTTGAAACTGGCTGCCTACTAGACATGGAGCCATTGATCACTACCCGTTGAGCCCGACGATCTAGCCAGCTTTCTATCCACCTTACAGTCCATTCATCCAGCCCATTCTTCTTTAACTTGGCAGCAAGAATACTGTGGGAGACCGTATCAAAAGCTTTGCTAAAGTCAAGGAATAACACATCCACTGCTTTCCCCTCATCCACAGAGCCACTTATCTCATCATAGAAGGCAATTAGGTTAGTCAGGCACGACTTCCCCTTGGTGAATCCATGCTGACTGTTCCTGATCACTTTCCTCGCCTCTAAGTGTTTCATAATTGATTCCTTGAGGACCTGCTCCACGATTTTTCCAGGGACTGAGGTGAGGCTGACTGGCCTGTAGTTCCCCGGATCCTCCTTCTTCCCTTTTTTAAAGATGGGCACTACATTAGCCTTTTTCCAGTCATCCGGGACCTCCCCCGATCGCCATGAGTTTTCGAAAATAATGGCTAATGGCTCTGCAATCTCATCCGCCAACTCCTTTAGCACCCTCGGATGCAGCGCATCCGGCCCCATGGACTTGTGCACGTCCAGTTTTTCTAAATAGTCCCGAACCACTTCCTTCTCCACAGAGGGCTGGTCACCTTCTCCCCATCATATAGAGAGCAACATCACACAATGGATTTGGCCTGATGTGAGGGTTTCTCTCCAGATGCTGTTTTTAAACCGGTCTCAGAAAATAGCTCACGAACAAGAGAAGCGGCTAATCAAACCTGAGAGTGACAAATGGTGAACACTTGGGTTTCTGGAATGGCAAAGAACCCTTCCCATGGGCTTGGGTGCCATGAGGCTTCTCTAAGAGACGGGAAGCATCACCAAGTTAAGGGCTCCAGAGAAACTGGCCAATATTTTCAAACTTTAGGATGCCTGAATTTCAGCCCCTAAACCCACTTTTAAGCAACTAACTAAAAGTGACCTGATTTCCATAGGTGCTGAGCACTCAAAACTCCTAGTGAAATCAACAGGAGCTGTGGGTGTTCAGCTCCTCTTCAAATCAGGCCACTTCTAAGTTATTTAGGTGCCCAATTTAAGGCATCTAAGTTTCAAAATGTAACCAAAGCCTATTTCATGCCGTTACAGGACGAGTTTTGCTAATAGCAGATATCACTGACTAAAAATCCAACACAAACGGTGAATCAATGGGAATGATGTCATCAAAGGATGACATATCCCCTCTGGCTTGGCTAACAAATGAAGTAGCTGCCCATTGGTTCTCAGACAACCAATCAGAAAGTATGTTTTCTCTGTCTGCACTGAGGTTATAAAAGGCTGCAGGCTCAGACAGGGTCAGCATACTACTGTGGTGATTTCAAGAGGTGGCTTAGCCAAGCCACACTTTGTCAGGCCAGTCATAATCAGGCCAGACCAGGAAGAAATCCAAGTGAACAGAGCCAGGAACAGAAGGAAAGAGAGTCAGGCAAGCCAAGCAAAGAAAGACACAGGCAAGTGGAGCCAAGCAAGGACAAATCCACTGAAGCCAAGCAAGTCAAGAAAAATCTAGGCAGGCCAATTCCTGAGTAAAGACTCAGGTAAACCAAGCAGAGAAAACAAAAGAAGCCAAGAAAGTCAAGCCAAGTGTTGCTGGAACACTAGAAGTGTGCCACATGTCTGAGACTGAGACTGAGTCTGAGTCTGAGTCTGAGCACTCTGGTGAGAGCTCAACCGCAAAAGACCCTAAGGCCAAAATCACCCGTTCTTCCCGGGCTGGGCTGCAGTTCTCTGTCAGTCGCATAGACAGATTGCTCCGCAAGGGACAATTTGCAGACCGTATTGGAGCTGGAGCCCCAGTATATATGGCCGCGGTGCTTCAATAAGTGACTCATGAGATTGTGGATATTGCTGGGGAAGTCGCTGCATGCAGCAAGAAGCGTCGGATTTCCCCACGGCACTTGCAGCTGGCCATTCACAGCGACTCAGAGCTCAAGAAACTGCTGGGAGGTGTCACCATCTCTCAGGGCGGAGTCCTGCCCTTAAATCAGCCTGTGGTATTACCTTCCAAGAAGAGGAATGGCAGGAGAGCCATCAAGAGAAGGATTGCCCCTGCTCCTGTCCCTGTTAAGTTAGAACAGAGCAAAGGGGAGACTGCCACCCCAGATTTGGGAGAAATGACATTCACTTGATTGCAAGGCTCTTTTCAAATGCATCAGTCTGGTCTAATAAAAGCAGTTAAAAAATGCCTGGTCTTCTTTTGTGAATTAATTTCCTCTTTCACTATCCTACAATTTTAAGGGATCATTCAGTTGATCAGGTAGCTGCATTGATAATATGGTATAAAAGCCTAGAAAGATAGAACTCAATCATTTCATTAAGAAATATACATCAGAAATTGTCTAAATGGTGTCACGTATCAGCGGGGTAGCCGTGTTAGTCTGGATCTGTAAAAAGCGACAAAGAGTCCTGTGGCACCTTATAGACCAACAGACGTATATTGGAGCATAAATGTCTAAATCGTGTAGATTCAAGGGAGGTGATTTCTGTTTTTTTTTCAGGCATTTCCCCAATAGATTGAAGATTAGGACCATTTTTCCCATAGTGAAGTTGATGTGTATTGCATGTTTTGTGAAAACAGAAAAAAGAACAAACTCATGCCAGAAAAATTTAATCCACTACACATGAAGGATAAAGCCTATGGGCCTGGTTTTTCTTTTTGTTTTGTTCTTTTTCTTTTCTTTTCTTTTGTTATTTTTTAGTTACCCCATTATAAAACCATTGACTCGTTTGGAGTAATATCAGATTTATACAGTATAAGTGATACTAGAATCAGGCTTTCTGAAATTACTAAATACCTGGAGGGGTTCACATAAACTTTGATCACCTTTTTAAATGGAAGACATTACCCACTTGCCAGCACACAGGTATACAGGGAGACTTACAAGTAAAAGAGAGCCATCTGCAGACGATTGTCCTGGTTAATGGGAGTCATCAAGATTCCAAACCACCATTAATGGCCCGCACTTTGCAAAATTACAATAGGCCCTCAGAGTTATATTTCTTATTTCTAGTTTCAGATACATGAGTGGTACATTGATACAAATAGGATGACCACTCTCAGTAGATTATAAACTTTGTAATGACACCTTACAAGAGACCTTTTGCATGAAGCATATTCCAGCTACATTATATTTAACTCATTAGCATATTTTCATAGAATCATAGAATATCAGGGTTGGAAGGGACCTCAGGAGGTCATCTAGTCCAACCCCCTGCTCAAAGCAGGACCAATTCCCAACTAAATCATTCCAGCCAGGGCTTTGTCAAGCCGGGCCTTAAAAACCTCCAAGGAAGGAGACTCCACCACCTCCCTAGGTAACGCATTCCAGTGCTTCACCACCCTCCTAGTTAAATAGTGTTTCCTAATATCCAACCTAGACCTCCCCCACTGCAACTTGAGACCATTGCTCCTTGTTCTGTCATCTGCCACCATTGAGAACAGCCGAGTTCCATCCTCTTTGGAACCCCCCTTCAGGTAGTTGAAGGCTGCTATCAAATCCCCCCTCATTCTTCTCTTCTGGAGACTAAACAATCCCAGTTCCCTCAGCCTCTCCTCATAAGTCATGCGCGCCAGACCCCTAATCATTTTTGTTGACCTCCGCTGGACTCTTTCCAATTTCTCCACTTCCTTCTTGTAGTGTGGGGCCCAAAACTGGACACAGTACTCCAGATGAGGCCTCACCAATGTCAAATAAAGGGGAACGATCACGTCCCTCGATCTGCTGGCAATGCCCCTACTTATACAGCCCAAAATGCCGTTAGCCTTCTTGGCAACAAGAGCACACTGTTGACTCATATCCAGCTTCTCGTCCACTGTGACCCCTAGGTCCTTTTCTGCAGAACTGCTACCTAGCCACTCGGTCCCTAATCTGTAGCAGTACATAGGAGTCTTCCGTCCTAGGTGCAGGACTCTGCACTTGTCCTTGTTGAACCTCATCAGGTTTCTTTTGGCCCAATCCTCTAATTTGTCTAGGTCCCTCTGTATCCGATCCCTACCCTCTAGTGTATCTACAACGCCTCCTAGTTTAGTGTCATCGGCAAACTTGCTGAGAGTGCAGTCCACACCATCCTCCAGGTCATTAATAAAGATATTAAACAAAACCGGCCCCAGGACCGACCCTTGGGGCACTCCGCTTGAAACTGGCTGCCTACTAGACATGGAGCCATTGATCACTACCCGTTGAGCCCGACGATCTAGCCAGCTTTCTATCCACCTTACAGTCCATTCATCCAGCCCATTCTTCTTTAACTTGGCAGCAAGAATACTGTGGGAGACCGTATCAAAAGCTTTGCTAAAGTCAAGGAATAACACATCCACTGCTTTCCCCTCATCCACAGAGCCACTTATCTCATCATAGAAGGCAATTAGGTTAGTCAGACACGACTTCCCCTTGGTGAATCCATGCTGACTGTTCCTGATCACTTTCCTCGCCTCTAAGTGTTTCATAATTGATTCCTTGAGGACCTGCTCCACGATTTTTCCAGGGACTGAGGTGAGGCTGACTGGCCTGTAGTTCCCCGGATCCTCCTTCTTCCCTTTTTTAAAGATGGGCACTACATTAGCCTTTTTCCAGTCATCCGGGACCTCCCCCGATCGCCATGAGTTTTCGAAAATAATGGCTAATGGCTCTGCAATCTCATCCGCCAACTCCTTTAGCACCCTCGGATGCAGCGCATCCGGCCCCATGGACTTGTGCACGTCAGTTTTTCTAAATAGTCCCGAACCACTTCCTTCTCCACAGAGGGCTGGTCACCTTCTCCCCATCACACAATGGATTTGGCCTGATGTGAGGGTTTCTCTCCAGATGCTGTTTTTAAACCGGTCTCAGAAAATAGCTCACGAACAAGAGAAGCGGCTAATCAAACCTGAGAGTGACAAATGGTGAACACTTGGGTTTCTGGAATGGCAAAGAACCCTTCCCATGGGCTTGGGTGCCATGAGGCTTCTCTAAGAGACGGGAAGCATCACCAAGTTAAGGGCTCCAGAGAAACTGGCCAATATTTTCAAACTTTAGGATGCCTGAATTTCAGCCCCTAAACCCACTTTTAAGCAACTAACTAAAAGTGACCTGATTTCCATAGGTGCTGAGCACTCAAAACTCCTAGTGAAATCAACAGGAGCTGTGGGTGCTCAGCTCCTCTTCAAATCAGGCCACTTCTAAGTTATTTAGGGGCCTAATTTAAGGCATCTAATTTTCAAAATGTAACCAAAGCCTATTTCATGCCGTTACAGGACGAGTTTTGCTAATAGCAGATATCACTGACTAAAAATCCAACACAAACGGTGAATCAATGGGAATGATGTCATCAAAGGATGACATATCCCCTCTGGCTTGGCTAACAAATGAAGTAGCTGCACATTGGTTCTCAGACAACCAATCAGAAAGTATGTTTTCTCTGTCTGCACTGAGGTTATAAAAGGCTGCAGGCTCAGACAGGGTCAGCATACTACTGTGGTGATTTCAAGAGGTGGCTTAGCCAAGCCACACTTTGTCAGGCCAGTCATAATCAGGCCAGACCAGGAAGAAATCCAAGTGAACAGAGCCAGGAACAGAAGGAAAGAGAGTCAGGCAAGCCAAGCAAAGAAAGACACAGGCAAGTGGAGCCAAGCAAGGACAAATCCACTGAAGCCAAGCAAGTCAAGAAAAATCTAGGCAGGCCAATTCCTGAGTAAAGACTCAGGTAAACCAAGCAGAGAAAACAAAAGAAGCCAAGAAAGTCAAGCCAAGTGTTGCTGGAACACTAGAAGTGTGCCACATGTCTGAGACTGAGACTGAGTCTGAGTCTGAGTCTGAGCACTCTGGTGAGAGCTCAACCGCAAAAGACCCTAAGGCCAAAATCACCCGTTCTTCCCGGGCTGGGCTGCAGTTCTCTGTCAGTCGCATAGACAGATTGCTCCGCAAGGGACAATTTGCAGACCGTATTGGAGCTGGAGCCCCAGTATATATGGCCGCGGTGCTTCAATAAGTGACTCATGAGATTGTGGATATTGCTGGGGAAGTCGCTGCATGCAGCAAGAAGCGTCGGATTTCCCCACGGCACTTGCAGCTGGCCATTCACAGCGACTCAGAGCTCAAGAAACTGCTGGGAGGTGTCACCATCTCTCAGGGCGGAGTCCTGCCCTTAAATCAGCCTGTGGTATTACCTTCCAAGAAGAGGAATGGCAGGAGAGCCATCAAGAGAAGGATTGCCCCTGCTCCTGTCCCTGTTAAGTTAGAACAGAGCAAAGGGGAGACTGCCACCCCAGATTTGGGAGAAATGACATTCACTTGATTGCAAGGCTCTTTTCAAATGCATCAGTCTGGTCTAATAAAAGCAGTTAAAAAATGCCTGGTCTTCTTTTGTGAATTAATTTCCTCTTTCACTATCCTACAATTTTAAGGGATCATTCAGTTGGTCAGGTAGCTGCATTGATAATATGGTATAAAAGCCTAGAAAGATAGAACTCAATCATTTCATTAAGAAATATACATCAGAAATTGTCTAAATGGTGTCACGTATCAGCGGGGTAGCCGTGTTAGTCTGGATCTGTAAAAAGCGACAAAGAGTCCTGTGGCACCTTATAGACCAACAGACGTATATTGGAGCATAAATGTCTAAATCGTGTAGATTCAAGGGAGGTGATTTCTGTTTTTTTTTCAGGCATTTCCCCAATAGATTGAAGATTAGGACCATTTTTCCCATAGTGAAGTTGATGTGTATTGCATGTTTTGTGAAAACAGAAAAAAGAACAAACTCATGCCAGAAAAATTTAATCCACTACACATGAAGGATAAAGCCTATGGGCCTGGTTTTTCTTTTTGTTTTGTTCTTTTTCTTTTCTTTTCTTTTGTTATTTTTTAGTTACCCCATTATAAAACCATTGACTCGTTTGGAGTAATATCAGATTTATACAGTATAAGTGATACTAGAATCAGGCTTTCTGAAATTACTAAATACCTGCAGGGGTTCACATAAACTTTGATCACCTTTTTAAATGGAAGACATTACCCACTTGCCAGCACACAGGTATACAGGGAGACTTACAAGTAAAAGAGAGCCATCTGCAGACGATTGTCCTAGTTAATGGGAGTCATCAAGATTCCAAACCACCATTAATGGCCCGCACTTTGCAAAATTACAATAGGCCCTCAGAGTTATATTTCTTATTTCTAGTTTCAGATACATGAGTGGTACATTGATACAAATAGGATGACCACTCTCAGTAGATTATAAACTTTGTAATGACACCTTACAAGAGACCTTTTGCATGAAGCATATTCCAGCTACATTATATTTAACTCATTAGCATATTTTCATAGAATCATAGAATATCAGGGTTGGAAGGGACCTCAGGAGGTCATCTAGTCCAACCCCCTGCTCAAAGCAGGACCAATTCCCAACTAAATCATTCCAGCCAGGGCTTTGTCAAGCCGGGCCTTAAAAACCTCCAAGGAAGGAGACTCCACCACCTCCCTAGGTAACGCATTCCAGTGCTTCACCACCCTCCTAGTTAAATAGTGTTTCCTAATATCCAACCTAGACCTCCCCCACTGCAACTTGAGACCATTGCTCCTTGTTCTGTCATCTGCCACCATTGAGAACAGCCGAGTTCCATCCTCTTTGGAACCCCCCTTCAGGTAGTTGAAGGCTGCTATCAAATCCCCCCTCATTCTTCTCTTCTGGAGACTAAACAATCCCAGTTCCCTCAGCCTCTCCTCATAAGTCATGCGCGCCAGACCCCTAATCATTTTTGTTGACCTCCGCTGGACTCTTTCCAATTTCTCCACTTCCTTCTTGTAGTGTGGGGCCCAAAACTGGACACAGTACTCCAGATGAGGCCTCACCAATGTCAAATAAAGGGGAACGATCACGTCCCTCGATCTGCTGGCAATGCCCCTACTTATACAGCCCAAAATGCCGTTAGCCTTCTTGGCAACAAGAGCACACTGTTGACTCATATCCAGCTTCTCGTCCACTGTGACCCCTAGGTCCTTTTCTGCAGAACTGCTACCTAGCCACTCGGTCCCTAATCTGTAGCAGTACATAGGAGTCTTCCGTCCTAGGTGCAGGACTCTGCACTTGTCCTTGTTGAACCTCATCAGGTTTCTTTT
Organism: Emys orbicularis; assembly: GCF_028017835.1. NCBI lineage: Eukaryota > Metazoa > Chordata > Testudines > Emydidae > Emys > Emys orbicularis. The sequence goes on along the minus strand of NC_088689.1, from coordinate 78,731,355 downwards.
GGCCCAATCCTCTAATTTGTCTAGGTCCCTCTGTATCCGATCCCTACCCTCTAGTGTATCTACAACGCCTCCTAGTTTAGTGTCATCGGCAAACTTGCTGAGAGTGCAGTCCACACCATCCTCCAGGTCATTAATAAAGATATTAAACAAAACCGGCCCCAGGACCGACCCTTGGGGCACTCCGCTTGAAACTGGCTGCCTACTAGACATGGAGCCATTGATCACTACCCGTTGAGCCCGACGATCTAGCCAGCTTTCTATCCACCTTACAGTCCATTCATCCAGCCCATTCTTCTTTAACTTGGCAGCAAGAATACTGTGGGAGACCGTATCAAAAGCTTTGCTAAAGTCAAGGAATAACACATCCACTGCTTTCCCCTCATCCACAGAGCCACTTATCTCATCATAGAAGGCAATTAGGTTAGTCAGACACGACTTCCCCTTGGTGAATCCATGCTGACTGTTCCTGATCACTTTCCTCGCCTCTAAGTGTTTCATAATTGATTCCTTGAGGACCTGCTCCACGATTTTTCCAGGGACTGAGGTGAGGCTGACTGGCCTGTAGTTCCCCGGATCCTCCTTCTTCCCTTTTTTAAAGATGGGCACTACATTAGCCTTTTTCCAGTCATCCGGGACCTCCCCCGATCGCCATGAGTTTTCGAAAATAATGGCTAATGGCTCTGCAATCTCATCCGCCAACTCCTTTAGCACCCTCGGATGCAGCGCATCCGGCCCCATGGACTTGTGCACGTCCAGTTTTTCTAAATAGTCCCGAACCACTTCCTTCTCCACAGAGGGCTGGTCACCTTCTCCCCATCATATAGAGAGCAACATCACACAATGGATTTGGCCTGATGTGAGGGTTTCTCTCCAGATGCTGTTTTTAAACCGGTCTCAGAAAATAGCTCACGAACAAGAGAAGCGGCTAATCAAACCTGAGAGTGACAAATGGTGAACACTTGGGTTTCTGGAATGGCAAAGAACCCTTCCCATGGGCTTGGGTGCCATGAGGCTTCTCTAAGAGACGGGAAGCATCACCAAGTTAAGGGCTCCAGAGAAACTGGCCAATATTTTCAAACTTTAGGATGCCTGAATTTCAGCCCCTAAACCCACTTTTAAGCAACTAACTAAAAGTGACCTGATTTCCATAGGTGCTGAGCACTCAAAACTCCTAGTGAAATCAACAGGAGCTGTGGGTGCTCAGCTCCTCTTCAAATCAGGCCACTTCTAAGTTATTTATAACAGAGCAAAGGGGAGACTGCCACCCCAGATTTGGGAGAAATGACATTCACTTGATTGCAAGGCTCTTTTCAAATGCATCAGTCTGGTCTAATAAAAGCAGTTAAAAAATGCCTGGTCTTCTTTTGTGAATTAATTTCCTCTTTCACTATCCTACAATTTTAAGGGATCATTCAGTTGGTCAGGTAGCTGCATTGATAATATGGTATAAAAGCCTAGAAAGATAGAACTCAATCATTTCATTAAGAAATATACATCAGAAATTGTCTAAATGGTGTCACGTATCAGCGGGGTAGCCGTGTTAGTCTGGATCTGTAAAAAGCGACAAAGAGTCCTGTGGCACCTTATAGACCAACAGACGTATATTGGAGCATAAATGTCTAAATCGTGTAGATTCAAGGGAGGTGATTTCTGTTTTTTTTTCAGGCATTTCCCCAATAGATTGAAGATTAGGACCATTTTTCCCATAGTGAAGTTGATGTGTATTGCATGTTTTGTGAAAACAGAAAAAAGAACAAACTCATGCCAGAAAAATTTAATCCACTACACATGAAGGATAAAGCCTATGGGCCTGGTTTTTCTTTTTGTTTTGTTCTTTTTCTTTTCTTTTCTTTTGTTATTTTTTAGTTACCCCATTATAAAACCATTGACTCGTTTGGAGTAATATCAGATTTATACAGTATAAGTGATACTAGAATCAGGCTTTCTGAAATTACTAAATACCTGCAGGGGTTCACATAAACTTTGATCACCTTTTTAAATGGAAGACATTACCCACTTGCCAGCACACAGGTATACAGGGAGACTTACAAGTAAAAGAGAGCCATCTGCAGACGATTGTCCTGGTTAATGGGAGTCATCAAGATTCCAAACCACCATTAATGGCCCGCACTTTGCAAAATTACAATAGGCCCTCAGAGTTATATTTCTTATTTCTAGTTTCAGATACATGAGTGGTACATTGATACAAATAGGATGACCACTCTCAGTAGATTATAAACTTTGTAATGACACCTTACAAGAGACCTTTTGCATGAAGCATATTCCAGCTACATTATATTTAACTCATTAGCATATTTTCATAGAATCATAGAATATCAGGGTTGGAAGGGACCTCAGGAGGTCATCTAGTCCAACCCCCTGCTCAAAGCAGGACCAATTCCCAACTAAATCATTCCAGCCAGGGCTTTGTCAAGCCGGGCCTTAAAAACCTCCAAGGAAGGAGACTCCACCACCTCCCTAGGTAACGCATTCCAGTGCTTCACCACCCTCCTAGTTAAATAGTGTTTCCTAATATCCAACCTAGACCTCCCCCACTGCAACTTGAGACCATTGCTCCTTGTTCTGTCATCTGCCACCATTGAGAACAGCCGAGTTCCATCCTCTTTGGAACCCCCCTTCAGGTAGTTGAAGGCTGCTATCAAATCCCCCCTCATTCTTCTCTTCTGGAGACTAAACAATCCCAGTTCCCTCAGCCTCTCCTCATAAGTCATGCGCGCCAGACCCCTAATCATTTTTGTTGACCTCCGCTGGACTCTTTCCAATTTCTCCACTTCCTTCTTGTAGTGTGGGGCCCAAAACTGGACACAGTACTCCAGATGAGGCCTCACCAATGTCAAATAAAGGGGAACGATCACGTCCCTCGATCTGCTGGCAATGCCCCTACTTATACAGCCCAAAATGCCGTTAGCCTTCTTGGCAACAAGAGCACACTGTTGACTCATATCCAGCTTCTCGTCCACTGTGACCCCTAGGTCCTTTTCTGCAGAACTGCTACCTAGCCACTCGGTCCCTAATCTGTAGCAGTACATAGGAGTCTTCCGTCCTAGGTGCAGGACTCTGCACTTGTCCTTGTTGAACCTCATCAGGTTTCTTTTGGCCCAATCCTCTAATTTGTCTAGGTCCCTCTGTATCCGATCCCTACCCTCTAGTGTATCTACAACGCCTCCTAGTTTAGTGTCATCGGCAAACTTGCTGAGAGTGCAGTCCACACCATCCTCCAGGTCATTAATAAAGATATTAAACAAAACCGGCCCCAGGACCGACCCTTGGGGCACTCCGCTTGAAACTGGCTGCCTACTAGACATGGAGCCATTGATCACTACCCGTTGAGCCCGACGATCTAGCCAGCTTTCTATCCACCTTACAGTCCATTCATCCAGCCCATTCTTCTTTAACTTGGCAGCAAGAATACTGTGGGAGACCGTATCAAAAGCTTTGCTAAAGTCAAGGAATAACACATCCACTGCTTTCCCCTCATCCACAGAGCCACTTATCTCATCATAGAAGGCAATTAGGTTAGTCAGACACGACTTCCCCTTGGTGAATCCATGCTGACTGTTCCTGATCACTTTCCTCGCCTCTAAGTGTTTCATAATTGATTCCTTGAGGACCTGCTCCACGATTTTTCCAGGGACTGAGGTGAGGCTGACTGGCCTGTAGTTCCCCGGATCCTCCTTCTTCCCTTTTTTAAAGATGGGCACTACATTAGCCTTTTTCCAGTCATCCGGGACCTCCCCCGATCGCCATGAGTTTTCGAAAATAATGGCTAATGGCTCTGCAATCTCATCCGCCAACTCCTTTAGCACCCTCGGATGCAGCGCATCCGGCCCCATGGACTTGTGCACGTCCAGTTTTTCTAAATAGTCCCGAACCACTTCCTTCTCCACAGAGGGCTGGTCACCTTCTCCCCATCATATAGAGAGCAACATCACACAATGGATTTGGCCTGATGTGAGGGTTTCTCTCCAGATGCTGTTTTTAAACCGGTCTCAGAAAATAGCTCACGAACAAGAGAAGCGGCTAATCAAACCTGAGAGTGACAAATGGTGAACACTTGGGTTTCTGGAATGGCAAAGAACCCTTCCCATGGGCTTGGGTGCCATGAGGCTTCTCTAAGAGACGGGAAGCATCACCAAGTTAAGGGCTCCAGAGAAACTGGCCAATATTTTCAAACTTTAGGATGCCTGAATTTCAGCCCCTAAACCCACTTTTAAGCAACTAACTAAAAGTGACCTGATTTCCATAGGTGCTGAGCACTCAAAACTCCTAGTGAAATCAACAGGAGCTGTGGGTGCTCAGCTCCTCTTCAAATCAGGCCACTTCTAAGTTATTTAGGTGCCTAATTTAAGGCATCTAAGTTTCAAAATGTAACCAAAGCCTATTTCATGCCGTTACAGGACGAGTTTTGCTAATAGCAGATATCACTGACTAAAAATCCAACACAAACGGTGAATCAATGGGAATGATGTCATCAAAGGATGACATATCCCCTCTGGCTTGGGTAACAAATGAAGTAGCTGCCCATTGGTTCTCAGACAACCAATCAGAAAGTATGTTTTCTCTGTCTGCACTGAGGTTATAAAAGGCTGCAGGCTCAGACAGGGTCAGCATACTACTGTGGTGATTTCAAGAGGTGGCTTAGCCAAGCCACACTTTGTCAGGCCAGTCATAATCAGGCCAGACCAGGAAGAAATCCAAGTGAACAGAGCCAGGAACAGAAGGAAAGAGAGTCAGGCAAGCCAAGCAAAGAAAGACACAGGCAAGTGGAGCCAAGCAAGGACAAATCCACTGAAGCCAAGCAAGTCAAGAAAAAAGCTAGGCAGGCCAATTCCTGAGTAAAGACTCAGGTAAACCAAGCAGAGAAAACAAAAGAAGCCAAGAAAGTCAAGCCAAGTGTTGCTGGAACACTAGAAGTCTGCCACATGTCTGAGACTGAGACTGAGTCTGAGTCTGAGTCTGAGCACTCTGGTGAGAGCTCAACCGCAAAAGACCCTAAGGCCAAAATCACCCGTTCTTCCCGGGCTGGGCTGCAGTTCTCTGTCAGTCGCATAGACAGATTGCTCCGCAAGGGACAATTTGCAGACCGTATTGGAGCTGGAGCCCCAGTATATATGGCCGCGGTGCTTCAATAAGTGACTCATGAGATTGTGGATATTGCTGGGGAAGTCGCTGCACGCAGCAAGAAGCGTCGGATTTCCCCACGGCACTTGCAGCTGGCCATTCACAGCGACTCAGAGCTCAAGAAACTGCTGGGAGGTGTCACCATCTCTCAGGGCGGAGTCCTGCCCTTAAATCAGCCTGTGGTATTACCTTCCAAGAAGAGGAATGGCAGGAGAGCCATCAAGAGAAGGATGATTGCCCCTGCTCCTGTCCCTGTTAAGTTAGAACAGAGCAAAGGGGAGACTGCCACCCCAGATTTGGGAGAAATGACATTCACTTGATTGCAAGGCTCTTTTCAAATGCATCAGTCTGGTCTAATAAAAGCAGTTAAAAAATGCCTGGTCTTCTTTTGTGAATTAATTTCCTCTTTCACTATCCTACAATTTTAAGGGATCATTCAGTTGGTCAGGTAGCTGCATTGATAATATGGTATAAAAGCCTAGAAAGATAGAACTCAATCATTTCATTAAGAAATTTACATCAGAAATTGTCTAAATGGTGTCACGTATCAGCGGGGTAGCCGTGTTAGTCTGGATCTGTAAAAAGCGACAAAGAGTCCTGTGGCACCTTATAGACCAACAGACGTATTAGAGCATAAATGTCTAAATCGTGTAGATTCAAGGGAGGTGATTTCTGTGTTTTTTTCAGGCATTTCCCCAATAGATTGAAGATTAGGACCATTTTTCCCATAGTGAAGTTGATGTGTATTGCATGTTTTGTGAAAACAGAAAAAAGAACAAACTCATGCCAGAAAAATTGAATCCACTACACATGAAGGATAAAGCCTATGGGCCTGGTTTTTCTTTTTGTTTTGTTCTTTTTCTTTTCTTTTCTTTTGTTATTTTTTAGTTACCCCATTATAAAACCATTGACTCGTTTGGAGTAATATCAGATTTATACAGTATAAGTGATACTAGAATCAGGCTTTCTGAAATTACTAAATACCTGCAGGGGTTCACATAAACTTTGATCACCTTTTTAAATGGAAGACATTACCCACTTGCCAGCACACAGGTATACAGGGAGACTTACAAGTAAAAGAGAGCCATCTGCAGACGATTGTCCTGGTTAATGGGAGTCATCAAGATTCCAAACCACCATTAATGGCCCGCACTTTGCAAAATTACAATAGGCCCTCAGCGTTATATTTCATATTTCTAGTTTCAGATACATGAGTGGTACATTGATACAAATAGGATGACCACTCTCAGTAGATTATAAACTTTGTAATGACACCTTACAAGAGACCTTTTGCATGAAGCATATTCCAGCTACATTATATTTAACTCATTAGCATATTTTCATAGAATCATAGAATATCAGGGTTGGAAGGGACCTCAGGAGGTCATCTAGTCCAACCCCCTGCTCAAAGCAGGACCAATTCCCAACTAAATCATCCCAGCCAGGGCTTTGTCAAGCCGGGCCTTAAAAACCTCCAAGGAAGGAGACTCCACCACCTCCCTAGGTAACGCATTCCAGTGCTTCACCACCCTCCTAGTTAAATAGTGTTTCCTAATATCCAACCTAGACCTCCCCCACTGCAACTTGAGACCATTGCTCCTTGTTCTGTCATCTGCCACCATTGAGAACAGCCGAGTTCCATCCTCTTTGGAACCCCCCTTCAGGTAGTTGAAGGCTGCTATCAAATCCCCCCTCATTCTTCTCTTCTGGAGACTAAACAATCCCAGTTCCCTCAGCCTCTCCTCATAAGTCATGCGCGCCAGACCCCCTAATCATTTTTGTTGACCTCCGCTGGACTCTTTCCAATTTCTCCACTTCCTTCTTGTAGTGTGGGGCCCAAAACTGGACACAGTACTCCAGATGAGGCCTCACCAATGTCAAATAAAGGGGAACGATCACGTCCCTCGATCTGCTGGCAATGCCCCTACTTATACAGCCCAAAATGCCGTTAGCCTTCTTGGCAACAAGAGCACACTGTTGACTCATATCCAGCTTCTCGTCCACTGTGACCCCTAGGTCCTTTTCTGCAGAACTGCTACCTAGCCACTCGGTCCCTAGTCTGTAGCAGTACATAGGAGTCTTCCGTCCTAGGTGCAGGACTCTGCACTTGTCCTTGTTGAACCTCATCAGGTTTCTTTTGGCCCAATCCTCTAATTTGTCTAGGTCCCTCTGTATCCGATCCCTACCCTCTAGTGTATCTACCACGCCTCCTAGTTTAGTGTCATCGGCAAACTTGCTGAGAGTGCAGTCCACACCATCCTCCAGGTCATTAATAAAGATATTAAACAAAACCGGCCCCAGGACCGACCCTTGGGGCACTCCGCTTGAAACTGGCTGCCTACTAGACATGGAGCCATTGATCACTACCCGTTGAGCCCGACGATCTAGCCAGCTTTCTATCCACCTTACAGTCCATTCATCCAGCCCATTCTTCTTTAACTTGGCAGCAAGAATACTGTGGGAGACCGTATCAAAAGCTTTGCTAAAGTCAAGGAATAACACATCCACTGCTTTCCCCTCATCCACAGAGCCACTTATCTCATCATAGAAGGCAATTAGGTTAGTCAGGCACGACTTCCCCTTGGTGAATCCATGCTGACTGTTCCTGATCACTTTCCTCGCCTCTAAGTGTTTCATAATTGATTCCTTGAGGACCTGCTCCACGATTTTTCCAGGGACTGAGGTGAGGCTGACTGGCCTGTAGTTCCCCGGATCCTCCTTCTTCCCTTTTTTAAAGATGGGCACTACATTAGCCTTTTTCCAGTCATCCGGGACCTCCCCCGATCGCCATGAGTTTTCGAAAATAATGGCTAATGGCTCTGCAATCTCATCCGCCAACTCCTTTAGCACCCTCGGATGCAGCGCATCCGGCCCCATGGACTTGTGCACGTCCAGTTTTTCTAAATAGTCCCGAACCACTTCCTTCTCCACAGAGGGCTGGTCACCTTCTCCCCATCATATAGAGAGCAACATCACACAATGGATTTGGCCTGATGTGAGGGTTTCTCTCCAGATGCTGTTTTTAAACCGGTCTCAGAAAATAGCTCACGAACAAGAGAAGCGGCTAATCAAACCTGAGAGTGACAAATGGTGAACACTTGGGTTTCTGGAATGGCAAAGAACCCTTCCCATGGGCTTGGGTGCCATGAGGCTTCTCTAAGAGACGGGAAGCATCACCAAGTTAAGGGCTCCAGAGAAACTGGCCAATATTTTCAAACTTTAGGATGCCTGAATTTCAGCCCCTAAACCCACTTTTAAGCAACTAACTAAAAGTGACCTGATTTCCATAGGTGCTGAGCACTCAAAACTCCTAGTGAAATCAACAGGAGCTGTGGGTGCTCAGCTCCTCTTCAAATCAGGCCACTTCTAAGTTATTTAGGTGCCTAATTTAAGGCATCTAAGTTTCAAAATGTAACCAAAGCCTATTTCATGCCGTTACAGGACGAGTTTTGCTAATAGCAGATATCACTGACTAAAAATCCAACACAAACGGTGAATCAATGGGAATGATGTCATCAAAGGATGACATATCCCCTCTGGCTTGGGTAACAAATGAAGTAGCTGCCCATTGGTTCTCAGACAACCAATCAGAAAGTATGTTTTCTCTGTCTGCACTGAGGTTATAAAAGGCTGCAGGCTCAGACAGGGTCAGCATACTACTGTGGTGATTTCAAGAGGTGGCTTAGCCAAGCCACACTTTGTCAGGCCAGTCATAATCAGGCCAGACCAGGAAGAAATCCAAGTGAACAGAGCCAGGAACAGAAGGAAAGAGAGTCAGGCAAGCCAAGCAAAGAAAGACACAGGCAAGTGGAGCCAAGCAAGGACAAATCCACTGAAGCCAAGCAAGTCAAGAAAAAAGCTAGGCAGGCCAATTCCTGAGTAAAGACTCAGGTAAACCAAGCAGAGAAAACAAAAGAAGCCAAGAAAGTCAAGCCAAGTGTTGCTGGAACACTAGAAGTCTGCCACATGTCTGAGACTGAGACTGAGTCTGAGTCTGAGTCTGAGCACTCTGGTGAGAGCTCAACCGCAAAAGACCCTAAGGCCAAAATCACCCGTTCTTCCCGGGCTGGGCTGCAGTTCTCTGTCAGTCGCATAGACAGATTGCTCCGCAAGGGACAATTTGCAGACCGTATTGGAGCTGGAGCCCCAGTATATATGGCCGCGGTGCTTCAATAAGTGACTCATGAGATTGTGGATATTGCTGGGGAAGTCGCTGCACGCAGCAAGAAGCGTCGGATTTCCCCACGGCACTTGCAGCTGGCCATTCACAGCGACTCAGAGCTCAAGAAACTGCTGGGAGGTGTCACCATCTCTCAGGGCGGAGTCCTGCCCTTAAATCAGCCTGTGGTATTACCTTCCAAGAAGAGGAATGGCAGGAGAGCCATCAAGAGAAGGATGATTGCCCCTGCTCCTGTCCCTGTTAAGTTAGAACAGAGCAAAGGGGAGACTGCCACCCCAGATTTGGGAGAAATGACATTCACTTGATTGCAAGGCTCTTTTCAAATGCATCAGTCTGGTCTAATAAAAGCAGTTAAAAAATGCCTGGTCTTCTTTTGTGAATTAATTTCCTCTTTCACTATCCTACAATTTTAAGGGATCATTCAGTTGGTCAGGTAGCTGCATTGATAATATGGTATAAAAGCCTAGAAAGATAGAACTCAATCATTTCATTAAGAAATTTACATCAGAAATTGTCTAAATGGTGTCACGTATCAGCGGGGTAGCCGTGTTAGTCTGGATCTGTAAAAAGCGACAAAGAGTCCTGTGGCACCTTATAGACCAACAGACGTATTAGAGCATAAATGTCTAAATCGTGTAGATTCAAGGGAGGTGATTTCTGTGTTTTTTTCAGGCATTTCCCCAATAGATTGAAGATTAGGACCATTTTTCCCATAGTGAAGTTGATGTGTATTGCATGTTTTGTGAAAACAGAAAAAAGAACAAACTCATGACAGAAAAATTGAATCCACTACACATGAAGGATAAAGCCTATGGGCCTGGTTTTTCTTTTTGTTTTGTTCTTTTTCTTTTCTTTTCTTTTGTTATTTTTTAGTTACCCCATTATAAAACCATTGACTCGTTTGGAGTAATATCAGATTTATACAGTATAAGTGATACTAGAATCAGGCTTTCTGAAATTACTAAATACCTGCAGGGGTTCACATAAACTTTGATCACCTTTTTAAATGGAAGACATTACCCACTTGCCAGCACACAGGTATACAGGGAGACTTACAAGTAAAAGAGAGCCATCTGCAGACGATTGTCCTGGTTAATGGGAGTCATCAAGATTCCAAACCACCATTAATGGCCCGCACTTTGCAAAATTACAATAGGCCCTCAGCGTTATATTTCATATTTCTAGTTTCAGATACATGAGTGGTACATTGATACAAATAGGATGACCACTCTCAGTAGATTATAAACTTTGTAATGACACCTTACAAGAGACCTTTTGCATGAAGCATATTCCAGCTACATTATATTTAACTCATTAGCATATTTTCATAGAATCATAGAATATCAGGGTTGGAAGGGACCTCAGGAGGTCATCTAGTCCAACCCCCTGCTCAAAGCAGGACCAATTCCCAACTAAATCATCCCAGCCAGGGCTTTGTCAAGCCGGGCCTTAAAAACCTCCAAGGAAGGAGACTCCACCACCTCCCTAGGTAACGCATTCCAGTGCTTCACCACCCTCCTAGTTAAATAGTGTTTCCTAATATCCAACCTAGACCTCCCCCACTGCAACTTGAGACCATTGCTCCTTGTTCTGTCATCTGCCACCATTGAGAACAGCCGAGTTCCATCCTCTTTGGAACCCCCCTTCAGGTAGTTGAAGGCTGCTATCAAATCCCCCCTCATTCTTCTCTTCTGGAGACTAAACAATCCCAGTTCCCTCAGCCTCTCCTCATAAGTCATGCGCGCCAGACCCCCTAATCATTTTTGTTGACCTCCGCTGGACTCTTTCCAATTTCTCCACTTCCTTCTTGTAGTGTGGGGCCCAAAACTGGACACAGTACTCCAGATGAGGCCTCACCAATGTCAAATAAAGGGGAACGATCACGTCCCTCGATCTGCTGGCAATGCCCCTACTTATACAGCCCAAAATGCCGTTAGCCTTCTTGGCAACAAGAGCACACTGTTGACTCATATCCAGCTTCTCGTCCACTGTGACCCCTAGGTCCTTTTCTGCAGAACTGCTACCTAGCCACTCGGTCCCTAGTCTGTAGCAGTACATAGGAGTCTTCCGTCCTAGGTGCAGGACTCTGCACTTGTCCTTGTTGAACCTCATCAGGTTTCTTTTGGCCCAATCCTCTAATTTGTCTAGGTCCCTCTGTATCCGATCCCTACCCTCTAGTGTATCTACCACGCCTCCTAGTTTAGTGTCATCGGCAAACTTGCTGAGAGTGCAGTCCACACCATCCTCCAGGTCATTAATAAAGATATTAAACAAAACCGGCCCCAGGACCGACCCTTGGGGCACTCCGCTTGAAACTGGCTGCCTACTAGACATGGAGCCATTGATCACTACCCGTTGAGCCCGACGATCTAGCCAGCTTTCTATCCACCTTACAGTCCATTCATCCAGCCCATTCTTCTTTAACTTGGCAGCAAGAATACTGTGGGAGACCGTATCAAAAGCTTTGCTAAAGTCAAGGAATAACACATCCACTGCTTTCCCCTCATCCACAGAGCCACTTATCTCATCATAGAAGGCAATTAGGTTAGTCAGGCACGACTTCCCCTTGGTGAATCCATGCTGACTGTTCCTGATCACTTTCCTCGCCTCTAAGTGTTTCATAATTGATTCCTTGAGGACCTGCTCCACGATTTTTCCAGGGACTGAGGTGAGGCTGACTGGCCTGTAGTTCCCCGGATCCTCCTTCTTCCCTTTTTTAAAGATGGGCACTACATTAGCCTTTTTCCAGTCATCCGGGACCTCCCCCGATCGCCATGAGTTTTCGAAAATAATGGCTAATGGCTCTGCAATCTCATCCGCCAACTCCTTTAGCACCCTCGGATGCAGCGCATCCGGCCCCATGGACTTGTGCACGTCCAGTTTTTCTAAATAGTCCCGAACCACTTCCTTCTCCACAGAGGGCTGGTCACCTTCTCCCCATCATATAGAGTGCAACATCACACAATGGATTTGGCCTGATGTGAGGGTTTCTCTCCAGATGCTGTTTTTAAACCGGTCTCAGAAAATAGCTCACGAACAAGAGAAGCGGCTAATCAAACCTGAGAGTGACAAATGGTGAACACTTGGGTTTCTGGAATGGCAAAGAACCCTTCCCAAGGGCTTGGGTGCCATGAGGCTTCTCTAAGAGACGGGAAGCATCACCAAGTTAAGGGCTCCAGAGAAACTGGCCAATATTTTCAAACTTTAGGATGCCTGAATTTCAGCCCCTAAACCCACTTTTAAGCAACTAACTAAAAGTGACCTGATTTCCATAGGTGCTGAGCACTCAAAACTCCTAGTGAAATCAACAGGAGCTGTGGGTGCTCAGCTCCTCTTCAAATCAGGCCACTTCTAAGTTATTTAGGTGCCTAATTTAAGGCATCTAAGTTTCAAAATGTAACCAAAGCCTATTTCATGCCGTTACAGGACGAGTTTTGCTAATAGCAGATATCACTGACTAAAAATCCAACACAAACGGTGAATCAATGGGAATGATGTCATCAAAGGATGACATATCCCCTCTGGCTTGGGTAACAAATGAAGTAGCTGCCCATTGGTTCTCAGACAACCAATCAGAAAGTATGTTTTCTCTGTCTGCACTGAGGTTATAAAAGGCTGAAGGCTCAGACAGGGTCAGCATACTACTGTGGTGATTTCAAGAGGTGGCTTAGCCAAGCCACACTTTGTCAGGCCAGTCATAATCAGGCCAGACCAGGAAGAAATCCAAGTGAACAGAGCCAGGAACAGAAGGAAAGAGAGTCAGGCAAGCCAAGCAAAGAAAGACACAGGCAAGTGGAGCCAAGCAAGGACAAATCCACTGAAGCCAAGCAAGTCAAGAAAAAAGCTAGGCAGGCCAATTCCTGAGTAAAGACTCAGGTAAACCAAGCAGAGAAAACAAAAGAAGCCAAGAAAGTCAAGCCAAGTGTTGCTGGAACACTAGAAGTCTGCCACATGTCTGAGACTGAGACTGAGACTGAGTCTGAGTCTGAGCACTCTGGTGAGAGCTTAACCGCAAAAGACCCTAAGGCCAAAATCACCCGTTCTTCCCGGGCTGGGCTGCAGTTCTCTGTCAGTCGCATAGACAGATTGCTCCGCAAGGGACAATTTGCAGACCGTATTGGAGCTGGAGCCCCAGTATATATGGCCGCGGTGCTTCAATAAGTGACTCATGAGATTGTGGATATTGCTGGGGAAGTCGCTGCACGCAGCAAGAAGCGTCGGATTTCCCCACGGCACTTGCAGCTGGCCATTCACAGCGACTCAGAGCTCAAGAAACTGCTGGGAGGTGTCACCATCTCTCAGGGCGGAGTCCTGCCCTTAAATCAGCCTGTGGTATTACCTTCCAAGAAGAGGAATGGCAGGAGAGCCATCAAGAGAAGGATTGCCCCTGCTCCTGTCCCTGTTAAGTTAGAACAGAGCAAAGGGGAGACTGCCACCCCAGATTTGGGAGAAATGACATTCACTTGATTGCAAGGCTCTTTTCAAATGCATCAGTCTGGTCTAATAAAAGCAGTTAAAAAATGCCTGGTCTTCTTTTGTGAATTAATTTCCTCTTTCACTATCCTACAATTTTAAGGGATCATTCAGTTGGTCAGGTAGCTGCATTGATAATATGGTATAAAAGCCTAGAAAGATAGAACTCAATCATTTCATTAAGAAATTTACATCAGAAATTGTCTAAATGGTGTCACGTATCAGCGGGGTAGCCGTGTTAGTCTGGATCTGTAAAAAGCGACAAAGAGTCCTGTGGCACCTTATAGACCAACAGACGTATTAGAGCATAAATGTCTAAATCGTGTAGATTCAAGGGAGGTGATTTCTGTGTTTTTTTCAGGCATTTCCCCAATAGATTGAAGATTAGGACCATTTTTCCCATAGTGAAGTTGATGTGTATTGCATGTTTTGTGAAAACAGAAAAAAGAACAAACTCATGACAGAAAAATTGAATCCACTACACATGAAGGATAAAGCCTATGGGCCTGGTTTTTCTTTTTGTTTTGTTCTTTTTCTTTTCTTTTCTTTTGTTATTTTTTAGTTACCCCATTATAAAACCATTGACTCGTTTGGAGTAATATCAGATTTATACAGTATAAGTGATACTAGAATCAGGCTTTCTGAAATTACTAAATACCTGCAGGGGTTCACATAAACTTTGATCACCTTTTTAAATGGAAGACATTACCCACTTGCCAGCACACAGGTATACAGGGAGACTTACAAGTAAAAGAGAGCCATCTGCAGACGATTGTCCTGGTTAATGGGAGTCATCAAGATTCCAAACCACCATTAATGGCCCGCACTTTGCAAAATTACAATAGGCCCTCAGCGTTATATTTCATATTTCTAGTTTCAGATACATGAGTGGTACATTGATACAAATAGGATGACCACTCTCAGTAGATTATAAACTTTGTAATGACACCTTACAAGAGACCTTTTGCATGAAGCATATTCCAGCTACATTATATTTAACTCATTAGCATATTTTCATAGAATCATAGAATATCAGGGTTGGAAGGGACCTCAGGAGGTCATCTAGTCCAACCCCCTGCTCAAAGCAGGACCAATTCCCAACTAAATCATCCCAGCCAGGGCTTTGTCAAGCCGGGCCTTAAAAACCTCCAAGGAAGGAGACTCCACCACCTCCCTAGGTAACGCATTCCAGTGCTTCACCACCCTCCTAGTTAAATTGTGTTTCCTAATATCCAACCTAGACCTCCCCCACTGCAACTTGAGACCATTGCTCCTTGTTCTGTCATCTGCCACCATTGAGAACAGCCGAGTTCCATCCTCTTTGGAACCCCCCCTTCAGGTAGTTGAAGGCTGCTATCAAATCCCCCCTCATTCTTCTCTTCTGGAGACTAAACAATCCCAGTTCCCTCAGCCTCTCCTCATAAGTCATGCGCGCCAGACCCCCTAATCATTTTTGTTGACCTCCGCTGGACTCTTTCCAATTTCTCCACTTCCTTCTTGTAGTGTGGGGCCCAAAACTGGACACAGTACTCCAGATGAGGCCTCACCAATGTCAAATAAAGGGGAACGATCACGTCCCTCGATCTGCTGGCAATGCCCCTACTTATACAGCCCAAAATGCCGTTAGCCTTCTTGGCAACAAGAGCACACTGTTGACTCATATCCAGCTTCTCGTCCACTGTGACCCCTAGGTCCTTTTCTGCAGAACTGCTACCTAGCCACTCGGTCCCTAGTCTGTAGCAGTACATAGGAGTCTTCCGTCCTAGGTGCAGGACTCTGCACTTGTCCTTGTTGAACCTCATCAGGTTTCTTTTGGCCCAATCCTCTAATTTGTCTAGGTCCCTCTGTATCCGATCCCTACCCTCTAGTGTATCTACCACGCCTCCTAGTTTAGTGTCATCGGCAAACTTGCTGAGAGTGCAGTCCACACCATCCTCCAGGTCATTAATAAAGACATTAAACAAAACCGGCCCCAGGACCGACCCTTGGGGCACTCCGCTTGAAACTGGCTGCCTACTAGACATGGAGCCATTGATCACTACCCGTTGAGCCCGACGATCTAGCCAGCTTTCTATCCACCTTACAGTCCATTCATCCAGCCCATTCTTCTTTAACTTGGCAGCAAGAATACTGTGGGAGACCGTATCAAAAGCTTTGCTAAAGTCAAGGAATAACACATCCACTGCTTTCCCCTCATCCACAGAGCCACTTATCTCATCATAGAAGGCAATTAGGTTAGTCAGGCACGACTTCCCCTTGGTGAATCCATGCTGACTGTTCCTGATCACTTTCCTCGCCTCTAAGTGTTTCATAATTGATTCCTTGAGGACCTGCTCCACGATTTTTCCAGGGACTGAGGTGAGGCTGACTGGCCTGTAGTTCCCCGGATCCTCCTTCTTCCCTTTTTTAAAGATGGGCACTACATTAGCCTTTTTCCAGTCATCCGGGACCTCCCCCGATCGCCATGAGTTTTCGAAAATAATGGCTAATGGCTCTGCAATCTCATCCGCCAACTCCTTTAGCACCCTCGGATGCAGCGCATCCGGCCCCATGGACTTGTGCACGTCCAGTTTTTCTAAATAGTCCCGAACCACTTCCTTCTCCACAGAGGGCTGGTCACCTTCTCCCCATCATATAGAGTGCAACATCACACAATGGATTTGGCCTGATGTGAGGGTTTCTCTCCAGATGCTGTTTTTAAACCGGTCTCAGAAAATAGCTCACGAACAAGAGAAGCGGCTAATCAAACCTGAGAGTGACAAATGGTGAACACTTGGGTTTCTGGAATGGCAAAGAACCCTTCCCAAGGGCTTGGGTGCCATGAGGCTTCTCTAAGAGACGGGAAGCATCACCAAGTTAAGGGCTCCAGAGAAACTGGCCAATATTTTCAAACTTTAGGATGCCTGAATTTCAGCCCCTAAACCCACTTTTAAGCAACTAACTAAAAGTGACCTGATTTCCATAGGTGCTGAGCACTCAAAACTCCTAGTGAAATCAACAGGAGCTGTGGGTGCTCAGCTCCTCTTCAAATCAGGCCACTTCTAAGTTATTTAGGTGCCTAATTTAAGGCATCTAAGTTTCAAAATGTAACCAAAGCCTATTTCATGCCGTTACAGGACGAGTTTTGCTAATAGCAGATATCACTGACTAAAAATCCAACACAAACGGTGAATCAATGGGAATGATGTCATCAAAGGATGACATATCCCCTCTGGCTTGGGTAACAAATGAAGTAGCTGCCCATTGGTTCTCAGACAACCAATCAGAAAGTATGTTTTCTCTGTCTGCACTGAGGTTATAAAAGGCTGCAGGCTCAGACAGGGTCAGCATACTACTGTGGTGATTTCAAGAGGTGGCTTAGCCAAGCCACACTTTGTCAGGCCAGTCATAATCAGGCCAGACCAGGAAGAAATCCAAGTGAACAGAGCCAGGAACAGAAGGAAAGAGAGTCAGGCAAGCCAAGCAAAGAAAGACACAGGCAAGTGGAGCCAAGCAAGGACAAATCCACTGAAGCCAAGCAATTCAAGAAAAAAGCTAGGCAGGCCAATTCCTGAGTAAAGACTCAGGTAAACCAAGCAGAGAAAACAAAAGAAGCCAAGAAAGTCAAGCCAAGTGTTGCTGGAACACTAGAAGTCTGCCACATGTCTGAGACTGAGACTGAGACTGAGTCTGAGTCTGAGCACTCTGGTGAGAGCTTAACCGCAAAAGACCCTAAGGCCAAAATCACCCGTTCTTCCCGGGCTGGGCTGCAGTTCTCTGTCAGTCGCATAGACAGATTGCTCCGCAAGGGACAATTTGCAGACCGTATTGGAGCTGGAGCCCCAGTATATATGGCCGCGGTGCTTCAATAAGTGACTCATGAGATTGTGGATATTGCTGGGGAAGTCGCTGCACGCAGCAAGAAGCGTCGGATTTCCCCACGGCACTTGCAGCTGGCCATTCACAGCGACTCAGAGCTCAAGAAACTGCTGGGAGGTGTCACCATCTCTCAGGGCGGAGTCCTGCCCTTAAATCAGCCTGTGGTATTACCTTCCAAGAAGAGGAATGGCAGGAGAGCCATCAAGAGAAGGATTGCCCCTGCTCCTGTCCCTGTTAAGTTAGAACAGAGCAAAGGGGAGACTGCCACCCCAGATTTGGGAGAAATGACATTCACTTGATTGCAAGGCTCTTTTCAAATGCATCAGTCTGGTCTAATAAAAGCAGTTAAAAAATGCCTGGTCTTCTTTTGTGAATTAATTTCCTCTTTCACTATCCTACAATTTTAAGGGATCATTCAGTTGGTCAGGTAGCTGCATTGATAATATGGTATAAAAGCCTAGAAAGATAGAACTCAATCATTTCATTAAGAAATTTACATCAGAAATTGTCTAAATGGTGTCACGTATCAGCGGGGTAGCCGTGTTAGTCTGGATCTGTAAAAAGCGACAAAGAGTCCTGTGGCACCTTATAGACCAACAGACGTATTAGAGCATAAATGTCTAAATCGTGTAGATTCAAGGGAGGTGATTTCTGTGTTTTTTTCAGGCATTTCCCCAATAGATTGAAGATTAGGACCATTTTTCCCATAGTGAAGTTGATGTGTATTGCATGTTTTGTGAAAACAGAAAAAAGAACAAACTCATGACAGAAAAATTTAATCCACTACACATGAAGGATAAAACCTATGGGCCTGGTTTTTCTTTTTGTTTTGACCCTAAGGCCAAAATCACCCGTTCTTCCCGGGCTGGGCTGCAGTTCTCTGTCAGTCGCATAGACAGATTGCTCCGCAAGGGACAATTTGCAGACCGTATTGGAGCTGGAGCCCCAGTATATATGGCCGTGGTGCTTCAATAAGTGACTCATGAGATTGTGGATATTGCTGGGGAAGTCGCTGCACGCAGCAAGAAGCGTCGGATTTCCCCACGGCACTTGCAGCTGGCCATTCACAGCGACTCAGAGCTCAAGAAACTGCTGGGAGGTGTCACCATCTCTCAGGGCGGAGTCCTGCCCTTAAATCAGCCTGTGGTATTACCTTCCAAGAAGAGGAATGGCAGGAGAGCCATCAAGAGAAGGATTGCCCCTGCTCCTGTCCCTGTTAAGTTAGAACAGAGCAAAGGGGAGACTGCCACCCCAGATTTGGGAGAAATGACATTCACTTGATTGCAAGGCTCTTTTCAAATGCATCAGTCTGGTCTAATAAAAGCAGTTAAAAAATGCCTGGTCTTCTTTTGTGAATTAATTTCCTCTTTCACTATCCTACAATTTTAAGGGATCATTCAGTTGGTCAGGTAGCTGCATTGATAATATGGTATAAAAGCCTAGAAAGATAGAACTCAATCATTTCATTAAGAAATTTACATCAGAAATTGTCTAAATGGTGTCACGTATCAGCGTGGTAGCCGTGTTAGTCTGGATCTGTAAAAAGCGACAAAGAGTCCTGTGGCACCTTATAGACCAACAGACGTATATTGGAGCATAAATGTCTAAATCGTGTAGATTCAAGGGAGGTGATTTCTGTGTTTTTTTCAGGCATTTCCCCAATAGATTGAAGATTAGGACCATTTTTCCCATAGTGAAGTTGATGTGTATTGCATGTTTTGTGAAAACAGAAAAAAGAACAAACTCATGACAGAAAAATTTAATCCACTACACATGAAGGATAAAGGCTATGGGCCTGGTTTTTCTTTTTCTTTTGTTCTTTTTCTTTTCTTTTCTTTCGTTATTTTTTAGTTACCCCATTATAAAACCATTGATTCGTTTGGAGTAATATCAGATTTATATAGTATAAGTGATACTAGAATCAGGCTTTCTGAAATTACTAAATACCTGGAGGGGTTCACATAAACTTTGATCACCTTTTTAAAGGGAAAACATTACCCACTTGCCAGCACACAGGTATACAGGGAGACTTACAAGTAAAAGAGAGCCATCTGCAGACGATTGTCCTGGTTAATGGGAGTCATCAAGATTCCAAACCACCATTAATGGCCCGCACTTTGCAAAATTACAATAGGCCCTCAGAGTTATATTTCATATTTCTAGTTTCAGATACATGAGTGGTACATTGATACAAATAGGATGACCACTCTCAGTAGATTATAAACTTTGTAATGACACCTTACAAGAGACCTTTTGCATGAAGCATATTCCAGCTACATTATATTTAACTCATTAGCATATTTTCATAGAATCATAGAATATCAGGGTTGGAAGGGACCTCAGGAGGTCATCTAGTCCAACCCCCTGCTCAAAGCAGGACCAATTCCCAACTAAATCATCCCAGCCAGGGCTTTGTCAAGCCGGGCCTTAAAAACCTCCAAGGAAGGAGACTCCACCACCTCCCTAGGTAACGCATTCCAGTGCTTCACCACCCTCCTAGTGAAATAATGTTTCCTAATATCCAACCTAGACCTCCCCCACTGCAACTTGAGACCATTGCTCCTTGTTCTGTCATCTGCCACCATTGAGAACAGCCGAGTTCCATCCTCTTTGGAACCCCCCTTCAGGTAGTTGAAGGCTGCTATCAAATCCCCCCTCATTCTTCTCTTCTGGAGACTAAACAATCCCAGTTCCCTCAGCCTCTCCTCATAAGTCATGCGCTCCAGACCCCTAATCATTTTTGTTGACCTCCGCTGGACTCTTTCCAATTTCTCCACTTCCTTCTTGTAGTGTGGGGCCCAAAACTGGACACAGTACTCCAGATGAGGCCTCACCAATGTCAAATAAAGGGGAACGATCACGTCCATCGATCTGCTGGCAATGCCCCTACTTATACAGCCCAAAATGCCGTTAGCCTTCTTGGCAACAAGAGCACACTGTTGACTCATATGCAGCTTCTCGTCCACTGTGACCCCTAGGTCCTTTTCTGCAGAACTGCTACCTAGCCACTCGGTCCCTAGTCTGTAGCAGTACATAGGAGTCTTCCGTCCTAGGTGCAGGACTCTGCACTTGTCCTTGTTGAACCTCATCAGGTTTCTTTTGGCCCAATCCTCTAATTTGTCTAGGTCCCTCTGTATCCGATCCCTACCCTCTAGTGTATCTACCACGCCTCCTAGTTTAGTGTCATCGGCAAACTTGCTGAGAGTGCAGTCCACACCATCCTCCAGGTCATTAATAAAGATATTAAACAAAACCGGCCCCAGGACCGACCCTTGGGGCACTCCGCTTGAAACTGGCTGCCTACTAGACATGGAGCCATTGATCACTACCCGTTGAGCCCGACGATCTAGCCAGCTTTCTATCCACCTTACAGTCCATTCATCCAGCCCATTCTTCTTTAACTTGGCAGCAAGAATACTGTGGGAGACCGTATCAAAAGCTTTGCTAAAGTCAAGGAATAACACATCCACTGCTTTCCCCTCATCCACAGAGCCACTTATCTCATCATAGAAGGCAATTAGGTTAGTCAGACACGACTTCCCCTTGGTGAATCCATGCTGACTCTTCCTGATCACTTTCCTCGCCTCTAAGTGTTTCATAATTGATTCCTTGAGGACCTGCTCCACGATTTTTCCAGGGACTGAGGTGAGGCAGACTGGCCTGTAGTTCCCCGGATCCTCCTTCTTCCCTTTTTTAAAGATGGGCACTACATTAGCCTTTTTCCAGTCATCCGGGACCTCCCCCGATCGCCATGAGTTTTCGAAAATAATGGCTAATGGCTCTGCAATCTCATCCGCCAACTCCTTTAGCACCCTCGGATGCAGCGCATCCGGCCCCATGGACTGGTGCACGTCCAGTTTTTCTAAATAGTCCCGAACCACTTCCTTCTCCACAGAGGGCTGGTCACCTTCTCCCCATCATATAGAGTGCAACATCACACAATGGATTTGGCCTGATGTGAGGGTTTCTCTCCAGATGCTGTTTTTAAACCGGTCTCCGAAAATAGCTCACGAACAAGAGAAGCGGCTAATCAAACCTGAGAGTGACAAATGGTGAACACTTGGGTTTCTGGAATGGCAAAGAACCCTTCCCATGGGCTTGGGTGCCATGAGGCTTCTCTAAGAGACGGGAAGCATCACCAAGTTAAGGGCTCCAGAGAAACTGGCCAATATTTTCAAACTTTAGGATGCCTGAATTTCAGCCCCTAAACCCACTTTTAAGCAACTAACTAAAAGTGACCTGATTTCCATAGGTGCTGAGCACTCAAAACTCCTAGTGAAATCAACAGGAGCTGTGGGTGCTCAGCTCCTCTTCAAATCAGGCCACTTCTAAGTTATTTAGGGGCCTAATTTAAGGCATCTAATTTTCAAAATGTAACCAAAGCCTATTTCATGCCGTTACAGGACGAGTTTTGCTAATAGCAGATATCACTGACTAAAAATCCAACACAAACGGTGAATCAATGGGAATGATGTCATCAAAGGATGACATATCTCCTCTGGCTTGGGTAACAAATGAAGTAGCTGCCCATTGGTTCTCAGACAACCAATCAGAAAGTATGTTTTCTCTGTCTGCACTGAGGTTATAAAAGGCTGCAGGCTCAGACAGGGTCAGCATACTACTGTGGTGATTTCAAGAGGTGGCTTAGCCAAGCCACACTTTGTCAGGCCAGTCATAATCAGGCCAGACCAGGAAGAAATCAAGAGAAATCCAAGTGAACAGAGCCAGGAACAGAAGGAAAGAGAGTCAGGCAAGCCAAGCAAAGAAAGACACAGGCAAGTGGAGCCAAGCAAGGACAAATCCACTGAAGCCAAGCAAGTCAAGAAAAAAGCTAGGCAGGCCAATTCCTGAGTAAAGACTCAGGTAAACCAAGCAGAGAAAACAAAAGAAGCCAAGAAAGTCAAGCCAAGTGTTGCTGGAACACTAGAAGTCTGCCACATGTCTGAGACTGAGACTGAGTCTGAGTCTGAGTCTGAGCACTCTGGTGAGAGCTCAACCGCAAAAGACCCTAAGGCCAAAATCACCCGTTCTTCCCGGGCTGGGCTGCAGTTCTCTGTCAGTCGCATAGACAGATTGCTCCGCAAGGGACAATTTGCAGACCGTATTGGAGCTGGAGCCCCAGTATATATGGCCGCGGTGCTTCAATAAGTGACTCATGAGATTGTGGATATTGCTGGGGAAGTCGCTGCACGCAGCAAGAAGCGTCGGATTTCCCCACGGCACTTGCAGCTGGCCATTCACAGCGACTCAGAGCTCAAGAAACTGCTGGGAGGTGTCACCATCTCTCAGGGCGGAGTCCTGCCCTTAAATCAGCCTGTGGTATTACCTTCCAAGAAGAGGAATGGCAGGAGAGCCATCAAGAGAAGGATTGCCCCTGCTCCTGTCCCTGTTAAGTTAGAACAGAGCAAAGGGGAGACTGCCACCCCAGATTTGGGAGAAATGACATTCACTTGATTGCAAGGCTCTTTTCAAATGCATCAGTCTGGTCTAATAAAAGCAGTTAAAAAATGCCTGGTCTTCTTTTGTGAATTAATTTCCTCTTTCACTATCCTACAATTTTAAGGGATCATTCAGTTGGTCAGGTAGCTGCATTGATAATATGGTATAAAAGCCTAGAAAGATAGAACTCAATCATTTCATTAAGAAATTTACATCAGAAATTGTCTAAATGGTGTCACGTATCAGCGGGGTAGCCGTGTTAGTCTGGATCTGTAAAAAGCGACAAAGAGTCCTGTGGCACCTTATAGACCAACAGACGTATATTGGAGCATAAATGTCTAAATCGTGTAGATTCAAGGGAGGTGATTTCTGTGTTTTTTTCAGGCATTTCCCCAATAGATTGAAGATTAGGACCATTTTTCCCATAGTGAAGTTGATGTGTATTGCATGTTTTGTGACAACAGAAAAAAGAACAAACTCATGACAGAAAAATTTAATCCACTACACATGAAGGATAAAGGCTATGGGCCTGATTTTTCTTTTTCTTTTGTTCTTTTTCTTTTCTTTTCTTTCGTTATTTTTTAGTTACCCCATTATAAAACCATTGACTCGTTTGGAGTAATATCAGAATTATATAGTATAAGTGATACTAGAATCAGGCTTTCTGAAATTACTAAATACCTGGAGGGGTTCACATAAACTTTGATCACCTTTTTAAAGGGAAAACATTACCCACTTGCCAGCACACAGGTATACAGGGAGACTTACAAGTAAAAGAGAGCCATCTGCAGACGATTGTCCTGGTTAATGGGAATCATCAAGATTCCAAACCACCATTAATGGCCCGCACTTTGCAAAATTACAATAGGCCCTCAGAGTTATATTTCATATTTCTAGTTTCAGATACATGAGTGGTACATTGATACAAATAGGATGACCACTCTCAGTAGATTATAAACTTTGTAATGACACCTTACAAGAGACCTTTTGCATGAAGCATATTCCAGCTACATTATATTTAACTCATTAGCATATTTTCATAGAATCATAGAATATCAGGGTTGGAAGGGACCTCAGGAGGTCATCTAGTCCAACCCCCTGCTCAAAGCAGGACCAATTCCCAACTAAATCATCCCAGCCAGGGCTTTGTCAAGCCGGGCCTTAAAAACCTCCAAGGAAGGAGACTCCACCACCTCCCTAGGTAACGCATTCCAGTGCTTCACCACCCTCCTAGTGAAATAGTGTTTCCTAATATCCAACCTAGACCTCCCCCACTGCAAATTGAGACCATTGCTCCTTGTTCTGTCATCTGCCACCATTGAGAACAGCCGAGTTCCATCCTCTTTGGAACCCCCCTTCAGGTAGTTGAAGGCTGCTATCAAATCCCCCCTCATTCTTCTCTTCTGGAGACTAAACAATCCCAGTTCCCTCAGCCTCTCCTCATAAGTCATGCGCTCCAGACCCCTAATCATTTTTGTTGACCTCCGCTGGACTCTTTCCAATTTCTCCACTTCCTTCTTGTAGTGTGGGGCCCAAAACTGGACACAGTACTCCAGATGAGGCCTCACCAATGTCAAATAAAGGGGAACGATCACGTCCCTCGATCTGCTGGCAATGCCCCTACTTATACAGCCCAAAATGCCGTTAGCCTTCTTGGCAACAAGAGCACACTGTTGACTCATATCCAGCTTCTCGTCCACTGTGACCCCTAGGTCCTTTTCTGCAGAACTGCTACCTAGCCACTCGGTCCCTAGTCTGTAGCAGTACATAGGAGTCTTCCGTCCTAGGTGCAGGACTCTGCACTTGTCCTTGTTGAACCTCATCAGGTTTCTTTTGGCCCAATCCTCTAATTTGTCTAGGTCCCTCTGTATCCGATCCCTACCCTCTAGTGTATCTACCACGCCTCCTAGTTTAGTGTCGTCGGCAAACTTGCTGAGAGTGCAGTCCACACCATCCTCCAGGTCATTAATAAAGATATTAAACAAAACCGGCCCCAGGACCGACCCTTGGGGCACTCCGCTTGAAACTGGCTGCCAACTAGACATGGAGCCATTGATCACTACCCGTTGAGCCCGACGATCTAGCCAGCTTTCTATCCACCTTACAGTCCATTCATCCAGCCCATTCTTCTTTAACTTGGCAGCAAGAATACTGTGGGAGACCGTATCAAAAGCTTTGCTAAAGTCAAGGAATAACACATCCACTGCTTTCCCCTCATCCACAGAGCCACTTATCTCATCATAGAAGGCAATTAGGTTAGTCAGGCACGACTTCCCCTTGGTGAATCCATGCTGACTGTTCCTGATCACTTTCCTCGCCCCTAAGTGATTCATAATTGATTCCTTGAGGACCTGCTCCACGATTTTTCCAGGGACTGAGGTGAGGCTGACTGGCCTGTAGTTCCCCGGATCCTCCTTCTTCCCTTTTTTAAAGATGGGCACTACATTAGCCTTTTTCCAGTCATCCGGGACCTCCCCCGATCGCCATGAGTTTTCAAAAATAATGGCTAATGGCTCTGCAATCTCATCCGCCAACTCCTTTAGCACCCTCGGATGCAGCGCATCCGGCCCCATGGACTTGTGCACGTCCAGTTTTTCTAAATAGTCCCGAACCACTTCCTTCTCCACAGAGGGCTGGTCACCTTCTCCCCGTCATATAGAGTGCAACATCACACAATGGATTTGGCCTGATGTGAGGGTTTCTCTCCAGATGCTGTTTTTAAACCGGTCTCAGAAAATAGCTCACGAACAAGAGAAGCGGCTAATCAAACCTGAGAGTGACAAATGGTGAACACTTGGGTTTCTGGAATGGCAAAGAACCCTTCCCATGGGCTTGGGTGCCATGAGGCTTCTCTAAGAGACGGGAAGCATCACCAAGTTAAGGGCTCCAGAGAAACTGGCCAATATTTTCAAACTTTAGGATGCCTGAATTTCAGCCCCTAAACCCACTTTTAAGCAACTAACTAAAAGTGACCTGATTTCCATAGGTGCTGAGCACTCAAAACTCCTAGTGAAATCAACAGGAGCTGTGGGTGCTCAGCTCCTCTTCAAATCAGGCCACTTCTAAGTTATTTAGGGGCCTAATTTAAGGCATCTAATTTTCAAAATGTAACCAAAGCCTATTTCATGCCGTTACAGGACGAGTTTTGCTAATAGCAGATATCACTGACTAAAAATCCAACACAAACGGTGAATCAATGGGAATGATGTCATCAAAGGATGACATATCTCCTCTGGCTTGGGTAACAAATGAAGTAGCTGCCCATTGGTTCTCAGACAACCAATCAGAAAGTATGTTTTCTCTGTCTGCACTGAGGTTATAAAAGGCTGCAGGCTCAGACAGGGTCAGCATACTACTGTGGTGATTTCAAGAGGTGGCTTAGCCAAGCCAGTCATAATCAGGCCAGACCACGAAGAAATCCAAGTGAACAGAGCCAGGAACAGAAGGAAAGAGAGTCAGGCAAGCCAAGCAAAGAAAGACACAGGCAAGTGGAGCCAAGCAAGGACAAATCCACTGAAGCCAAGCAAGTCAAGAAAAAAGCTAGGCAGGCCAATTCCTGAGTAAAGACTCAGGTAAACCAAGCAGAAAAAACAAAAGGAAGCCAAGAAAGTCAAGCCAAGTGTTGCTGGAACACTAGAAGTCTGCCACATGTCTGAGACTGAGACTGAGTCTGAGTCTGAGTCTGAGCACTCTGGTGAGAGCTCAACCGCAAAAGACCCTAAGGCCAAAATCACCCGTTCTTCCCGGGCTGGGCTGCAGTTCTCTGTCAGTCGCATAGACAGATTGCTCCGCAAGGGACAATTTGCAGACCGTATTGGAGCTGGAGCCCCAGTATATATGGCCGTGGTGCTTCAATAAGTGACTCATGAGATTGTGGATATTGCTGGGGAAGTCGCTGCACGCAGCAAGAAGCGTCGGATTTCCCCACGGCACTTGCAGCTGGCCATTCACAGCGACTCAGAGCTCAAGAAACTGCTGGGAGGTGTCACCATCTCTCAGGGCGGAGTCCTGCCCTTAAATCAGCCTGTGGTATTACCTTCCAAGAAGAGGAATGGCAGGAGAGCCATCAAGAGAAGGATTGCCCCTGCTCCTGTCCCTGTTAAGTTAGAACAGAGCAAAGGGGAGACTGCCACCCCAGATTTGGGAGAAATGACATTCACTTGATTGCAAGGCTCTTTTCAAATTAATTTCCTCTTTCACTATCCTACAATTTTAAGGGATCATTCAGTTGGTCAGGTAGCTGCATTGATAATATGGTATAAAAGCCTAGAAAGATAGAACTCAATCATTTCATTAAGAAATTTACATCAGAAATTGTCTAAATGGTATCACGTATCAGCGGGGTAGCCGTGTTAGTCTGGATCTGTAAAAAGCGACAAAGAGTCCTGTGGCACCTTATAGACCAACAGACGTATTGGAGCATAAATGTCTAAATCGTGTAGATTCTGGGAGGTGATTTCTGTGTTTTTTTCAGGCATTTCCCCAATAGATTGAAGATTAGGACCATTTTTCCCATAGTGAAGTTGATGTGTATTGCATGTTTTGTGAAAACAGAAAAAAGAACAAACTCATGACAGAAAAATTTAATCCACTACACATGAAGGATAAAGCCTATGGGCCTGGTTTTTCTTCTTGTTTTGTTCTTTTTCTTTTCTTTTCTTTCATTATTTTTTAGTTACCCCATTATAAAACCATTGACTCGTTTGGAGTAATATCAGATTTATATAGTATAAGTGATACTAGAATCAGGCTTTCTGAAATTACTAAATACCTGGAGGGGTTCACATAAACTTTGATCACCTTTTTAAAGGGAAAACATTACCCACTTGCCAGCACACAGGTATACAGGGAGACTTACAAGTAAAAGAGAGCCATCTGCAGACGATTGTCCTGGTTAATGGGAGTCATCAAGATTCCAAACCACCATTAATGGCCCGCACTTTGCAAAATTACAATAGGCCCTCAGAGTTATATTTCATATTTCTAGTTTCAGATACATGAGTGGTACATTGATACAAATAGGATGACCACTCTCAGTAGATTATAAACTTTGTAATGACACCTTACAAGAGACCTTTTGCATGAAGCATATTCCAGCTACATTATATTTAACTCATTAGCATATTTTCATAGAATCATAGAATATCAGGGTTGGAAGGGACCTCAGGAGGTCATCTAGTCCAACCCCCTGCTCAAAGCAGGACCAATTCCCAACTAAATCATCCCAGCCAGGGCTTTGTCAAGCCGGGCCTTAAAAACCTCCAAGGAAGGAGACTCCACCACCTCCCTAGGTAATGCATTCCAGTGCTTCACCACCCTCCTAGTGAAATAGTGTTTCCTAATATCCAACCTAGACCTCCCCCACTGCAACTTGAGACCATTGCTCCTTGTTCTGTCATCTGCCACCATTGAGAACAGCCGAGTTCCATCCTCTTTGGAACCCCCCTTCAGGTAGTTGAAGGCTGCTATCAAATCCCCCCTCATTCTTCTCTTCTGGAGACTAAACAATCCCAGTTCCCTCAGCCTCTCCTCATAAGTCATGCGCTCCAGACCCCTAATCATTTTTGTTGCCCTCCGCTGGACTCTTTCCAATTTCTCCACTTCCTTCTTGTAGTGTGGGGCCCAAAACTGGACACAGTACTCCAGATGAGGCCTCACCAATGTCAAATAAAGGGGAACGATCACGTCCCTCGATCTGCTGGCAATGCCCCTACTTATACAGCCCAAAATGCCGTTAGCCTTCTTGGCAACAAGAGCACACTGTTGACTCATATGCAGCTTCTCGTCCACTGTGACCCCTAGGTCCTTTTCTGCAGAACTGCTACCTAGCCACTCGGTCCCTAGTCTGTAGCAGTACATAGGAGTCTTCCGTCCTAGGTGCAGGACTCTGCACTTGTCCTTGTTGAACCTCATCAGGTTTCTTTTGGCCCAATCCTCTAATTTGTCTAGGTCCCTCTGTATCCGATCCCTACCCTCTAGTGTATCTACCACGCCTCCTAGTTTAGTGTCATCGGCAAACTTGCTGAGAGTGCAGTCCACACCATCCTCCAGGTCATTAATAAAGATATTAAACAAAACCGGCCCCAGGACCGACCCTTGGGGCACTCCGCTTGAAACTGGCTGCCAACTAGACATGGAGCCATTGATCACTACCCGTTGAGCCCGACGATCTAGCCAGCTTTCTATCCACCTTACAGTCCATTCATCCAGCCCATTCTTCTTTAACTTGGCAGCAAGAATACTGTGGGAGACCGTATCAAAAGCTTTGCTAAAGTCAAGGAATAACACATCCACTGCTTTCCCCTCATCCACAGAGCCACTTATCTCATCATAGATGGCAATTAGGTTAGTCAGGCACGACTTCCCCTTGGTGAATCCATGCTGACTTTTCCTGATCACTTTCCTCGCCTCTAAGTGTTTCATAATTGATTCCTTGAGGACCTGCTCCACGATTTTTCCAGGGACTGAGGTGAGGCTGACTGGCCTGTAGTTCCCCGGATCCTCCTTCTTCCCTTTTTTAAAGATGGGCACTACATTAGCCTTTTTCCAGTCATCCGGGACCTCCCCCGATCGCCATGAGTTTTCGAAAATAATGGCTAATGGCTCTGCAATCTCATCCGCCAACTCCTTTAGCACCCTCGGATGCAGCGCATCCGGCCCCATGGACTTGTGCACGTCCAGTTTTTCTAAATAGTCCCGAACCACTTCCTTCTCCACAGAGGGCTGGTCACCTTCTCCCCATCATATAGAGTGCAACATCACACAATGGATTTGGCCTGATGTGAGGGTTTCTCTCCAGATGCTGTTTTTAAACCGGTCTCAGAAAATAGCTCACGAACAAGAGAAGCGGCTAATCAAACCTGAGAGTGACAAATGGTGAACACTTGGGTTTCTGGAATGGCAAAGAACCCTTCCCATGGGCTTGGGTGCCATGAGGCTTCTCTAAGAGACGGGAAGCATCACCAAGTTAAGGGCTCCAGAGAAACTGGCCAATATTTTCAAACTTTAGGATGCCTGAATTTCAGCCCCTAAACCCACTTTTAAGCAACTAACTAAAAGTGACCTGATTTCCATAGGTGCTGAGCACTCAAAACTCCTAGTGAAATCAACAGGAGCTGTGGGTGCTCAGCTCCTCTTCAAATCAGGCCACTTCTAAGTTATTTAGGTGCTTAATTTAAGGCATCTAATTTTCAAAATGTAACCAAAGCCTATTTCATGCCGTTACAGGACGAGTTTTGCTAATAGCAGATATCACTGACTAAAAATCCAACACAAACGGTGAATCAATGGGAATGATGTCATCAAAGGATGACATATCTCCTCTGGCTTGGGTAACAAATGAAGTAGCTGCCCATTGGTTCTCAGACAACCAATCAGAAAGTATGTTTTCTCTGTCTGCACTGAGGTTATAAAAGGCTGCAGGCTCAGACAGGGTCAGCATACTACTGTGGTGATTTCAAGAGGTGGCTTAGCCAAGCCACACTTTGTCAGGCCAGTCATAATCAGGCCAGGAAGAAATCCAAGTGAACAGAGCCAGGAACAGAAGGAAAGAGAGTCAGGCAAGCCAAGAAAAGAAAGACACAGGCAAGTGGAGCCAAGCAAGGACAAATCCACTGAAGCCAAGCAAGTCAGGAAAAAAGCTAGGCAGGCCAATTCCTGAGTAAAGACTCAGGTAAACCAAGCAGAGAAAACAAAAGAAGCCAAGAAAGTCAAGCCAAGTGTTGCTGGAACACTAGAAGTCTGCCACATGTCTGAGACTGAGACTGAGTCTGAGTCTGAGCACTCTGGTGAGAGCTCAACCGCAAAAGACCCTAAGGCCAACATCACCCGTTCTTCCCGGGCTGGGCTGCAGTTCTCTGTCAGTCGCATAGACAGATTGCTCCGCAAGGGACAATTTGCAGACCGTATTGGAGCTGGAGCCCCAGTATATATGGCCGTGGTGCTTCAATAAGTGACTCATGAGATTGTGGATATTGCTGGGGAAGTCGCTGCACGCAGCAAGAAGCGTCGGATTTCCCCACGGCACTTGCAGCTGGCCATTCACAGCGACTCAGAGCTCAAGAAACTGCTGGGAGGTGTCACCATCTCTCAGGGCGGAGTCCTGCCCTTAAATCAGCCTGTGGTATTACCTTCCAAGAAGAGGAATGGCAGGAGAGCCATCAAGAGAAGGATTGCCCCTGCTCCTGTCCCTGTTAAGTTAGAACAGAGCAAAGGGGAGACTGCCACCCCAGATTTGGGAGAAATGACATTCACTTGATTGCAAGGCTCTTTTCAAATGCATCAGTCTGGTCTAATAAAAGCAGTTAAAAAATGCCTGGTCTTCTTTTGTGAATTAATTTCCTCTTTCACTATCCTACAATTTTAAGGGATCATTCAGTTGGTCAGGTAGCTGCATTGATAATATGGTATAAAAGCCTAGAAAGATAGAACTCAATCATTTCATTAAGAAATTTACATCAGAAATTGTCTAAATGGTGTCACGTATCAGCGGGGTAGCCGTGTTAGTCTGGATCTGTAAAAAGCGACAAAGAGTCCTGTGGCACCTTATAGACCAACAGACGTATTGGAGCATAAATGTCTAAATCGTGTAGACTCAAGGGAGGTGATTTCTGTGTTTTTTTCAGGCATTTCCCCAATAGATTGAAGATTAGGACCATTTTTCCCATAGTGAAGTTGATGTGTATTGCATGTTTTGTGAAAACAGAAAAAAGAACAAACTCATGACAGAAAAATTTAATCCACTACACATGAAGGATAAAGCCTATGGGCCTGGTTTTTCTTTTTGTTTTGTTCTTTTTCTTTTCTTTTCTTTCGTTATTTTTTAGTTACCCCATTATAAAACCATAGACTCGTTTGGAGTAATATCAGATTTATATAGTATAAGTGATACTAGAATCAGGCTTTCTGAAATTACTAAATACCTGGAGGGGTTCACATAAACTTTGATCACCTTTTTAAAGGGAAAACATTACCCACTTGCCAGCACACAGGTATACAGGGAGACTTACAAGTAAAAGAGAGCCATCTGCAGACGATTGTCCTGGTTAATGGGAGTCATCAAGATTCCAAACCACCATTAATGGCCCGCACTTTGCAAAATTACAATAGGCCCTCAGAGTTATATTTCATATTTCTAGTTTCAGATACATGAGTGGTACATTGATACAAATAGGATGACCACTCTCAGTAGATTATAAACTTTGTAATGACACCTTACAAGAGACCTTTTGCATGAAGCATATTCCAGCTACATTATATTTAACTCATTAGCATATTTTCATAGAATCATAGAATATCAGGGTTGGAAGGGACCTCAGGAGGTCATCTAGTCCAACCCCCTGCTCAAAGCAGGACCAATTCCCAACTAAATCATCCCAGCCAGGGCTTTGTCAAGCCGGGCCTTAAAAACCTCCAAGGAAGGAGACTCCACCACCTCCCTAGGTAACGCATTCCAGTGCTTCACCACCCTCCTAGTGAAATAGTGTTTCCTAATATCCAACCTAGACCTCCCCCACTGCAACTTGAGACCATTGCTCCTTGTTCTGTCATCTGCCACCATTGAGAACAGCCGAGTTCCATCCTCTTTGGAACCCCCCTTCAGGTAGTTGAAGGCTGCTATCAAATCCCCCCTCATTCTTCTCTTCTGGAGACTAAACAATCCCAGTTCCCTCAGCCTCTCCTCATAAGTCATGCGCTCCAGACCCCTAATCATTTTTGTTGACCTCCGCTGGACTCTTTCCAATTTCTCCACTTCCTTCTTGTAGTGTGGGGCCCAAAACTGGACACAGTACTCCAGATGAGGCCTCACCAATGTCAAATAAAGGGGAACGATCACGTCCCTCGATCTGCTGGCAATGCCCCTACTTATACAGCCCAAAATGCCGTTAGCCTTCTTGGCAACAAGAGCACACTGTTGACTCATATCCAGCTTCTCGTCCACTGTGACCCCTAGGTCCTTTTCTGCAGAACTGCTACCTAGCCACTCGGTCCCTAGTCTGTAGCAGTACATAGGAGTCTTCCGTCCTAGGTGCAGGACTCTGCACTTGTCCTTGTTGAACCTCATCAGGTTTCTTTTGGCCCAATCCTCTAATTTGTCTAGGTCCCTCTGTATCCGATCCCTACCCTCTAGTGTATCTACCATGCCTCCTAGTTTAGTGTCATCGGCAAACTTGCTGAGAGTGCAGTCCACACCATCCTCCAGGTCATTAATAAAGATATTAAACAAAACCGGCCCCAGGACCGTCCCTTGGGGCACTCCGCTTGAAACTGGCTGCCAACTAGACATGGAGCCATTGATCACTACCCGTTGAGCCCGACGATCTAGCCAGCTTTCTATCCACCTTACAGTCCATTCATCCAGCCCATTCTTCTTTAACTTGGCAGCAAGAATACTGTGGGAGACCGTATCAAAAGCTTTGCTAAAGTCAAGGAATAACACATCCACTGCTTTCCCCTCATCCACAGAGCCACTTATCTCATCATAGAAGGCAATTAGGTTAGTCAGGCACGACTTCCCCTTGGTGAATCCATGCTGACTTTTCCTGATCACTTTCCTCGCCTCTGTTTCATAATTGATTCCTTGAGGACCTGCTCCACGATTTTTCCAGGGACTGAGGTGAGGCTGACTGGCCTGTAGTTCCCCGGATCCTCCTTCTTCCCTTTTTTAAAGATGGGCACTACATTAGCCTTTTTCCAGTCATCCGGGACCTCCCCCGATCGCCATGAGTTTTCGAAAATAATGGCTAATGGCTCTGCAATCTCATCCGCCAACTCCTTTAGCACCCTCGGATGCAGCGCATCCGGCCCCATGGACTTGTGCACGTCCAGTTTTTCTAAATAGTCCCGAACCACTTCCTTCTCCACAGAGGGCTGGTCACCTTCTCCCCATCATATAGAGTGCAACATCACACAATAGATTTGGCCTGATGTGAGGGTTTCTCTCCAGATGCTGTTTTTAAACCGGTCTCAGAAAATAGCTCACGAACAAGAGAAGCGGCTAATCAAACCTGAGAGTGACAAATGGTGAACACTTGGGTTTCTGGAATGGCAAAGAACCCTTCCCATGGGCTTGGGTGCCAGGAGGCTTCTCTAAGAGACGGGAAGCATCACCAAGTTAAGGGCTCCAGAGAAACTGGCCAATATTTTCAAACTTTAGGATGCCTGAATTTCGGCCCCTAAACCCACTTTTAAGCAACTAACTAAAAGTGACCTGATTTCCATAGGTGCTGAGCACTCAAAACTCCTAGTGAAATCAACAGGAGCTGTGGGTGCTCAGCTCCTCTTCAAATCAGGCCACTTCTAAGTTATTTAGGTGCCTAATTTAAGGCATCTAAGTTTCAAAATGTAACCAAAGCCTATTTCATGCCGTTACAGGACGAGTTTTGCTAATAGCAGATATCACTGACTAAAAATCCAACACAAACGGTGAATCAATGGGAATGATGTCATCAAAGGATGACATATCCCCTCTGGCTTGGGTAACAAATGAAGTAGCTGCACATTGGTTCTCAGACAACCAATCAGAAAGTATGTTTTCTCTGTCTGCACTGAGGTTATAAAAGGCTGCAGGCTCAGACAGGGTCAGCATACTACTGTGGTGATTTCAAGAGGTGGCTTAGCCAAGCCACACTTTGTCAGGCCAGTCATAATCAGGCCAGACCAGGAAGAAATCAAGAGAAAACCAAGTGAACAGAGCCAGGAACAGAAGGAAAGAGAGTCAGGCAAGCCAAGCAAAGAAAGACACAGGCAAGTGGAGCCAAGCAAGGACAAATCCACTGAAGCCAAGCAAGTCAAGAAAAAAGCTAGGCAGGCCAATTCCTGAGTAAAGACTCAGGTAAACCAAGCAGAAAAAACAAAAGGAAGCCAAGAAAGTCAAGCCAAGTGTTGCTGGAACACTAGAAGTCTGCCACATGTCTGAGACTGAGACTGAGTCTGAGTCTGAGTCTGAGCACTCAGGTGAGAGCTCAACCGCAAAAGACCCTAAGGCCAAAATCACCCGTTCTTCCCGGGCTGGGCTGCAGTTCTCTGTCAGTCGCATAGACAGATTGCTCCGCAAGGGACAATTTGCAGACCGTATTGGAGCTGGAGCCCCAGTATATATGGCCGTGGTGCTTCAATAAGTGACTCATGAGATTGTGGATATTGCTGGGGAAGTCGCTGCACGCAGCAAGAAGCGTCGGATTTCCCCACGGCACTTGCAGCTGGCCATTCACAGCGACTCAGAGCTCAAGAAACTGCTGGGAGGTGTCACCATCTCTCAGGGCGGAGTCCTGCCCTTAAATCAGCCTGTGGTATTACCTTCCAAGAAGAGGAATGGCAGGAGAGCCATCAAGAGAAGGATTGCCCCTGCTCCTGTCCCTGTTAAGTTAGAACAGAGCAAAGGGGAGACTGCCACCCCAGATTTGGGAGAAATGACATTCACTTGATTGCAAGGCTCTTTTCAAATGCATCAGTCTGGTCTAATAAAAGCAGTTAAAAAATGCCTGGTCTTCTTTTGTGAATTAATTTCCTCTTTCACTATCCTACAATTTTAAGGGATCATTCAGTTGGTCAGGTAGCTGCATTGATAATATGGTATAAAAGCCTAGAAAGATAGAACTCAATCATTTCATTAAGAAATTTACATCAGAAATTGTCTAAATGGTATCACGTATCAGCGGGGTAGCCGTGTTAGTCTGGATCTGTAAAAAGCGACAAAGAGTCCTGTGGCACCTTATAGACCAACAGACGTATTGGAGCATAAATGTCTAAATCGTGTAGATTCTGGGAGGTGATTTCTGTGTTTTTTTCAGGCATTTCCCCAATAGATTGAAGATTAGGACCATTTTTCCCATAGTGAAGTTGATGTGTATTGCATGTTTTGTGAAAACAGAAAAAAGAACAAACTCATGACAGAAAAATTTAATCCACTACACATGAAGGATAAAGCCTATGGGCCTGGTTTTTCTTCTTGTTTTGTTCTTTTTCTTTTCTTTTCTTTCATTATTTTTTAGTTACCCCATTATAAAACCATTGACTCGTTTGGAGTAATATCAGATTTATATAGTATAAGTGATACTAGAATCAGGCTTTCTGAAATTACTAAATACCTGGAGGGGTTCACATAAACTTTGATCACCTTTTTAAAGGGAAAACATTACCCACTTGCCAGCACACAGGTATACAGGGAGACTTACAAGTAAAAGAGAGCCATCTGCAGACGATTGTCCTGGTTAATGGGAGTCATCAAGATTCCAAACCACCATTAATGGCCCGCACTTTGCAAAATTACAATAGGCCCTCAGAGTTATATTTCATATTTCTAGTTTCAGATACATGAGTGGTACATTGATACAAATAGGATGACCACTCTCAGTAGATTATAAACTTTGTAATGACACCTTACAAGAGACCTTTTGCATGAAGCATATTCCAGCTACATTATATTTAACTCATTAGCATATTTTCATAGAATCATAGAATATCAGGGTTGGAAGGGACCTCAGGAGGTCATCTAGTCCACCCCCCTGCTCAAAGCAGGACCAATTCCCAACTAAATCATCCCAGCCAGGGCTTTGTCAAGCCGGGCCTTAAAAACCTCCAAGGAAGGAGACTCCACCACCTCCCTAGGTAACGCATTCCAGTGCTTCACCACCCTCCTAGTGAAATAGTGTTTCCTAATATCCAACCTAGACCTCCCCCACTGCAACTTGAGACCATTGCTCCTTGTTCTGTCATCTGCCACCATTGAGAACAGCCGAGTTCCATCCTCTTTGGAACCCCCCTTCAGGTAGTTGAAGGCTGCTATCAAATCCCCCCTCATTCTTCTCTTCTGGAGACTAAACAATCCCAGTTCCCTCAGCCTCTCCTCATAAGTCATGCGCTCCAGACCCCTAATCATTTTTGTTGACCTCCGCTGGACTCTTTCCAATTTCTCCACTTCCTTCTTGTAGTGTGGGGCCCAAAACTGGACACAGTACTCCAGATGAGGCCTCACCAATGTCAAATAAAGGGGAACGATCACGTCCCTCGATCTGCTGGCAATGCCCCTACTTATACAGCCCAAAATGCCGTTAGCCTTCTTGGCAACAAGAGCACACTGTTGACTCATATCCAGCTTCTCGTCCACTGTGACCCCTAGGTCCTTTTCTGCAGAACTGCTACCTTGCCACTCGGTCCCTAGTCTGTAGCAGTACATAGGAGTCTTCCGTCCTAGGTGCAGGACTCTGCACTTGTCCTTGTTGAACCTCATCAGGTTTCTTTTGGCCCAATCCTCTAATTTGTCTAGGTCCCTCTGTATCCGATCCCTACCCTCTAGTGTATCTACCACGCCTCCTAGTTTAGTGTCATCGGCAAACTTGCTGAGAGTGCAGTCCACACCATCCTCCAGGTCATTAATAAAGATATTAAACAAAACCGGCCCCAGGACCGACCCTTGGGGCACTCCGCTTGAAACTGGCTGCCAACTAGACATGGAGCCATTGATCACTACCCGTTGAGCCCGACGATCTAGCCAGCTTTCTATCCACCTTACAGTCCATTCATCCAGCCCATTCTTCTTTAACTTGGCAGCAAGAATACTGTGGGAGACCGTATCAAAAGCTTTGCTAAAGTCAAGGAATAACACATCCACTGCTTTCCCCTCATCCACAGAGCCACTTATCTCATCATAGAAGGCAATTAGGTTAGTCAGGCACGACTTCCCCTTGGTGAATCCATGCTGACTTTTCCTGATCTCTTTCCTCGCCTCTGTTTCATAATTGATGCCTTGAGGACCTGCTCCACGATTTTTCCAGGGACTGAGGTGAGGCTGACTGGCCTGTAGTTCCCCGGATCCTCCTTCTTCCCTTTTTTAAAGATGGGCACTACATTAGCCTTTTTCCAGTCATCCGGGACCTCCCCCGATCGCCATGAGTTTTCGAAAATAATGGCTAATGGCTCTGCAATCTCATCCGCCAACTCCTTTAGCACCCTCGGATGCAGAGCATCCGGCCCCATGGACTTGTGCACGTCCAGTTTTTCTAAATAGTCCCGAACCACTTCCTTCTCCACAGAGGGCTGGTCACCTTCTCCCCATCATATAGAGTGCAACATCACACAATAGATTTGGCCTGATGTGAGGGTTTCTCTCCAGATGCTGTTTTTAAACCGGTCTCAGAAAATAGCTCACGAACAAGAGAAGCGGCTAATCAAACCTGAGAGTGACAAATGGTGAACACTTGGGTTTCTGGAATGGCAAAGAACCCTTCCCATGGGCTTGGGTGCCAGGAGGCTTCTCTAAGAGACGGGAAGCATCACCAAGTTAAGGGCTCCAGAGAAACTGGCCAATATTTTCAAACTTTAGGATGCCTGAATTTCGGCCCCTAAACCCACTTTTAAGCAACTAACTAAAAGTGACCTGATTTCCATAGGTGCTGAGCACTCAAAACTCCTAGTGAAATCAACAGGAGCTGTGGGTGCTCAGCTCCTCTTCAAATCAGGCCACTTCTAAGTTATTTAGGTGCCTAATTTAAGGCATCTAAGTTTCAAAATGTAACCAAAGCCTATTTCATGCCGTTACAGGACGAGTTTTGCTAATAGCAGATATCACTGACTAAAAATCCAACACAAACGGTGAATCAATGGGAATGATGTCATCAAAGGATGACATATCCCCTCTGGCTTGGGTAACAAATGAAGTAGCTGCACATTGGTTCTCAGACAACCAATCAGAAAGTATGTTTTCTCTGTCTGCACTGAGGTTATAAAAGGCTGCAGGCTCAGACAGGGTCAGCATACTACTGTGGTGATTTCAAGAGGTGGCTTAGCCAAGCCACACTTTGTCAGGCCAGTCATAATCAGGCCAGACCAGGAAGAAATCAAGAGAAAACCAAGTGAACAGAGCCAGGAACAGAAGGAAAGAGAGTCAGGCAAGCCAAGCAAAGAAAGACACAGGCAAGTGGAGCCAAGCAAGGACAAATCCACTGAAGCCAAGCAAGTCAAGAAAAAAGCTAGGCAGGCCAATTCCTGAGTAAAGACTCAGGTAAACCAAGCAGAAAAAACAAAAGGAAGCCAAGAAAGTCAAGCCAAGTGTTGCTGGAACACTAGAAGTCTGCCACATGTCTGAGACTGAGACTGAGTCTGAGTCTGAGTCTGAGCACTCAGGTGAGAGCTCAACCGCAAAAGACCCTAAGGCCAAAATCACCCGTTCTTCCCGGGCTGGGCTGCAGTTCTCTGTCAGTCGCATAGACAGATTGCTCCGCAAGGGACAATTTGCAGACCGTATTGGAGCTGGAGCCCCAGTATATATGGCCGTGGTGCTTCAATAAGTGACTCATGAGATTGTGGATATTGCTGGGGAAGTCGCTGCACGCAGCAAGAAGCGTCGGATTTCCCCACGGCACTTGCAGCTGGCCATTCACAGCGACTCAGAGCTCAAGAAACTGCTGGGAGGTGTCACCATCTCTCAGGGCGGAGTCCTGCCCTTAAATCAGCCTGTGGTATTACCTTCCAAGAAGAGGAATGGCAGGAGAGCCATCAAGAGAAGGATTGCCCCTGCTCCTGTCCCTGTTAAGTTAGAACAGAGCAAAGGGGAGACTGCCACCCCAGATTTGGGAGAAATGACATTCACTTGATTGCAAGGCTCTTTTCAAATGCATCAGTCTGGTCTAATAAAAGCAGTTAAAAAATGCCTGGTCTTCTTTTGTGAATTAATTTCCTCTTTCACTATCCTACAATTTTAAGGGATCATTCAGTTGGTCAGGTAGCTGCATTGATAATATGGTATAAAAGCCTAGAAAGATAGAACTCAATCATTTCATTAAGAAATTTACATCAGAAATTGTCTAAATGGTATCACGTATCAGCGGGGTAGCCGTGTTAGTCTGGATCTGTAAAAAGCGACAAAGAGTCCTGTGGCACCTTATAGACCAACAGATGTATTGGAGCATAAATGTCTAAATCGTGTAGATTCTGGGAGGTGATTTCTGTGTTTTTTTCAGGCATTTCCCCAATAGATTGAAGATTAGGACCATTTTTCCCATAGTGAAGTTGATGTGTATTGCATGTTTTGTGAAAACAGAAAAAAGAACAAACTCATGACAGAAAAATTTAATCCACTACACATGAAGGATAAAGCCTATGGGCCTGGTTTTTCTTCTTGTTTTGTTCTTTT
This sequence comes from Emys orbicularis, assembly GCF_028017835.1. Taxonomy (NCBI): domain Eukaryota; kingdom Metazoa; phylum Chordata; order Testudines; family Emydidae; genus Emys; species Emys orbicularis. Next base: position 78,691,132 of record NC_088689.1, on the reverse strand, counting down.
TCTTTTCTTTTCTTTCATTATTTTTTAGTTACCCCATTATAAAACCATTGACTCGTTTGGAGTAATATCAGATTTATATAGTATAAGTGATACTAGAATCAGGCTTTCTGAAATTACTAAATACCTGGAGGGGTTCACATAAACTTTGATCACCTTTTTAAAGGGAAAACATTACCCACTTGCCAGCACACAGGTATACAGGGAGACTTACAAGTAAAAGAGAGCCATCTGCAGACGATTGTCCTGGTTAATGGGAGTCATCAAGATTCCAAACCACCATTAATGGCCCGCACTTTGCAAAATTACAATAGGCCCTCAGAGTTATATTTCATATTTCTAGTTTCAGATACATGAGTGGTACATTGATACAAATAGGATGACCACTCTCAGTAGATTATAAACTTTGTAATGACACCTTACAAGAGACCTTTTGCATGAAGCATATTCCAGCTACATTATATTTAACTCATTAGCATATTTTCATAGAATCATAGAATATCAGGGTTGGAAGGGACCTCAGGAGGTCATCTAGTCCACCCCCCTGCTCAAAGCAGGACCAATTCCCAACTAAATCATCCCAGCCAGGGCTTTGTCAAGCCGGGCCTTAAAAACCTCCAAGGAAGGAGACTCCACCACCTCCCTAGGTAACGCATTCCAGTGCTTCACCACCCTCCTAGTGAAATAGTGTTTCCTAATATCCAACCTAGACCTCCCCCACTGCAACTTGAGACCATTGCTCCTTGTTCTGTCATCTGCCACCATTGAGAACAGCCGAGTTCCATCCTCTTTGGAACCCCCCTTCAGGTAGTTGAAGGCTGCTATCAAATCCCCCCTCATTCTTCTCTTCTGGAGACTAAACAATCCCAGTTCCCTCAGCCTCTCCTCATAAGTCATGCGCTCCAGACCCCTAATCATTTTTGTTGACCTCCGCTGGACTCTTTCCAATTTCTCCACTTCCTTCTTGTAGTGTGGGGCCCAAAACTGGACACAGTACTCCAGATGAGGCCTCACCAATGTCAAATAAAGGGGAACGATCACGTCCCTCGATCTGCTGGCAATGCCCCTACTTATACAGCCCAAAATGCCGTTAGCCTTCTTGGCAACAAGAGCACACTGTTGACTCATATCCAGCTTCTCGTCCACTGTGACCCCTAGGTCCTTTTCTGCAGAACTGCTACCTAGCCACTCGGTCCCTAGTCTGTAGCAGTACATAGGAGTCTTCCGTCCTAGGTGCAGGACTCTGCCCTTGTCCTTGTTGAACCTCATCAGGTTTCTTTTGGCCCAATCCTCTAATTTGTCTAGGTCCCTCTGTATCCGATCCCTACCCTCTAGTGTATCTACCACGCCTCCTAGTTTAGTGTCATCGGCAAACTTGCTGAGAGTGCAGTCCACACCATCCTCCAGGTCATTAATAAAGATATTAAACAAAACCGGCCCCAGGACCGACCCTTGGGGCACTCCGCTTGAAACTGGCTGCCAACTAGACATGGAGCCATTGATCACTACCCGTTGAGCCCGACGATCTAGCCAGCTTTCTATCCACCTTACAGTCCATTCATCCAGCCCATTCTTCTTTAACTTGGCAGCAAGAATACTGTGGGAGACCGTATCAAAAGCTTTGCTAAAGTCAAGGAATAACACATCCACTGCTTTCCCCTCATCCACAGAGCCACTTATCTCATCATAGAAGGCAATTAGGTTAGTCAGGCACGACTTCCCCTTGGTGAATCCATGCTGACTTTTCCTGATCTCTTTCCTCGCCTCTGTTTCATAATTGATTCCTTGAGGACCTGCTCCACGATTTTTCCAGGGACTGAGGTGAGGCTGACTGGCCTGTAGTTCCCCGGATCCTCCTTCTTCCCTTTTTTAAAGATGGGCACTACATTAGCCTTTTTCCAGTCATCCGGGACCTCCCCCGATCGCCATGAGTTTTCGAAAATAATGGCTAATGGCTCTGCAATCTCATCCGCCAACTCCTTTAGCACCCTCGGATGCAGAGCATCCGGCCCCATGGACTTGTGCACGTCCAGTTTTTCTAAATAGTCCCGAACCACTTCCTTCTCCACAGAGGGCTGGTCACCTTCTCCCCATCATATAGAGTGCAACATCACACAATAGATTTGGCCTGATGTGAGGGTTTCTCTCCAGATGCTGTTTTTAAACCGGTCTCAGAAAATAGCTCACGAACAAGAGAAGCGGCTAATCAAACCTGAGAGTGACAAATGGTGAACACTTGGGTTTCTGGAATGGCAAAGAACCCTTCCCATGGGCTTGGGTGCCAGGAGGCTTCTCTAAGAGACGGGAAGCATCACCAAGTTAAGGGCTCCAGAGAAACTGGCCAATATTTTCAAACTTTAGGATGCCTGAATTTCGGCCCCTAAACCCACTTTTAAGCAACTAACTAAAAGTGACCTGATTTCCATAGGTGCTGAGCACTCAAAACTCCTAGTGAAATCAACAGGAGCTGTGGGTGCTCAGCTCCTCTTCAAATCAGGCCACTTCTAAGTTATTTAGGTGCCTAATTTAAGGCATCTAAGTTTCAAAATGTAACCAAAGCCTATTTCATGCCGTTACAGGACGAGTTTTGCTAATAGCAGATATCACTGACTAAAAATCCAACACAAACGGTGAATCAATGGGAATGATGTCATCAAAGGATGACATATCCCCTCTGGCTTGGGTAACAAATGAAGTAGCTGCACATTGGTTCTCAGACAACCAATCAGAAAGTATGTTTTCTCTGTCTGCACTGAGGTTATAAAAGGCTGCAGGCTCAGACAGGGTCAGCATACTACTGTGGTGATTTCAAGAGGTGGCTTAGCCAAGCCACACTTTGTCAGGCCAGTCATAATCAGGCCAGACCAGGAAGAAATCAAGAGAAAACCAAGTGAACAGAGCCAGGAACAGAAGGAAAGAGAGTCAAGCAAGCCAAACAAAGAAAGACACAGGCAAGTGGAGCCAAGCAAGGACAAATCCACTGAAGCCAAGCAAGTCAAGAAAAAAGCTAGGCAGGCCAATTCCTGAGTAAAGACTCAGGTAAACCAAGCAGAAAAAACAAAAGGAAGCCAAGAAAGTCAAGCCAAGTGTTGCTGGAACACTAGAAGTCTGCCACATGTCTGAGACTGAGACTGAGTCTGAGTCTGAGTCTGAGCACTCAGGTGAGAGCTCAACCGCAAAAGACCCTAAGGCCAAAATCACCCGTTCTTCCCGGGCTGGGCTGCAGTTCTCTGTCAGTCGCATAGACAGATTGCTCCGCAAGGGACAATTTGCAGACCGTATTGGAGCTGGAGCCCCAGTATATATGGCCGTGGTGCTTCAATAAGTGACTCATGAGATTGTGGATATTGCTGGGGAAGTCGCTGCACGCAGCAAGAAGCGTCGGATTTCCCCACGGCACTTGCAGCTGGCCATTCACAGCGACTCAGAGCTCAAGAAACTGCTGGGAGGTGTCACCATCTCTCAGGGCGGAGTCCTGCCCTTAAATCAGCCTGTGGTATTACCTTCCAAGAAGAGGAATGGCAGGAGAGCCATCAAGAGAAGGATTGCCCCTGCTCCTGTCCCTGTTAAGTTAGAACAGAGCAAAGGGGAGACTGCCACCCCAGATTTGGGAGAAATGACATTCACTTGATTGCAAGGCTCTTTTCAAATGCATCAGTCTGGTCTAATAAAAGCAGTTAAAAAATGCCTGGTCTTCTTTTGTGAATTAATTTCCTCTTTCACTATCCTACAATTTTAAGGGATCATTCAGTTGGTCAGGTAGCTGCATTGATAATATGGTATAAAAGCCTAGAAAGATAGAACTCAATCATTTCATTAAGAAATTTACATCAGAAATTGTCTAAATGGTATCACGTATCAGCGGGGTAGCCGTGTTAGTCTGGATCTGTAAAAAGCGACAAAGAGTCCTGTGGCACCTTATAGACCAACAGACGTTTTGGAGCATAAATGTCTAAATCGTGTAGATTCTGGGAGGTGATTTCTGTGTTTTTTTCAGGCATTTCCCCAATAGATTGAAGATTAGGACCATTTTTCCCATAGTGAAGTTGATGTGTATTGCATGTTTTGTGAAAACAGAAAAAAGAACAAACTCATGACAGAAAAATTTAATCCACTACACATGAAGGATAAAGCCTATGGGCCTGGTTTTTCTTCTTGTTTTGTTCTTTTTCTTTTCTTTTCTTTCATTATTTTTTAGTTACCCCATTATAAAACCATTGACTCGTTTGGAGTAATATCAGATTTATATAGTATAAGTGATACTAGAATCAGGCTTTCTGAAATTACTAAATACCTGGAGGGGTTCACATAAACTTTGATCACCTTTTTAAAGGGAAAATATTACCCACTTGCCAGCACACAGGTATACAGGGAGACTTACAAGTAAAAGAGAGCCATCTGCAGACGATTGTCCTGGTTAATGGGAGTCATCAAGATTCCAAACCACCATTAATGGCCCGCACTTTGCAAAATTACAATAGGCCCTCAGAGTTATATTTCATATTTCTAGTTTCAGATACATGAGTGGTACATTGATACAAATAGGATGACCACTCTCAGTAGATTATAAACTTTGTAATGACACCTTACAAGAGACCTTTTGCATGAAGCATATTCCAGCTACATTATATTTAACTCATTAGCATATTTTCATAGAATCATAGAATATCAGGGTTGGAAGGGACCTCAGGAGGTCATCTAGTCCACCCCCCTGCTCAAAGCAGGACCAATTCCCAACTAAATCATCCCAGCCAGGGCTTTGTCAAGCCGGGCCTTAAAAACCTCCAAGGAAGGAGACTCCACCACCTCCCTAGGTAACGCATTCCAGTGCTTCACCACCCTCCTAGTGAAATAGTGTTTCCTAATATCCAACCTAGACCTCCCCCACTGCAACTTGAGACCATTGCTCCTTGTTCTGTCATCTGCCACCATTGAGAACAGCCGAGTTCCATCCTCTTTGGAACCCCCCTTCAGGTAGTTGAAGGCTGCTATCAAATCCCCCCTCATTCTTCTCTTCTGGAGACTAAACAATCCCAGTTCCCTCAGCCTCTCCTCATAAGTCATGCGCTCCAGACCCCTAATCATTTTTGTTGACCTCCGCTGGACTCTTTCCAATTTCTCCACTTCCTTCTTGTAGTGTGGGGCCCAAAACTGGACACAGTACTCCAGATGAGGCCTCACCAATGTCAAATAAAGGGGAACGATCACGTCCCTCGATCTGCTGGCAATGCCCCTACTTATACAGCCCAAAATGCCGTTAGCCTTCTTGGCAACAAGAGCACACTGTTGACTCATATCCAGCTTCTCGTCCACTGTGACCCCTAGGTCCTTTTCTGCAGAACTGCTACCTAGCCACTCGGTCCCTAGTCTGTAGCAGTACATAGGAGTCTTCCGTCCTAGGTGCAGGACTCTGCACTTGTCCTTGTTGAACCTCATCAGGTTTCTTTTGGCCCAATCCTCTAATTTGTCTAGGTCCCTCTGTATCCGATCCCTACCCTCTAGTGTATCTACCACGCCTCCTAGTTTAGTGTCATCGGCAAACTTGCTGAGAGTGCAGTCCACACCATCCTCCAGGTCATTAATAAAGATATTAAACAAAACCGGCCCCAGGACCGACCCTTGGGGCACTCCGCTTGAAACTGGCTGCCAACTAGACATGGAGCCATTGATCACTACCCGTTGAGCCCGACGATCTAGCCAGCTTTCTATCCACCTTACAGTCCATTCATCCAGCCCATTCTTCTTTAACTTGGCAGCAAGAATACTGTGGGAGACCGTATCAAAAGCTTTGCTAAAGTCAAGGAATAACACATCCACTGCTTTCCCCTCATCCACTGAGCCACTTATCTCATCATAGAAGGCAATTAGGTTAGTCAGGCACGACTTCCCCTTGGTGAATCCATGCTGACTGTTCCTGATCACTTTCCTCGCCTCTAAGTGTTTCATAATTGATTCCTTGAGGACCTGCTCCACGATTTTTCCAGGGACTGAGGTGAGGCTGACTGGCCTGTAGTTCCCCGGATCCTCCTTCTTCCCTTTTTTAAAGATGGGCACTACATTAGCCTTTTTCCAGTCATCCGGGACCTCCCCCGATCGCCATGAGTTTTCAAAAATAATGGCTAATGGCTCTGCAATCTCATCCGCCAACTCCTTTAGCACCCTCGGATGCAGCGCATCCGGCCCCATGGACTTGTGCACGTCCAGTTTTTCTAAATAGTCCCGAACCACTTCTTTCTCCACAGAGGGCTGGTCACCTTCTCCCCATCATATAGAGTGCAACATCACACAATGGATTTGGCCTCATGTGAGGGGTTCTCTCCAGATGCTGTTTTTAAACCGGTCTCAGAAAATAGCTCACGAACAAGAGAAGCGGCTAATCAAACCTGAGAGTGACAAATGGTGAACACTTGGGTTTCTGGAATGGCAAAGAACCCTTCCCATGGGCTTGGGTGCCATGAGGCTTCTCTAAGAGACAGGAAGCATCACCAAGTTAAGGGCTCCAGAGAAACTGGCCAATATTTTCAAACTTTAGGATGCCTGAATTTCAGCCCCTAAACCCACTTTTAAGCAACTAACTAAAAGTGACCTGATTTCCATAGGTGCTGAGCACTCAAAACTCCTAGTGAAATCAACAGGAGCTGTGGGTGCTCAGCTCCTCTTCAAATCAGGCCACTTCTAAGTTATTTAGGTGCCTAATTTAAGGCATCTAATTTTCAAAATGTAACCAAAGCCTATTTCATGCCGTTACAGGACGAGTTTTGCTAATAGCAGATATCACTGACTAAAAATCCAACACAAACGGTGAATCAATGGGAATGATGTCATCAAAGGATGACATATCTCCTCTGGCTTGGGTAACAAATGAAGTAGCTGCCCATTGGTTCTCAGACAACCAATCAGAAAGTATGTTTTCTCTGTCTGCACTGAGGTTATAAAAGGCTGCAGGCTCAGACAGGGTCAGCATACTACTGTGGTGATTTCAAGAGGTGGCTTAGCCAAGCCACACTTTGTCAGGCCAGTCATAATCAGGCCAGACCAGGAAGAAATCCAAGTGAACAGAGCCAGGAACAGAAGGAAAGAGAGTCAGGCAAGCCAAGCAAAGAAAGACACAGGCAAGTGGAGCCAAGCAAGGACAAATCCACTGAAGCCAAGCAAGTCAAGAAAAAAGCTAGGCAGGCCAATTCCTGAGTAAAGACTCAGGTAAACCAAGCAGAGAAAACAAAAGAAGCCAAGAAAGTCAAGCCAAGTGTTGCTGGAACACTAGAAGTCTGCCACATGTCTGAGACTGAGACTGAGTCTGAGTCTGAGCACTCTGGTGAGAGCTCAACCGCAAAAGACCCTAAGGCCAAAATCACCCGTTCTTCCCGGGCTGGGCTGCAGTTCTCTGTCAGTCGCATAGACAGATTGCTCCGCAAGGGACAATTTGCAGACCGTATTGGAGCTGGAGCCCCAGTATATATGGCCGTGGTGCTTCAATAAGTGACTCATGAGATTGTGGATATTGCTGGGGAAGTCGCTGCACGCAGCAAGAAGCGTCGGATTTCCCCACGGCACTTGCAGCTGGCCATTCACAGCGACTCAGAGCTCAAGAAACTGCTGGGAGGTGTCACCATCTCTCAGGGCGGAGTCCTGCCCTTAAATCAGCCTGTGGTATTACCTTCCAAGAAGAGGAATGGCAGGAGAGCCATCAAGAGAAGGATTGCCCCTGCTCCTGTCCCTGTTAAGTTAGAACAGAGCAAAGGGGAGACTGCCACCCCAGATTTGGGAGAAATGACATTCACTTGATTGCAAGGCTCTTTTCAAATGCATCAGTCTGGTCTAATAAAAGCAGTTAAAAAATGCCTGGTCTTCTTTTGTGAATTAATTTCCTCTTTCACTATCCTACAATTTTAAGGGATCATTCAGTTGGTCAGGTAGCTGCATTGATAATATGGTATAAAAGCCTAGAAAGATAGAACTCAATCATTTCATTAAGAAATTTACATCAGAAATTGTCTAAATGGTGTCACGTATCAGCGGGGTAGCCGTGTTAGTCTGGATCTGTAAAAAGCGACAAAGAGTCCTGTGGCACCTTATAGACCAACAGACGTATTGGAGCATAAATGTCTAAATCGTGTAGACTCAAGGGAGGTGATTTCTGTGTTTTTTTCAGGCATTTCCCCAATAGATTGAAGATTAGGACCATTTTTCCCATAGTGAAGTTGATGTGTATTGCATGTTTTGTGAAAACAGAAAAAAGAACAAACTCATGACAAAAAATTTAATCCACTACACATGAAGGATAAAGCCTATGGGCCTGGTTTTTCTTTTTCTTTTGTTCTTTTTCTTTTCTTTTCTTTCGTTATTTTTTAGTTACCCCATTATAAAACCATTGACTCGTTTGGAGTAATATCAGATTTATATAGTATAAGTGATACTAGAATCAGGCTTTCTGAAATTACTAAATACCTGGAGGGGTTCACATAAACTTTGATCACCTTTTTAAAGGGAAAACATTACCCACTTGCCAGCACACAGGTATACAGGGAGACTTACAAGTAAAAGAGAGCCATCTGCAGACGATTGTCCTGGTTAATGGGAGTCATCAAGATTCCAAACCACCATTAATGGCCCGCACTTTGCAAAATTACAATAGGCCCTCAGAGTTATATTTCATATTTCTAGTTTCAGATACATGAGTGGTACATTGATACAAATAGGATGACCACTCTCAGTAGATTATAAACTTTGTAATGACACCTTACAAGAGACCTTTTGCATGAAGCATATTCCAGCTACATTATATTTAACTCATTAGCATATTTTCATAGAATCATAGAATATCAGGGTTGGAAGGGACCTCAGGAGGTCATCTAGTCCACCCCCCTGCTCAAAGCAGGACCAATTCCCAACTAAATCATCCCAGCCAGGGCTTTGTCAAGCCGGGCCTTAAAAACCTCCAAGGAAGGAGACTCCACCACCTCCCTAGGTAACGCATTCCAGTGCTTCACCACCCTCCTAGTGAAATAGTGTTTCCTAATATCCAACCTAGACCTCCCCCACTGCAACTTGAGACCATTGCTCCTTGTTCTGTCATCTGCCACCATTGAGAACAGCCGAGTTCCATCCTCTTTGGAACCCCCCTTCAGGTAGTTGAAGGCTGCTATCAAATCCCCCCTCATTCTTCTCTTCTGGAGACTAAACAATCCCAGTTCCCTCAGCCTCTCCTCATAAGTCATGCGCTCCAGACCCCTAATCATTTTTGTTGACCTCCGCTGGACTCTTTCCAATTTCTCCACTTCCTTCTTGTAGTGTGGGGCCCAAAACTGGACACAGTACTCCAGATGAGGCCTCACCAATGTCAAATAAAGGGGAACGATCACGTCCCTCGATCTGCTGGCAATGCCCCTACTTATACAGCCCAAAATGCCGTTAGCCTTCTTGGCAACAAGAGCACACTGTTGACTCATATCCAGCTTCTCGTCCACTGTGACCCCTAGGTCCTTTTCTGCAGAACTGCTACCTAGCCACTCGGTCCCTAGTCTGTAGCAGTACATAGGAGTCTTCCGTCCTAGGTGCAGGACTCTGCACTTGTCCTTGTTGAACCTCATCAGGTTTCTTTTGGCCCAATCCTCTAATTTGTCTAGGTCCCTCTGTATCCGATCCCTACCCTCTAGTGTATCTACCACGCCTCCTAGTTTAGTGTCATCGGCAAACTTGCTGAGAGTGCAGTCCACACCATCCTCCAGGTCATTAATAAAGATATTAAACAAAACCGGCCCCAGGACCGACCCTTGGGGCACTCCGCTTGAAACTGGCTGCCAACTAGACATGGAGCCATTGATCACTACCCGTTGAGCCCGACGATCTAGCCAGCTTTCTATCCACCTTACAGTCCATTCATCCAGCCCATTCTTCTTTAACTTGGCAGCAAGAATACTGTGGGAGACCGTATCAAAAGCTTTGCTAAAGTCAAGGAATAACACATCCACTGCTTTCCCCTCATCCACTGAGCCACTTATCTCATCATAGAAGGCAATTAGGTTAGTCAGGCACGACTTCCCCTTGGTGAATCCATGCTGACTGTTCCTGATCACTTTCCTCGCCTCTAAGTGTTTCATAATTGATTCCTTGAGGACCTGCTCCACGATTTTTCCAGGGACTGAGGTGAGGCTGACTGGCCTGTAGTTCCCCGGATCCTCCTTCTTCCCTTTTTTAAAGATGGGCACTACATTAGCCTTTTTCCAGTCATCCGGGACCTCCCCCGATCGCCATGAGTTTTCAAAAATAATGGCTAATGGCTCTGCAATCTCATCCGCCAACTCCTTTAGCACCCTCGGATGCAGCGCATCCGGCCCCATGGACTTGTGCACGTCCAGTTTTTCTAAATAGTCCCGAACCACTTCTTTCTCCACAGAGGGCTGGTCACCTTCTCCCCATCATATAGAGTGCAACATCACACAATGGATTTGGCCTCATGTGAGGGGTTCTCTCCAGATGCTGTTTTTAAACCGGTCTCAGAAAATAGCTCACGAACAAGAGAAGCGGCTAATCAAACCTGAGAGTGACAAATGGTGAACACTTGGGTTTCTGGAATGGCAAAGAACCCTTCCCATGGGCTTGGGTGCCATGAGGCTTCTCTAAGAGACAGGAAGCATCACCAAGTTAAGGGCTCCAGAGAAACTGGCCAATATTTTCAAACTTTAGGATGCCTGAATTTCAGCCCCTAAACCCACTTTTAAGCAACTAACTAAAAGTGACCTGATTTCCATAGGTGCTGAGCACTCAAAACTCCTAGTGAAATCAACAGGAGCTGTGGGTGCTCAGCTCCTCTTCAAATCAGGCCACTTCTAAGTTATTTAGGTGCCTAATTTAAGGCATCTAAGTTTCAAAATGTAACCAAAGCCTATTTCATGCCGTTACAGGACGAGTTTTGCTAATAGCAGATATCACTGACTAAAAATCCAACACAAACGGTGAATCAATGGGAATGATGTCATCAAAGGATGACATATCTCCTCTGGCTTGGGTAACAAATGAAGTAGCTGCCCATTGGTTCTCAGACAACCAATCAGAAAGTATGTTTTCTCTGTCTGCACTGAGGTTATAAAAGGCTGCAGGCTCAGACAGGGTCAGCATACTACTGTGGTGATTTCAAGAGGTGGCTTAGCCAAGCCACACTTTGTCAGGCCAGTCATAATCAGGCCAGACCAGGAAGAAATCCAAGTGAACAGAGCCAGGAACAGAAGGAAAGAGAGTCAGGCAAGCCAAGCAAAGAAAGACACAGGCAAGTGGAGCCAAGCAAGGACAAATCCACTGAAGCCAAGCAAGTCAAGAAAAAAGCTAGGCAGGCCAATTCCTGAGTAAAGACTCAGGTAAACCAAGCAGAGAAAACAAAAGAAGCCAAGAAAGTCAAGCCAAGTGTTGCTGGAACACTAGAAGTCTGCCACATGTCTGAGACTGAGACTGAGTCTGAGTCTGAGCACTCTGGTGAGAGCTCAACCGCAAAAGACCCTAAGGCCAAAATCACCCGTTCTTCCCGGGCTGGGCTGCAGTTCTCTGTCAGTCGCATAGACAGATTGCTCCGCAAGGGACAATTTGCAGACCGTATTGGAGCTGGAGCCCCAGTATATATGGCCGTGGTGCTTCAATAAGTGACTCATGAGATTGTGGATATTGCTGGGGAAGTCGCTGCACGCAGCAAGAAGCGTCGGATTTCCCCACGGCACTTGCAGCTGGCCATTCACAGCGACTCAGAGCTCAAGAAACTGCTGGGAGGTGTCACCATCTCTCAGGGCGGAGTCCTGCCCTTAAATCAGCCTGTGGTATTACCTTCCAAGAAGAGGAATGGCAGGAGAGCCATCAAGAGAAGGATTGCCCCTGCTCCTGTCCCTGTTAAGTTAGAACAGAGCAAAGGGGAGACTGCCACCCCAGATTTGGGAGAAATGACATTCACTTGATTGCAAGGCTCTTTTCAAATGCATCAGTCTGGTCTAATAAAAGCAGTTAAAAAATGCCTGGTCTTCTTTTGTGAATTAATTTCCTCTTTCACTATCCTACAATTTTAAGGGATCATTCAGTTGGTCAGGTAGCTGCATTGATAATATGGTATAAAAGCCTAGAAAGATAGAACTCAATCATTTCATTAAGAAATTTACATCAGAAATTGTCTAAATGGTATCACGTATCAGCGGGGTAGCCGTGTTAGTCTGGATCTGTAAAAAGCGACAAAGAGTCCTGTGGCACCTTATAGACCAACAGACGTATTGGAGCATAAATGTCTAAATCGTGTAGATTCTGGGAGGTGATTTCTGTGTTTTTTTCAGGCATTTCCCCAATAGATTGAAGATTAGGACCATTTTTCCCATAGTGAAGTTGATGTGTATTGCATGTTTTGTGAAAACAGAAAAAAGAACAAACTCATGACAGAAAAATTTAATCCACTACACATGAAGGATAAAGCCTATGGGCCTGGTTTTTCTTCTTGTTTTGTTCTTTTTCTTTTCTTTTCTTTCATTATTTTTTAGTTACCCCATTATAAAACCATTGACTCGTTTGGAGTAATATCAGATTTATATAGTATAAGTGATACTAGAATCAGGCTTTCTGAAATTACTAAATACCTGGAGGGGTTCACATAAACTTTGATCACCTTTTTAAAGGGAAAACATTACCCACTTGCCAGCACACAGGTATACAGGGAGACTTACAAGTAAAAGAGAGCCATCTGCAGACGATTGTCCTGGTTAATGGGAGTCATCAAGATTCCAAACCACCATTAATGGCCCGCACTTTGCAAAATTACAATAGGCCCTCAGAGTTATATTTCATATTTCTAGTTTCAGATACATGAGTGGTACATTGATACAAATAGGATGACCACTCTCAGTAGATTATAAACTTTGTAATGACACCTTACAAGAGACCTTTTGCATGAAGCATATTCCAGCTACATTATATTTAACTCATTAGCATATTTTCATAGAATCATAGAATATCAGGGTTGGAAGGGACCTCAGGAGGTCATCTAGTCCACCCCCCTGCTCAAAGCAGGACCAATTCCCAACTAAATCATCCCAGCCAGGGCTTTGTCAAGCCGGGCCTTAAAAACCTCCAAGGAAGGAGACTCCACCACCTCCCTAGGTAACGCATTCCAGTGCTTCACCACCCTCCTAGTGAAATAGTGTTTCCTAATATCCAACCTAGACCTCCCCCACTGCAACTTGAGACCATTGCTCCTTGTTCTGTCATCTGCCACCATTGAGAACAGCCGAGTTCCATCCTCTTTGGAACCCCCCTTCAGGTAGTTGAAGGCTGCTATCAAATCCCCCCTCATTCTTCTCTTCTGGAGACTAAACAATCCCAGTTCCCTCAGCCTCTCCTCATAAGTCATGCGCTCCAGACCCCTAATCATTTTTGTTGACCTCCGCTGGACTCTTTCCAATTTCTCCACTTCCTTCTTGTAGTGTGGGGCCCAAAACTGGACACAGTACTCCAGATGAGGCCTCACCAATGTCAAATAAAGGGGAACGATCACGTCCCTCGATCTGCTGGCAATGCCCCTACTTATACAGCCCAAAATGCCGTTAGCCTTCTTGGCAACAAGAGCACACTGTTGACTCATATCCAGCTTCTCGTCCACTGTGACCCCTAGGTCCTTTTCTGCAGAACTGCTACCTAGCCACTCGGTCCCTAGTCTGTAGCAGTACATAGGAGTCTTCCGTCCTAGGTGCAGGACTCTGCACTTGTCCTTGTTGAACCTCATCAGGTTTCTTTTGGCCCAATCCTCTAATTTGTCTAGGTCCCTCTGTATCCGATCCCTACCCTCTAGTGTATCTACCACGCCTCCTAGTTTAGTGTCATCGGCAAACTTGCTGAGAGTGCAGTCCACACCATCCTCCAGGTCATTAATAAAGATATTAAACAAAACCGGCCCCAGGACCGACCCTTGGGGCACTCCGCTTGAAACTGGCTGCCAACTAGACATGGAGCCATTGATCACTACCCGTTGAGCCCGACGATCTAGCCAGCTTTCTATCCACCTTACAGTCCATTCATCCAGCCCATTCTTCTTTAACTTGGCAGCAAGAATACTGTGGGAGACCGTATCAAAAGCTTTGCTAAAGTCAAGGAATAACACATCCACTGCTTTCCCCTCATCCACAGAGCCACTTATCTCATCATAGAAGGCAATTAGGTTAGTCAGGCACGACTTCCCCTTGGTGAATCCATGCTGACTTTTCCTGATCTCTTTCCTCGCCTCTGTTTCATAATTGATTCCTTGAGGACCTGCTCCACGATTTTTCCAGGGACTGAGGTGAGGCTGACTGGCCTGTAGTTCCCCGGATCCTCCTTCTTCCCTTTTTTAAAGATGGGCACTACATTAGCCTTTTTCCAGTCATCCGGGACCTCCCCCGATCGCCATGAGTTTTCGAAAATAATGGCTAATGGCTCTGCAATCTCATCCGCCAACTCCTTTAGCACCCTCGGATGCAGAGCATCCGGCCCCATGGACTTGTGCACGTCCAGTTTTTCTAAATAGTCCCGAACCACTTCCTTCTCCACAGAGGGCTGGTCACCTTCTCCCCATCATATAGAGTGCAACATCACACAATAGATTTGGCCTGATGTGAGGGTTTCTCTCCAGATGCTGTTTTTAAACCGGTCTCAGAAAATAGCTCACGAACAAGAGAAGCGGCTAATCAAACCTGAGAGTGACAAATGGTGAACACTTGGGTTTCTGGAATGGCAAAGAACCCTTCCCATGGGCTTGGGTGCCAGGAGGCTTCTCTAAGAGACGGGAAGCATCACCAAGTTAAGGGCTCCAGAGAAACTGGCCAATATTTTCAAACTTTAGGATGCCTGAATTTCGGCCCCTAAACCCACTTTTAAGCAACTAACTAAAAGTGACCTGATTTCCATAGGTGCTGAGCACTCAAAACTCCTAGTGAAATCAACAGGAGCTGTGGGTGCTCAGCTCCTCTTCAAATCAGGCCACTTCTAAGTTATTTAGGTGCCTAATTTAAGGCATCTAAGTTTCAAAATGTAACCAAAGCCTATTTCATGCCGTTACAGGACGAGTTTTGCTAATAGCAGATATCACTGACTAAAAATCCAACACAAACGGTGAATCAATGGGAATGATGTCATCAAAGGATGACATATCCCCTCTGGCTTGGGTAACAAATGAAGTAGCTGCACATTGGTTCTCAGACAACCAATCAGAAAGTATGTTTTCTCTGTCTGCACTGAGGTTATAAAAGGCTGCAGGCTCAGACAGGGTCAGCATACTACTGTGGTGATTTCAAGAGGTGGCTTAGCCAAGCCACACTTTGTCAGGCCAGTCATAATCAGGCCAGACCAGGAAGAAATCAAGAGAAAACCAAGTGAACAGAGCCAGGAACAGAAGGAAAGAGAGTCAGGCAAGCCAAGCAAAGAAAGACACAGGCAAGTGGAGCCAAGCAAGGACAAATCCACTGAAGCCAAGCAAGTCAAGAAAAAAGCTAGGCAGGCCAATTCCTGAGTAAAGACTCAGGTAAACCAAGCAGAAAAAACAAAAGGAAGCCAAGAAAGTCAAGCCAAGTGTTGCTGGAACACTAGAAGTCTGCCACATGTCTGAGACTGAGACTGAGTCTGAGTCTGAGTCTGAGCACTCAGGTGAGAGCTCAACCGCAAAAGACCCTAAGGCCAAAATCACCCGTTCTTCCCGGGCTGGGCTGCAGTTCTCTGTCAGTCGCATAGACAGATTGCTCCGCAAGGGACAATTTGCAGACCGTATTGGAGCTGGAGCCCCAGTATATATGGCCGTGGTGCTTCAATAAGTGACTCATGAGATTGTGGATATTGCTGGGGAAGTCGCTGCACGCAGCAAGAAGCGTCGGATTTCCCCACGGCACTTGCAGCTGGCCATTCACAGCGACTCAGAGCTCAAGAAACTGCTGGGAGGTGTCACCATCTCTCAGGGCGGAGTCCTGCCCTTAAATCAGCCTGTGGTATTACCTTCCAAGAAGAGGAATGGCAGGAGAGCCATCAAGAGAAGGATTGCCCCTGCTCCTGTCCCTGTTAAGTTAGAACAGAGCAAAGGGGAGACTGCCACCCCAGATTTGGGAGAAATGACATTCACTTGATTGCAAGGCTCTTTTCAAATGCATCAGTCTGGTCTAATAAAAGCAGTTAAAAAATGCCTGGTCTTCTTTTGTGAATTAATTTCCTCTTTCACTATCCTACAATTTTAAGGGATCATTCAGTTGGTCAGGTAGCTGCATTGATAATATGGTATAAAAGCCTAGAAAGATAGAACTCAATCATTTCATTAAGAAATTTACATCAGAAATTGTCTAAATGGTATCACGTATCAGCGGGGTAGCCGTGTTAGTCTGGATCTGTAAAAAGCGACAAAGAGTCCTGTGGCACCTTATAGACCAACAGACGTATTGGAGCATAAATGTCTAAATCGTGTAGATTCTGGGAGGTGATTTCTGTGTTTTTTTCAGGCATTTCCCCAATAGATTGAAGATTAGGACCATTTTTCCCATAGTGAAGTTGATGTGTATTGCATGTTTTGTGAAAACAGAAAAAAGAACAAACTCATGACAGAAAAATTTAATCCACTACACATGAAGGATAAAGCCTATGGGCCTGGTTTTTCTTCTTGTTTTGTTCTTTTTCTTTTCTTTTCTTTCATTATTTTTTAGTTACCCCATTATAAAACCATTGACTCGTTTGGAGTAATATCAGATTTATATAGTATAAGTGATACTAGAATCAGGCTTTCTGAAATTACTAAATACCTGGAGGGGTTCACATAAACTTTGATCACCTTTTTAAAGGGAAAACATTACCCACTTGCCAGCACACAGGTATACAGGGAGACTTACAAGTAAAAGAGAGCCATCTGCAGACGATTGTCCTGGTTAATGGGAGTCATCAAGATTCCAAACCACCATTAATGGCCCGCACTTTGCAAAATTACAATAGGCCCTCAGAGTTATATTTCATATTTCTAGTTTCAGATACATGAGTGGTACATTGATACAAATAGGATGACCACTCTCAGTAGATTATAAACTTTGTAATGACACCTTACAAGAGACCTTTTGCATGAAGCATATTCCAGCTACATTATATTTAACTCATTAGCATATTTTCATAGAATCATAGAATATCAGGGTTGGAAGGGACCTCAGGAGGTCATCTAGTCCACCCCCCTGCTCAAAGCAGGACCAATTCCCAACTAAATCATCCCAGCCAGGGCTTTGTCAAGCCGGGCCTTAAAAACCTCCAAGGAAGGAGACTCCACCACCTCCCTAGGTAACGCATTCCAGTGCTTCACCACCCTCCTAGTGAAATAGTGTTTCCTAATATCCAACCTAGACCTCCCCCACTGCAACTTGAGACCATTGCTCCTTGTTCTGTCATCTGCCACCATTGAGAACAGCCGAGTTCCATCCTCTTTGGAACCCCCCTTCAGGTAGTTGAAGGCTGCTATCAAATCCCCCCTCATTCTTCTCTTCTGGAGACTAAACAATCCCAGTTCCCTCAGCCTCTCCTCATAAGTCATGCGCTCCAGACCCCTAATCATTTTTGTTGACCTCCGCTGGACTCTTTCCAATTTCTCCACTTCCTTCTTGTAGTGTGGGGCCCAAAACTGGACACAGTACTCCAGATGAGGCCTCACCAATGTCAAATAAAGGGGAACGATCACGTCCCTCGATCTGCTGGCAATGCCCCTACTTATACAGCCCAAAATGCCGTTAGCCTTCTTGGCAACAAGAGCACACTGTTGACTCATATCCAGCTTCTCGTCCACTGTGACCCCTAGGTCCTTTTCTGCAGAACTGCTACCTAGCCACTCGGTCCCTAGTCTGTAGCAGTACATAGGAGTCTTCCGTCCTAGGTGCAGGACTCTGCACTTGTCCTTGTTGAACCTCATCAGGTTTCTTTTGGCCCAATCCTCTAATTTGTCTAGGTCCCTCTGTATCCGATCCCTACCCTCTAGTGTATCTACCACGCCTCCTAGTTTAGTGTCATCGGCAAACTTGCTGAGAGTGCAGTCCACACCATCCTCCAGGTCATTAATAAAGATATTAAACAAAACCGGCCCCAGGACCGACCCTTGGGGCACTCCGCTTGAAACTGGCTGCCAACTAGACATGGAGCCATTGATCACTACCCGTTGAGCCCGACGATCTAGCCAGCTTTCTATCCACCTTACAGTCCATTCATCCAGCCCATTCTTCTTTAACTTGGCAGCAAGAATACTGTGGGAGACCGTATCAAAAGCTTTGCTAAAGTCAAGGAATAACACATCCACTGCTTTCCCCTCATCCACTGAGCCACTTATCTCATCATAGAAGGCAATTAGGTTAGTCAGACACGACTTCCCCTTGGTGAATCCATGCTGACTCTTCCTGATCACTTTCCTCGCCTCTAAGTGTTTCATAATTGATTCCTTGAGGACCTGCTCCACGATTTTTCCAGGGACTGAGGTGAGGCTGACTGGCCTGTAGTTCCCCGGATCCTCCTTCTTCCCTTTTTTAAAGATGGTCACTACATTAGCCTTTTTCCAGTCATCCGGGACCTCCCCCGATCGCCATGAGTTTTCAAAAATAATGGCTAATGGCTCTGCAATCTCATCCGCCAACTCCTTTAGCACCCTCGGATGCAGCGCATCCGGCCCCATGGACTTGTGCACGTCCAGTTTTTCTAAATAGTCCCGAACCACTTCTTTCTCCACAGAGGGCTGGTCACCTTCTCCCCATCATATAGAGTGCAACATCACACAATGGATTTGGCCTCATGTGAGGGGTTCTCTCCAGATGCTGTTTTTAAACCGGTCTCAGAAAATAGCTCACGAACAAGAGAAGCGGCTAATCAAACCTGAGAGTGACAAATGGTGAACACTTGGGTTTCTGGAATGGCAAAGAACCCTTCCCATGGGCTTGGGTGCCATGAGGCTTCTCTAAGAGACAGGAAGCATCACCAAGTTAAGGGCTCCAGAGAAACTGGCCAATATTTTCAAACTTTAGGATGCCTGAATTTCAGCCCCTAAACCCACTTTTAAGCAACTAACTAAAAGTGACCTGATTTCCATAGGTGCTGAGCACTCAAAACTCCTAGTGAAATCAACAGGAGCTGTGGGTGCTCAGCTCCTCTTCAAATCAGGCCACTTCTAAGTTATTTAGGTGCCTAATTTAAGGCATCTAATTTTCAAAATGTAACCAAAGCCTATTTCATGCCGTTACAGGACGAGTTTTGCTAATAGCAGATATCACTGACTAAAAATCCAACACAAACGGTGAATCAATGGGAATGATGTCATCAAAGGATGACATATCTCCTCTGGCTTGGGTAACAAATGAAGTAGCTGCCCATTGGTTCTCAGACAACCAATCAGAAAGTATGTTTTCTCTGTCTGCACTGAGGTTATAAAAGGCTGCAGGCTCAGACAGGGTCAGCATACTACTGTGGTGATTTCAAGAGGTGGCTTAGCCAAGCCACACTTTGTCAGGCCAGTCATAATCAGGCCAGACCAGGAAGAAATCCAAGTGAACAGAGCCAGGAACAGAAGGAAAGAGAGTCAGGCAAGCCAAGCAAAGAAAGACACAGGCAAGTGGAGCCAAGCAAGGAGAAATCCACTGAAGCCAAGCAAGTCAAGAAAAAAGCTAGGCAGGCCAATTCCTGAGTAAAGACTCAGGTAAACCAAGCAGAGAAAACAAAAGAAGCCAAGAAAGTCAAGCCAAGTGTTGCTGGAACACTAGAAGTCTGCCACATGTCTGAGACTGAGACTGAGTCTGAGTCTGAGCACTCTGGTGAGAGCTCAACCGCAAAAGACCCTAAGGCCAAAATCACCCGTTCTTCCCGGGCTGGGCTGCAGTTCTCTGTCAGTCGCATAGACAGATTGCTCCGCAAGGGACAATTTGCAGACCGTATTGGAGCTGGAGCCCCAGTATATATGGCCGTGGTGCTTCAATAAGTGACTCATGAGATTGTGGATATTGCTGGGGAAGTCGCTGCACGCAGCAAGAAGCGTCGGATTTCCCCACGGCACTTGCAGCTGGCCATTCACAGCGACTCAGAGCTCAAGAAACTGCTGGGAGGTGTCACCATCTCTCAGGGCGGAGTCCTGCCCTTAAATCAGCCTGTGGTATTACCTTCCAAGAAGAGGAATGGCAGGAGAGCCATCAAGAGAAGGATTGCCCCTGCTCCTGTCCCTGTTAAGTTAGAACAGAGCAAAGGGGAGACTGCCACCCCAGATTTGGGAGAAATGACATTCACTTGATTGCAAGGCTCTTTTCAAATGCATCAGTCTGGTCTAATAAAAGCAGTTAAAAAATGCCTGGTCTTCTTTTGTGAATTAATTTCCTCTTTCACTATCCTACAATTTTAAGGGATCATTCAGTTGGTCAGGTAGCTGCATTGATAATATGGTATAAAAGCCTAGAAAGATAGAACTCAATCATTTCATTAAGAAATTTACATCAGAAATTGTCTAAATGGTGTCACGTATCAGCGGGGTAGCCGTGTTAGTCTGGATCTGTAAAAAGCGACAAAGAGTCCTGTGGCACCTTATAGACCAACAGACGTATTGGAGCATAAATGTCTAAATCGTGTAGACTCAAGGGAGGTGATTTCTGTGTTTTTTTCAGGCATTTCCCCAATAGATTGAAGATTAGGACCATTTTTCCCATAGTGAAGTTGATGTGTATTGCATGTTTTGTGAAAACAGAAAAAAGAACAAACTCATGACAGAAAAATTTAATCCACTACACATGAAGGATAAAGCCTATGGGCCTGGTTTTTCTTTTTCTTTTGTTCTTTTTCTTTTCTTTTCTTTCGTTATTTTTTAGTTACCCCATTATAAAACCATTGACTCGTTTGGAGTAATATCAGATTTATATAGTATAAGTGATACTAGAATCAGGCTTTCTGAAATTACTAAATACCTGGAGGGGTTCACATAAACTTTGATCACCTTTTTAAAGGGAAAACATTACCCACTTGCCAGCACACAGGTATACAGGGAGACTTACAAGTAAAAGAGAGCCATCTGCAGACGATTGTCCTGGTTAATGGGAGTCATCAAGATTCCAAACCACCATTAATGGCCCGCACTTTGCAAAATTACAATAGGCCCTCAGAGTTATATTTCATATTTCTAGTTTCAGATACATGAGTGGTACATTGATACAAATAGGATGACCACTCTCAGTAGATTATAAACTTTGTAATGACACCTTACAAGAGACCTTTTGCATGAAGCATATTCCAGCTACATTATATTTAACTCATTAGCATATTTTCATAGAATCATAGAATATCAGGGTTGGAAGGGACCTCAGGAGGTCATCTAGTCCAACCCCCTGCTCAAAGCAGGACCAATTCCCAACTAAATCATCCCAGCCAGGGCTTTGTCAAGCCGGGCCTTAAAAACCTCCAAGGAAGGAGACTCCACCACCTCCCTAGGTAACGCATTCCAGTGCTTCACCACCCTCCTAGTGAAATAGTGTTTCCTAATATCCAACCTAGACCTCCCCCACTGCAACTTGAGACCATTGCTCCTTGTTCTGTCATCTGCCACCATTGAGAACAGCCGAGTTCCATCCTCTTTGGAACCCCCCTTCAGGTAGTTGAAGGCTGCTATCAAATCCCCCCTCATTCTTCTCTTCTGGAGACTAAACAATCCCAGTTCCCTCAGCCTCTCCTCATAAGTCATGCGCTCCAGACCCCTAATCATTTTTGTTGACCTCCGCTGGACTCTTTCCAATTTCTCCACTTCCTTCTTGTAGTGTGGGGCCCAAAACTGGGCACAGTACTCCAGATGAGGCCTCACCAATGTCAAATAAAGGGGAACGATCACGTCCCTCGATCTGCTGGCAATGCCCCTACTTATACAGCCCAAAATGCCGTTAGCCTTCTTGGCAACAAGAGCACACTGTTGACTCATATCCAGCTTCTCGTCCACTGTGACCCCTAGGTCCTTTTCTGCAGAACTGCTACCTTGCCACTCGGTCCCTAGTCTGTAGCAGTACATAGGAGTCTTCCGTCCTAGGTGCAGGACTCTGCACTTGTCCTTGTTGAACCTCATCAGGTTTCTTTTGGCCCAATCCTCTAATTTGTCTAGGTCCCTCTGTATCCGATCCCTACCCTCTAGTGTATCTACCACGCCTCCTAGTTTAGTGTCATCGGCAAACTTGCTGAGAGTGCAGTCCACACCATCCTCCAGGTCATTAATAAAGATATTAAACAAAACCGGCCCCAGGACCGACCCTTGGGGCACTCCGCTTGAAACTGGCTGCCAACTAGACATGGAGCCATTGATCACTACCCGTTGAGCCCGACGATCTAGCCAGCTTTCTATCCACCTTACAGTCCATTCATCCAGCCCATTCTTCTTTAACTTGGCAGCAAGAATACTGTGGGAGACCGTATCAAAAGCTTTGCTAAAGTCAAGGAATAACACATCCACTGCTTTCCCCTCATCCACAGAGCCACTTATCTCATCATAGAAGGCAATTAGGTTAGTCAGGCACGACTTCCCCTTGGTGAATCCATGCTGACTTTTCCTGATCACTTTCCTCGCCTCTGTTTCATAATTGATTCCTTGAGGACCTGCTCCACGATTTTTCCAGGGACTGAGGTGAGGCTGACTGGCCTGTAGTTCCCCGGATCCTCCTTCTTCCCTTTTTTAAAGATGGGCACTACATTAGCCTTTTTCCAGTCATCCGGGACCTCCCCCGATCGCCATGAGTTTTCGAAAATAATGGCTAATGGCTCTGCAATCTCATCCGCCAACTCCTTTAGCACCCTCGGATGCAGAGCATCCGGCCCCATGGACTTGTGCACGTCCAGTTTTTCTAAATAGTCCCGAACCACTTCCTTCTCCACAGAGGGCTGGTCACCTTCTCCCCATCATATAGAGTGCAACATCACACAATAGATTTGGCCTGATGTGAGGGTTTCTCTCCAGATGCTGTTTTTAAACCGGTCTCAGAAAATAGCTCACGAACAAGAGAAGCGGCTAATCAAACCTGAGAGTGACAAATGGTGAACACTTGGGTTTCTGGAATGGCAAAGAACCCTTCCCATGGTCTTGGGTGCCAGGAGGCTTCTCTAAGAGACGGGAAGCATCACCAAGTTAAGGGCTCCAGAGAAACTGGCCAATATTTTCAAACTTTAGGATGCCTGAATTTCGGCCCCTAAACCCACTTTTAAGCAACTAACTAAAAGTGACCTGATTTCCATAGGTGCTGAGCACTCAAAACTCCTAGTGAAATCAACAGGAGCTGTGGGTGCTCAGCTCCTCTTCAAATCAGGCCACTTCTAAGTTATTTAGGTGCCTAATTTAAGGCATCTAAGTTTCAAAATGTAACCAAAGCCTATTTCATGCCGTTACAGGACGAGTTTTGCTAATAGCAGATATCACTGACTAAAAATCCAACACAAACGGTGAATCAATGGGAATGATGTCATCAAAGGATGACATATCCCCTCTGGCTTGGGTAACAAATGAAGTAGCTGCACATTGGTTCTCAGACAACCAATCAGAAAGTATGTTTTCTCTGTCTGCACTGAGGTTATAAAAGGCTGCAGGCTCAGACAGGGTCAGCATACTACTGTGGTGATTTCAAGAGGTGGCTTAGCCAAGCCACACTTTGTCAGGCCAGTCATAATCAGGCCAGACCAGGAAGAAATCAAGAGAAAACCAAGTGAACAGAGCCAGGAACAGAAGGAAAGAGAGTCAGGCAAGCCAAGCAAAGAAAGACACAGGCAAGTGGAGCCAAGCAAGGACAAATCCACTGAAGCCAAGCAAGTCAAGAAAAAAGCTAGGCAGGCCAATTCCTGAGTAAAGACTCAGGTAAACCAAGCAGAAAAAACAAAAGGAAGCCAAGAAAGTCAAGCCAAGTGTTGCTGGAACACTAGAAGTCTGCCACATGTCTGAGACTGAGACTGAGTCTGAGTCTGAGTCTGAGCACTCAGGTGAGAGCTCAACCGCAAAAGACCCTAAGGCCAAAATCACCCGTTCTTCCCGGGCTGGGCTGCAGTTCTCTGTCAGTCGCATAGACAGATTGCTCCGCAAGGGACAATTTGCAGACCGTATTGGAGCTGGAGCCCCAGTATATATGGCCGTGGTGCTTCAATAAGTGACTCATGAGATTGTGGATATTGCTGGGGAAGTCGCTGCACGCAGCAAGAAGCGTCGGATTTCCCCACGGCACTTGCAGCTGGCCATTCACAGCGACTCAGAGCTCAAGAAACTGCTGGGAGGTGTCACCATCTCTCAGGGCGGAGTCCTGCCCTTAAATCAGCCTGTGGTATTACCTTCCAAGAAGAGGAATGGCAGGAGAGCCATCAAGAGAAGGATTGCCCCTGCTCCTGTCCCTGTTAAGTTAGAACAGAGCAAAGGGGAGACTGCCACCCCAGATTTGGGAGAAATGACATTCACTTGATTGCAAGGCTCTTTTCAAATGCATCAGTCTGGTCTAATAAAAGCAGTTAAAAAATGCCTGGTCTTCTTTTGTGAATTAATTTCCTCTTTCACTATCCTACAATTTTAAGGGATCATTCAGTTGGTCAGGTAGCTGCATTGATAATATGGTATAAAAGCCTAGAAAGATAGAACTCAATCATTTCATTAAGAAATTTACATCAGAAATTGTCTAAATGGTATCACGTATCAGCGGGGTAGCCGTGTTAGTCTGGATCTGTAAAAAGCGACAAAGAGTCCTGTGGCACCTTATAGACCAACAGACGTATTGGAGCATAAATGTCTAAATCGTGTAGATTCTGGGAGGTGATTTCTGTGTTTTTTTCAGGCATTTCCCCAATAGATTGAAGATTAGGACCATTTTTCCCATAGTGAAGTTGATGTGTATTGCATGTTTTGTGAAAACAGAAAAAAGAACAAACTCATGACAGAAAAATTTAATCCACTACACATGAAGGATAAAGCCTATGGGCCTGGTTTTTCTTCTTGTTTTGTTCTTTTTCTTTTCTTTTCTTTCATTATTTTTTAGTTACCCCATTATAAAACCATTGACTCGTTTGGAGTAATATCAGATTTATATAGTATAAGTGATACTAGAATCAGGCTTTCTGAAATTACTAAATACCTGGAGGGGTTCACATAAACTTTGATCACCTTTTTAAAGGGAAAACATTACCCACTTGCCAGCACACAGGTATACAGGGAGACTTACAAGTAAAAGAGAGCCATCTGCAGACGATTGTCCTGGTTAATGGGAGTCATCAAGATTCCAAACCACCATTAATGGCCCGCACTTTGCAAAATTACAATAGGCCCTCAGAGTTATATTTCATATTTCTAGTTTCAGATACATGAGTGGTACATTGATACAAATAGGATGACCACTCTCAGTAGATTATAAACTTTGTAATGACACCTTACAAGAGACCTTTTGCATGAAGCATATTCCAGCTACATTATATTTAACTCATTAGCATATTTTCATAGAATCATAGAATATCAGGGTTGGAAGGGACCTCAGGAGGTCATCTAGTCCACCCCCCTGCTCAAAGCAGGACCAATTCCCAACTAAATCATCCCAGCCAGGGCTTTGTCAAGCCGGGCCTTAAAAACCTCCAAGGAAGGAGACTCCACCACCTCCCTAGGTAACGCATTCCAGTGCTTCACCACCCTCCTAGTGAAATAGTGTTTCCTAATATCCAACCTAGACCTCCCCCACTGCAACTTGAGACCATTGCTCCTTGTTCTGTCATCTGCCACCATTGAGAACAGCCGAGTTCCATCCTCTTTGGAACCCCCCTTCAGGTAGTTGAAGGCTGCTATCAAATCCCCCCTCATTCTTCTCTTCTGGAGACTAAACAATCCCAGTTCCCTCAGCCTCTCCTCATAAGTCATGCGCTCCAGACCCCTAATCATTTTTGTTGACCTCCGCTGGACTCTTTCCAATTTCTCCACTTCCTTCTTGTAGTGTGGGGCCCAAAACTGGACACAGTACTCCAGATGAGGCCTCACCAATGTCAAATAAAGGGGAACGATCACGTCCCTCGATCTGCTGGCAATGCCCCTACTTATACAGCCCAAAATGCCGTTAGCCTTCTTGGCAACAAGAGCACACTGTTGACTCATATCCAGCTTCTCGTCCACTGTGACCCCTAGGTCCTTTTCTGCAGAACTGCTACCTAGCCACTCGGTCCCTAGTCTGTAGCAGTACAT
The DNA here is from genome assembly GCF_028017835.1 of Emys orbicularis. NCBI lineage: Eukaryota > Metazoa > Chordata > Testudines > Emydidae > Emys > Emys orbicularis. The sequence continues at coordinate 78,664,956 of NC_088689.1, read as the reverse complement.
AGGAGTCTTCCGTCCTAGGTGCAGGACTCTGCACTTGTCCTTGTTGAACCTCATCAGGTTTCTTTTGGCCCAATCCTCTAATTTGTCTAGGTCCCTCTGTATCCGATCCCTACCCTCTAGTGTATCTACCACGCCTCCTAGTTTAGTGTCATCGGCAAACTTGCTGAGAGTGCAGTCCACACCATCCTCCAGGTCATTAATAAAGATATTAAACAAAACCGGCCCCAGGACCGACCCTTGGGGCACTCCGCTTGAAACTGGCTGCCAACTAGACATGGAGCCATTGATCACTACCCGTTGAGCCCGACGATCTAGCCAGCTTTCTATCCACCTTACAGTCCATTCATCCAGCCCATTCTTCTTTAACTTGGCAGCAAGAATACTGTGGGAGACCGTATCAAAAGCTTTGCTAAAGTCAAGGAATAACACATCCACTGCTTTCCCCTCATCCACAGAGCCACTTATCTCATCATAGAAGGCAATTAGGTTAGTCAGGCACGACTTCCCCTTGGTGAATCCATGCTGACTTTTCCTGATCTCTTTCCTCGCCTCTGTTTCATAATTGATTCCTTGAGGACCTGCTCCACGATTTTTCCAGGGACTGAGGTGAGGCTGACTGGCCTGTAGTTCCCCGGATCCTCCTTCTTCCCTTTTTTAAAGATGGGCACTACATTAGCCTTTTTCCAGTCATCCGGGACCTCCCCCGATCGCCATGAGTTTTCGAAAATAATGGCTAATGGCTCTGCAATCTCATCCGCCAACTCCTTTAGCACCCTCGGATGCAGAGCATCCGGCCCCATGGACTTGTGCACGTCCAGTTTTTCTAAATAGTCCCGAACCACTTCCTTCTCCACAGAGGGCTGGTCACCTTCTCCCCATCATATAGAGTGCAACATCACACAATAGATTTGGCCTGATGTGAGGGTTTCTCTCCAGATGCTGTTTTTAAACCGGTCTCAGAAAATAGCTCACGAACAAGAGAAGCGGCTAATCAAACCTGAGAGTGACAAATGGTGAACACTTGGGTTTCTGGAATGGCAAAGAACCCTTCCCATGGGCTTGGGTGCCAGGAGGCTTCTCTAAGAGACGGGAAGCATCACCAAGTTAAGGGCTCCAGAGAAACTGGCCAATATTTTCAAACTTTAGGATGCCTGAATTTCGGCCCCTAAACCCACTTTTAAGCAACTAACTAAAAGTGACCTGATTTCCATAGGTGCTGAGCACTCAAAACTCCTAGTGAAATCAACAGGAGCTGTGGGTGCTCAGCTCCTCTTCAAATCAGGCCACTTCTAAGTTATTTAGGTGCCTAATTTAAGGCATCTAAGTTTCAAAATGTAACCAAAGCCTATTTCATGCCGTTACAGGACGAGTTTTGCTAATAGCAGATATCACTGACTAAAAATCCAACACAAACGGTGAATCAATGGGAATGATGTCATCAAAGGATGACATATCCCCTCTGGCTTGGGTAACAAATGAAGTAGCTGCACATTGGTTCTCAGACAACCAATCAGAAAGTATGTTTTCTCTGTCTGCACTGAGGTTATAAAAGGCTGCAGGCTCAGACAGGGTCAGCATACTACTGTGGTGATTTCAAGAGGTGGCTTAGCCAAGCCACACTTTGTCAGGCCAGTCATAATCAGGCCAGACCAGGAAGAAATCAAGAGAAAACCAAGTGAACAGAGCCAGGAACAGAAGGAAAGAGAGTCAGGCAAGCCAAGCAAAGAAAGACACAGGCAAGTGGAGCCAAGCAAGGACAAATCCACTGAAGCCAAGCAAGTCAAGAAAAAAGCTAGGCAGGCCAATTCCTGAGTAAAGACTCAGGTAAACCAAGCAGAAAAAACAAAAGGAAGCCAAGAAAGTCAAGCCAAGTGTTGCTGGAACACTAGAAGTCTGCCACATGTCTGAGACTGAGACTGAGTCTGAGTCTGTCTGAGCACTCAGGTGAGAGCTCAACCGCAAAAGACCCTAAGGCCAAAATCACCCGTTCTTCCCGGGCTGGGCTGCAGTTCTCTGTCAGTCGCATAGACAGATTGCTCCGCAAGGGACAATTTGCAGACCGTATTGGAGCTGGAGCCCCAGTATATATGGCCGTGGTGCTTCAATAAGTGACTCATGAGATTGTGGATATTGCTGGGGAAGTCGCTGCACGCAGCAAGAAGCGTCGGATTTCCCCACGGCACTTGCAGCTGGCCATTCACAGCGACTCAGAGCTCAAGAAACTGCTGGGAGGTGTCACCATCTCTCAGGGCGGAGTCCTGCCCTTAAATCAGCCTGTGGTATTACCTTCCAAGAAGAGGAATGGCAGGAGAGCCATCAAGAGAAGGATTGCCCCTGCTCCTGTCCCTGTTAAGTTAGAACAGAGCAAAGGGGAGACTGCCACCCCAGATTTGGGAGAAATGACATTCACTTGATTGCAAGGCTCTTTTCAAATGCATCAGTCTGGTCTAATAAAAGCAGTTAAAAAATGCCTGGTCTTCTTTTGTGAATTAATTTCCTCTTTCACTATCCTACAATTTTAAGGGATCATTCAGTTGGTCAGGTAGCTGCATTGATAATATGGTATAAAAGCCTAGAAAGATAGAACTCAATCATTTCATTAAGAAATTTACATCAGAAATTGTCTAAATGGTATCACGTATCAGCGGGGTAGCCGTGTTAGTCTGGATCTGTAAAAAGCGACAAAGAGTCCTGTGGCACCTTATAGACCAACAGACGTATTGGAGCATAAATGTCTAAATCGTGTAGATTCTGGGAGGTGATTTCTGTGTTTTTTTCAGGCATTTCCCCAATAGATTGAAGATTAGGACCATTTTTCCCATAGTGAAGTTGATGTGTATTGCATGTTTTGTGAAAACAGAAAAAAGAACAAACTCATGACAGAAAAATTTAATCCACTACACATGAAGGATAAAGCCTATGGGCCTGGTTTTTCTTCTTGTTTTGTTCTTTTTCTTTTCTTTTCTTTCATTATTTTTTAGTTACCCCATTATAAAACCATTGACTCGTTTGGAGTAATATCAGATTTATATAGTATAAGTGATACTAGAATCAGGCTTTCTGAAATTACTAAATACCTGGAGGGGTTCACATAAACTTTGATCACCTTTTTAAAGGGAAAACATTACCCACTTGCCAGCACACAGGTATACAGGGAGACTTACAAGTAAAAGAGAGCCATCTGCAGACGATTGTCCTGGTTAATGGGAGTCATCAAGATTCCAAACCACCATTAATGGCCCGCACTTTGCAAAATTACAATAGGCCCTCAGAGTTATATTTCATATTTCTAGTTTCAGATACATGAGTGGTACATTGATACAAATAGGATGACCACTCTCAGTAGATTATAAACTTTGTAATGACACCTTACAAGAGACCTTTTGCATGAAGCATATTCCAGCTACATTATATTTAACTCATTAGCATATTTTCATAGAATCATAGAATATCAGGGTTGGAAGGGACCTCAGGAGGTCATCTAGTCCACCCCCCTGCTCAAAGCAGGACCAATTCCCAACTAAATCATCCCAGCCAGGGCTTTGTCAAGCCGGGCCTTAAAAACCTCCAAGGAAGGAGACTCCACCACCTCCCTAGGTAACGCATTCCAGTGCTTCACCACCCTCCTAGTGAAATAGTGTTTCCTAATATCCAACCTAGACCTCCCCCACTGCAACTTGAGACCATTGCTCCTTGTTCTGTCATCTGCCACCATTGAGAACAGCCGAGTTCCATCCTCTTTGGAACCCCCCTTCAGGTAGTTGAAGGCTGCTATCAAATCCCCCCTCATTCTTCTCTTCTGGAGACTAAACAATCCCAGTTCCCTCAGCCTCTCCTCATAAGTCATGCGCTCCAGACCCCTAATCATTTTTGTTGACCTCCGCTGGACTCTTTCCAATTTCTCCACTTCCTTCTTGTAGTGTGGGGCCCAAAACTGGACACAGTACTCCAGATGAGGCCTCACCAATGTCAAATAAAGGGGAACGATCACGTCCCTCGATCTGCTGGCAATGCCCCTACTTATACAGCCCAAAATGCCGTTAGCCTTCTTGGCAACAAGAGCACACTGTTGACTCATATCCAGCTTCTCGTCCACTGTGACCCCTAGGTCCTTTTCTGCAGAACTGCTACCTAGCCACTCGGTCCCTAGTCTGTAGCAGTACATAGGAGTCTTCCGTCCTAGGTGCAGGACTCTGCACTTGTCCTTGTTGAACCTCATCAGGTTTCTTTTGGCCCAATCCTCTAATTTGTCTAGGTCCCTCTGTATCCGATCCCTACCCTCTAGTGTATCTACCACGCCTCCTAGTTTAGTGTCATCGGCAAACTTGCTGAGAGTGCAGTCCACACCATCCTCCAGGTCATTAATAAAGATATTAAACAAAACCGGCCCCAGGACCGACCCTTGGGGCACTCCGCTTGAAACTGGCTGCCAACTAGACATGGAGCCATTGATCACTACCCGTTGAGCCCGACGATCTAGCCAGCTTTCTATCCACCTTACAGTCCATTCATCCAGCCCATTCTTCTTTAACTTGGCAGCAAGAATACTGTGGGAGACCGTATCAAAAGCTTTGCTAAAGTCAAGGAATAACACATCCACTGCTTTCCCCTCATCCACTGAGCCACTTATCTCATCATAGAAGGCAATTAGGTTAGTCAGGCACGACTTCCCCTTGGTGAATCCATGCTGACTGTTCCTGATCACTTTCCTCGCCTCTAAGTGTTTCATAATTGATTCCTTGAGGACCTGCTCCACGATTTTTCCAGGGACTGAGGTGAGGCTGACTGGCCTGTAGTTCCCCGGATCCTCCTTCTTCCCTTTTTTAAAGATGGGCACTACATTAGCCTTTTTCCAGTCATCCGGGACCTCCCCCGATCGCCATGAGTTTTCAAAAATAATGGCTAATGGCTCTGCAATCTCATCCGCCAACTCCTTTAGCACCCTCGGATGCAGCGCATCCGGCCCCATGGACTTGTGCACGTCCAGTTTTTCTAAATAGTCCCGAACCACTTCTTTCTCCACAGAGGGCTGGTCACCTTCTCCCCATCATATAGAGTGCAACATCACACAATGGATTTGGCCTCATGTGAGGGGTTCTCTCCAGATGCTGTTTTTAAACCGGTCTCAGAAAATAGCTCACGAACAAGAGAAGCGGCTAATCAAACCTGAGAGTGACAAATGGTGAACACTTGGGTTTCTGGAATGGCAAAGAACCCTTCCCATGGGCTTGGGTGCCATGAGGCTTCTCTAAGAGACAGGAAGCATCACCAAGTTAAGGGCTCCAGAGAAACTGGCCAATATTTTCAAACTTTAGGATGCCTGAATTTCAGCCCCTAAACCCACTTTTAAGCAACTAACTAAAAGTGACCTGATTTCCATAGGTGCTGAGCACTCAAAACTCCTAGTGAAATCAACAGGAGCTGTGGGTGCTCAGCTCCTCTTCAAATCAGGCCACTTCTAAGTTATTTAGGTGCCTAATTTAAGGCATCTAATTTTCAAAATGTAACCAAAGCCTATTTCATGCCGTTACAGGACGAGTTTTGCTAATAGCAGATATCACTGACTAAAAATCCAACACAAACGGTGAATCAATGGGAATGATGTCATCAAAGGATGACATATCTCCTCTGGCTTGGGTAACAAATGAAGTAGCTGCCCATTGGTTCTCAGACAACCAATCAGAAAGTATGTTTTCTCTGTCTGCACTGAGGTTATAAAAGGCTGCAGGCTCAGACAGGGTCAGCATACTACTGTGGTGATTTCAAGAGGTGGCTTAGCCAAGCCACACTTTGTCAGGCCAGTCATAATCAGGCCAGACCAGGAAGAAATCCAAGTGAACAGAGCCAGGAACAGAAGGAAAGAGAGTCAGGCAAGCCAAGCAAAGAAAGACACAGGCAAGTGGAGCCAAGCAAGGACAAATCCACTGAAGCCAAGCAAGTCAAGAAAAAAGCTAGGCAGGCCAATTCCTGAGTAAAGACTCAGGTAAACCAAGCAGAGAAAACAAAAGAAGCCAAGAAAGTCAAGCCAAGTGTTGCTGGAACACTAGAAGTCTGCCACATGTCTGAGACTGAGACTGAGTCTGAGTCTGAGCACTCTGGTGAGAGCTCAACCGCAAAAGACCCTAAGGCCAAAATCACCCGTTCTTCCCGGGCTGGGCTGCAGTTCTCTGTCAGTCGCATAGACAGATTGCTCCGCAAGGGACAATTTGCAGACCGTATTGGAGCTGGAGCCCCAGTATATATGGCCGTGGTGCTTCAATAAGTGACTCATGAGATTGTGGATATTGCTGGGGAAGTCGCTGCACGCAGCAAGAAGCGTCGGATTTCCCCACGGCACTTGCAGCTGGCCATTCACAGCGACTCAGAGCTCAAGAAACTGCTGGGAGGTGTCACCATCTCTCAGGGCGGAGTCCTGCCCTTAAATCAGCCTGTGGTATTACCTTCCAAGAAGAGGAATGGCAGGAGAGCCATCAAGAGAAGGATTGCCCCTGCTCCTGTCCCTGTTAAGTTAGAACAGAGCAAAGGGGAGACTGCCACCCCAGATTTGGGAGAAATGACATTCACTTGATTGCAAGGCTCTTTTCAAATGCATCAGTCTGGTCTAATAAAAGCAGTTAAAAAATGCCTGGTCTTCTTTTGTGAATTAATTTCCTCTTTCACTATCCTACAATTTTAAGGGATCATTCAGTTGGTCAGGTAGCTGCATTGATAATATGGTATAAAAGCCTAGAAAGATAGAACTCAATCATTTCATTAAGAAATTTACATCAGAAATTGTCTAAATGGTGTCACGTATCAGCGGGGTAGCCGTGTTAGTCTGGATCTGTAAAAAGCGACAAAGAGTCCTGTGGCACCTTATAGACCAACAGACGTATTGGAGCATAAATGTCTAAATCGTGTAGACTCAAGGGAGGTGATTTCTGTGTTTTTTTCAGGCATTTCCCCAATAGATTGAAGATTAGGACCATTTTTCCCATAGTGAAGTTGATGTGTATTGCATGTTTTGTGAAAACAGAAAAAAGAACAAACTCATGACAGAAAAATTTAATCCACTACACATGAAGGATAAAGCCTATGGGCCTGGTTTTTCTTTTTCTTTTGTTCTTTTTCTTTTCTTTTCTTTCGTTATTTTTTAGTTACCCCATTATAAAACCATTGACTCGTTTGGAGTAATATCAGATTTATATAGTATAAGTGATACTAGAATCAGGCTTTCTGAAATTACTAAATACCTGGAGGGGTTCACATAAACTTTGATCACCTTTTTAAAGGGAAAACATTACCCACTTGCCAGCACACAGGTATACAGGGAGACTTACAAGTAAAAGAGAGCCATCTGCAGACGATTGTCCTGGTTAATGGGAGTCATCAAGATTCCAAACCACCATTAATGGCCCGCACTTTGCAAAATTACAATAGGCCCTCAGAGTTATATTTCATATTTCTAGTTTCAGATACATGAGTGGTACATTGATACAAATAGGATGACCACTCTCAGTAGATTATAAACTTTGTAATGACACCTTACAAGAGACCTTTTGCATGAAGCATATTCCAGCTACATTATATTTAACTCATTAGCATATTTTCATAGAATCATAGAATATCAGGGTTGGAAGGGACCTCAGGAGGTCATCTAGTCCAACCCCCTGCTCAAAGCAGGACCAATTCCCAACTAAATCATCCCAGCCAGGGCTTTGTCAAGCCGGGCCTTAAAAACCTCCAAGGAAGGAGACTCCACCACCTCCCTAGGTAACGCATTCCAGTGCTTCACCACCCTCCTAGTGAAATAGTGTTTCCTAATATCCAACCTAGACCTCCCCCACTGCAACTTGAGACCATTGCTCCTTGTTCTGTCATCTGCCACCATTGAGAACAGCCGAGTTCCATCCTCTTTGGAACCCCCCTTCAGGTAGTTGAAGGCTGCTATCAAATCCCCCCTCATTCTTCTCTTCTGGAGACTAAACAATCCCAGTTCCCTCAGCCTCTCCTCATAAGTCATGCGCTCCAGACCCCTAATCATTTTTGTTGACCTCCGCTGGACTCTTTCCAATTTCTCCACTTCCTTCTTGTAGTGTGGGGCCCAAAACTGGGCACAGTACTCCAGATGAGGCCTCACCAATGTCAAATAAAGGGGAACGATCACGTCCCTCGATCTGCTGGCAATGCCCCTACTTATACAGCCCAAAATGCCGTTAGCCTTCTTGGCAACAAGAGCACACTGTTGACTCATATCCAGCTTCTCGTCCACTGTGACCCCTAGGTCCTTTTCTGCAGAACTGCTACCTTGCCACTCGGTCCCTAGTCTGTAGCAGTACATAGGAGTCTTCCGTCCTAGGTGCAGGACTCTGCACTTGTCCTTGTTGAACCTCATCAGGTTTCTTTTGGCCCAATCCTCTAATTTGTCTAGGTCCCTCTGTATCCGATCCCTACCCTCTAGTGTATCTACCACGCCTCCTAGTTTAGTGTCATCGGCAAACTTGCTGAGAGTGCAGTCCACACCATCCTCCAGGTCATTAATAAAGATATTAAACAAAACCGGCCCCAGGACCGACCCTTGGGGCACTCCGCTTGAAACTGGCTGCCAACTAGACATGGAGCCATTGATCACTACCCGTTGAGCCCGACGATCTAGCCAGCTTTCTATCCACCTTACAGTCCATTCATCCAGCCCATTCTTCTTTAACTTGGCAGCAAGAATACTGTGGGAGACCGTATCAAAAGCTTTGCTAAAGTCAAGGAATAACACATCCACTGCTTTCCCCTCATCCACAGAGCCACTTATCTCATCATAGAAGGCAATTAGGTTAGTCAGGCACGACTTCCCCTTGGTGAATCCATGCTGACTTTTCCTGATCACTTTCCTCGCCTCTGTTTCATAATTGATTCCTTGAGGACCTGCTCCACGATTTTTCCAGGGACTGAGGTGAGGCTGACTGGCCTGTAGTTCCCCGGATCCTCCTTCTTCCCTTTTTTAAAGATGGGCACTACATTAGCCTTTTTCCAGTCATCCGGGACCTCCCCCGATCGCCATGAGTTTTCGAAAATAATGGCTAATGGCTCTGCAATCTCATCCGCCAACTCCTTTAGCACCCTCGGATGCAGAGCATCCGGCCCCATGGACTTGTGCACGTCCAGTTTTTCTAAATAGTCCCGAACCACTTCCTTCTCCACAGAGGGCTGGTCACCTTCTCCCCATCATATAGAGTGCAACATCACACAATAGATTTGGCCTGATGTGAGGGTTTCTCTCCAGATGCTGTTTTTAAACCGGTCTCAGAAAATAGCTCACGAACAAGAGAAGCGGCTAATCAAACCTGAGAGTGACAAATGGTGAACACTTGGGTTTCTGGAATGGCAAAGAACCCTTCCCATGGGCTTGGGTGCCAGGAGGCTTCTCTAAGAGACGGGAAGCATCACCAAGTTAAGGGCTCCAGAGAAACTGGCCAATATTTTCAAACTTTAGGATGCCTGAATTTCGGCCCCTAAACCCACTTTTAAGCAACTAACTAAAAGTGACCTGATTTCCATAGGTGCTGAGCACTCAAAACTCCTAGTGAAATCAACAGGAGCTGTGGGTGCTCAGCTCCTCTTCAAATCAGGCCACTTCTAAGTTATTTAGGTGCCTAATTTAAGGCATCTAAGTTTCAAAATGTAACCAAAGCCTATTTCATGCCGTTACAGGACGAGTTTTGCTAATAGCAGATATCACTGACTAAAAATCCAACACAAACGGTGAATCAATGGGAATGATGTCATCAAAGGATGACATATCCCCTCTGGCTTGGGTAACAAATGAAGTAGCTGCACATTGGTTCTCAGACAACCAATCAGAAAGTATGTTTTCTCTGTCTGCACTGAGGTTATAAAAGGCTGCAGGCTCAGACAGGGTCAGCATACTACTGTGGTGATTTCAAGAGGTGGCTTAGCCAAGCCACACTTTGTCAGGCCAGTCATAATCAGGCCAGACCAGGAAGAAATCAAGAGAAAACCAAGTGAACAGAGCCAGGAACAGAAGGAAAGAGAGTCAGGCAAGCCAAGCAAAGAAAGACACAGGCAAGTGGAGCCAAGCAAGGACAAATCCACTGAAGCCAAGCAAGTCAAGAAAAAAGCTAGGCAGGCCAATTCCTGAGTAAAGACTCAGGTAAACCAAGCAGAAAAAACAAAAGGAAGCCAAGAAAGTCAAGCCAAGTGTTGCTGGAACACTAGAAGTCTGCCACATGTCTGAGACTGAGACTGAGTCTGAGTCTGAGTCTGAGCACTCAGGTGAGAGCTCAACCGCAAAAGACCCTAAGGCCAAAATCACCCGTTCTTCCCGGGCTGGGCTGCAGTTCTCTGTCAGTCGCATAGACAGATTGCTCCGCAAGGGACAATTTGCAGACCGTATTGGAGCTGGAGCCCCAGTATATATGGCCGTGGTGCTTCAATAAGTGACTCATGAGATTGTGGATATTGCTGGGGAAGTCGCTGCACGCAGCAAGAAGCGTCGGATTTCCCCACGGCACTTGCAGCTGGCCATTCACAGCGACTCAGAGCTCAAGAAACTGCTGGGAGGTGTCACCATCTCTCAGGGCGGAGTCCTGCCCTTAAATCAGCCTGTGGTATTACCTTCCAAGAAGAGGAATGGCAAGAGAGCCATCAAGAGAAGGATTGCCCCTGCTCCTGTCCCTGTTAAGTTAGAACAGAGCAAAGGGGAGACTGCCACCCCAGATTTGGGAGAAATGACATTCACTTGATTGCAAGGCTCTTTTCAAATGCATCAGTCTGGTCTAATAAAAGCAGTTAAAAAATGCCTGGTCTTCTTTTGTGAATTAATTTCCTCTTTCACTATCCTACAATTTTAAGGGATCATTCAGTTGGTCAGGTAGCTGCATTGATAATATGGTATAAAAGCCTAGAAAGATAGAACTCAATCATTTCATTAAGAAATTTACATCAGAAATTGTCTAAATGGTGTCACGTATCAGCGGGGTAGCCGTGTTAGTCTGGATCTGTAAAAAGCGACAAAGAGTCCTGTGGCACCTTATAGACCAACAGACGTATTGGAGCATAAATGTCTAAATCGTGTAGATTCTGGGAGGTGATTTCTGTGTTTTTTTCAGGCATTTCCCCAATAGATTGAAGATTAGGACCATTTTTCCCATAGTGAAGTTGATGTGTATTGCATGTTTTGTGAAAACAGAAAAAAGAACAAACTCATGACAGAAAAATTTAATCCACTACACATGAAGGATAAAGCCTATGGGCCTGGTTTTTCTTCTTGTTTTGTTCTTTTTCTTTTCTTTTCTTTCATTATTTTTTAGTTACCCCATTATAAAACCATTGACTCGTTTGGAGTAATATCAGATTTATATAGTATAAGTGATACTAGAATCAGGCTTTCTGAAATTACTAAATACCTGGAGGGGTTCACATAAACTTTGATCACCTTTTTAAAGGGAAAACATTACCCACTTGCCAGCACACAGGTATACAGGGAGACTTACAAGTAAAAGAGAGCCATCTGCAGACGATTGTCCTGGTTAATGGGAGTCATCAAGATTCCAAACCACCATTAATGGCCCGCACTTTGCAAAATTACAATAGGCCCTCAGAGTTATATTTCATATTTCTAGTTTCAGATACATGAGTGGTACATTGATACAAATAGGATGACCACTCTCAGTAGATTATAAACTTTGTAATGACACCTTACAAGAGACCTTTTGCATGAAGCATATTCCAGCTACATTATATTTAACTCATTAGCATATTTTCATAGAATCATAGAATATCAGGGTTGGAAGGGACCTCAGGAGGTCATCTAGTCCACCCCCCTGCTCAAAGCAGGACCAATTCCCAACTAAATCATCCCAGCCAGGGCTTTGTCAAGCCGGGCCTTAAAAACCTCCAAGGAAGGAGACTCCACCACCTCCCTAGGTAACGCATTCCAGTGCTTCACCACCCTCCTAGTGAAATAGTGTTTCCTAATATCCAACCTAGACCTCCCCCACTGCAACTTGAGACCATTGCTCCTTGTTCTGTCATCTGCCACCATTGAGAACAGCCGAGTTCCATCCTCTTTGGAACCCCCCTTCAGGTAGTTGAAGGCTGCTATCAAATCCCCCCTCATTCTTCTCTTCTGGAGACTAAACAATCCCAGTTCCCTCAGCCTCTCCTCATAAGTCATGCGCTCCAGACCCCTAATCATTTTTGTTGACCTCCGCTGGACTCTTTCCAATTTCTCCACTTCCTTCTTGTAGTGTGGGGCCCAAAACTGGACACAGTACTCCAGATGAGGCCTCACCAATGTCAAATAAAGGGGAACGATCACGTCCCTCGATCTGCTGGCAATGCCCCTACTTATACAGCCCAAAATGCCGTTAGCCTTCTTGGCAACAAGAGCACACTGTTGACTCATATCCAGCTTCTCGTCCACTGTGACCCCTAGGTCCTTTTCTGCAGAACTGCTACCTAGCCACTCGGTCCCTAGTCTGTAGCAGTACATAGGAGTCTTCCGTCCTAGGTGCAGGACTCTGCACTTGTCCTTGTTGAACCTCATCAGGTTTCTTTTGGCCCAATCCTCTAATTTGTCTAGGTCCCTCTGTATCCGATCCCTACCCTCTAGTGTATCTACCACGCCTCCTAGTTTAGTGTCATCGGCAAACTTGCTGAGAGTGCAGTCCACACCATCCTCCAGGTCATTAATAAAGATATTAAACAAAACCGGCCCCAGGACCGACCCTTGGGGCACTCCGCTTGAAACTGGCTGCCAACTAGACATGGAGCCATTGATCACTACCCGTTGAGCCCGACGATCTAGCCAGCTTTCTATCCACCTTACAGTCCATTCATCCAGCCCATTCTTCTTTAACTTGGCAGCAAGAATACTGTGGGAGACCGTATCAAAAGCTTTGCTAAAGTCAAGGAATAACACATCCACTGCTTTCCCCTCATCCACTGAGCCACTTATCTCATCATAGAAGGCAATTAGGTTAGTCAGGCACGACTTCCCCTTGGTGAATCCATGCTGACTGTTCCTGATCACTTTCCTCGCCTCTAAGTGTTTCATAATTGATTCCTTGAGGACCTGCTCCACGATTTTTCCAGGGACTGAGGTGAGGCTGACTGGCCTGTAGTTCCCCGGATCCTCCTTCTTCCCTTTTTTAAAGATGGGCACTACATTAGCCTTTTTCCAGTCATCCGGGACCTCCCCCGATCGCCATGAGTTTTCAAAAATAATGGCTAATGGCTCTGCAATCTCATCCGCCAACTCCTTTAGCACCCTCGGATGCAGCGCATCCGGCCCCATGGACTTGTGCACGTCCAGTTTTTCTAAATAGTCCCGAACCACTTCTTTCTCCACAGAGGGCTGGTCACCTTCTCCCCATCATATAGAGTGCAACATCACACAATGGATTTGGCCTCATGTGAGGGGTTCTCTCCAGATGCTGTTTTTAAACCGGTCTCAGAAAATAGCTCAGGAACAAGAGAAGCGGCTAATCAAACCTGAGAGTGACAAATGGTGAACACTTGGGTTTCTGGAATGGCAAAGAACCCTTCCCATGGGCTTGGGTGCCATGAGGCTTCTCTAAGAGACAGGAAGCATCACCAAGTTAAGGGCTCCAGAGAAACTGGCCAATATTTTCAAACTTTAGGATGCCTGAATTTCAGCCCCTAAACCCACTTTTAAGCAACTAACTAAAAGTGACCTGATTTCCATAGGTGCTGAGCACTCAAAACTCCTAGTGAAATCAACAGGAGCTGTGGGTGCTCAGCTCCTCTTCAAATCAGGCCACTTCTAAGTTATTTAGGTGCCTAATTTAAGGCATCTAATTTTCAAAATGTAACCAAAGCCTATTTCATGCCGTTACAGGACGAGTTTTGCTAATAGCAGATATCACTGACTAAAAATCCAACACAAACGGTGAATCAATGGGAATGATGTCATCAAAGGATGACATATCTCCTCTGGCTTGGGTAACAAATGAAGTAGCTGCCCATTGGTTCTCAGACAACCAATCAGAAAGTATGTTTTCTCTGTCTGCACTGAGGTTATAAAAGGCTGCAGGCTCAGACAGGGTCAGCATACTACTGTGGTGATTTCAAGAGGTGGCTTAGCCAAGCCACACTTTGTCAGGCCAGTCATAATCAGGCCAGACCAGGAAGAAATCCAAGTGAACAGAGCCAGGAACAGAAGGAAAGAGAGTCAGGCAAGCCAAGCAAAGAAAGACACAGGCAAGTGGAGCCAAGCAAGGACAAATCCACTGAAGCCAAGCAAGTCAAGAAAAAAGCTAGGCAGGCCAATTCCTGAGTAAAGACTCAGGTAAACCAAGCAGAGAAAACAAAAGAAGCCAAGAAAGTCAAGCCAAGTGTTGCTGGAACACTAGAAGTCTGCCACATGTCTGAGACTGAGACTGAGTCTGAGTCTGAGCACTCTGGTGAGAGCTCAACCGCAAAAGACCCTAAGGCCAAAATCACCCGTTCTTCCCGGGCTGGGCTGCAGTTCTCTGTCAGTCGCATAGACAGATTGCTCCGCAAGGGACAATTTGCAGACCGTATTGGAGCTGGAGCCCCAGTATATATGGCCGTGGTGCTTCAATAAGTGACTCATGAGATTGTGGATATTGCTGGGGAAGTCGCTGCACGCAGCAAGAAGCGTCGGATTTCCCCACGGCACTTGCAGCTGGCCATTCACAGCGACTCAGAGCTCAAGAAACTGCTGGGAGGTGTCACCATCTCTCAGGGCGGAGTCCTGCCCTTAAATCAGCCTGTGGTATTACCTTCCAAGAAGAGGAATGGCAGGAGAGCCATCAAGAGAAGGATTGCCCCTGCTCCTGTCCCTGTTAAGTTAGAACAGAGCAAAGGGGAGACTGCCACCCCAGATTTGGGAGAAATGACATTCACTTGATTGCAAGGCTCTTTTCAAATGCATCAGTCTGGTCTAATAAAAGCAGTTAAAAAATGCCTGGTCTTCTTTTGTGAATTAATTTCCTCTTTCACTATCCTACAATTTTAAGGGATCATTCAGTTGGTCAGGTAGCTGCATTGATAATATGGTATAAAAGCCTAGAAAGATAGAACTCAATCATTTCATTAAGAAATTTACATCAGAAATTGTCTAAATGGTGTCACGTATCAGCGGGGTAGCCGTGTTAGTCTGGATCTGTAAAAAGCGACAAAGAGTCCTGTGGCACCTTATAGACCAACAGACGTATTGGAGCATAAATGTCTAAATCGTGTAGATTCTGGGAGGTGATTTCTGTGTTTTTTTCAGGCATTTCCCCAATAGATTGAAGATTAGGACCATTTTTCCCATAGTGAAGTTGATGTGTATTGCATGTTTTGTGAAAACAGAAAAAAGAACAAACTCATGACAGAAAAATTTAATCCACTACACATGAAGGATAAAGCCTATGGGCCTGGTTTTTCTTTTTCTTTTGTTCTTTTTCTTTTCTTTTCTTTCGTTATTTTTTAGTTACCCCATTATAAAACCATTGACTCGTTTGGAGTAATATCAGATTTATATAGTATAAGTGATACTAGAATCAGGCTTTCTGAAATTACTAAATACCTGGAGGGGTTCACATAAACTTTGATCACCTTTTTAAAGGGAAAACATTACCCACTTGCCAGCACACAGGTATACAGGGAGACTTACAAGTAAAAGAGAGCCATCTGCAGACGATTGTCCTGGTTAATGGGAGTCATCAAGATTCCAAACCACCATTAATGGCCCGCACTTTGCAAAATTACAATAGGCCCTCAGAGTTATATTTCATATTTCTAGTTTCAGATACATGAGTGGTACATTGATACAAATAGGATGACCACTCTCAGTAGATTATAAACTTTGTAATGACACCTTACAAGAGACCTTTTGCATGAAGCATATTCCAGCTACATTATATTTAACTCATTAGCATATTTTCATAGAATCATAGAATATCAGGGTTGGAAGGGACCTCAGGAGGTCATCTAGTCCACCCCCCTGCTCAAAGCAGGACCAATTCCCAACTAAATCATCCCAGCCAGGGCTTTGTCAAGCCGGGCCTTAAAAACCTCCAAGGAAGGAGACTCCACCACCTCCCTAGGTAACGCATTCCAGTGCTTCACCACCCTCCTAGTGAAATAGTGTTTCCTAATATCCAACCTAGACCTCCCCCACTGCAACTTGAGACCATTGCTCCTTGTTCTGTCATCTGCCACCATTGAGAACAGCCGAGTTCCATCCTCTTTGGAACCCCCCTTCAGGTAGTTGAAGGCTGCTATCAAATCCCCCCTCATTCTTCTCTTCTGGAGACTAAACAATCCCAGTTCCCTCAGCCTCTCCTCATAAGTCATGCGCTCCAGACCCCTAATCATTTTTGTTGACCTCCGCTGGACTCTTTCCAATTTCTCCACTTCCTTCTTGTAGTGTGGGGCCCAAAACTGGACACAGTACTCCAGATGAGGCCTCACCAATGTCAAATAAAGGGGAACGATCACGTCCCTCGATCTGCTGGCAATGCCCCTACTTATACAGCCCAAAATGCCGTTAGCCTTCTTGGCAACAAGAGCACACTGTTGACTCATATCCAGCTTCTCGTCCACTGTGACCCCTAGGTCCTTTTCTGCAGAACTGCTACCTAGCCACTCGGTCCCTAGTCTGTAGCAGTACATAGGAGTCTTCCGTCCTAGGTGCAGGACTCTGCACTTGTCCTTGTTGAACCTCATCAGGTTTCTTTTGGCCCAATCCTCTAATTTGTCTAGGTCCCTCTGTATCCGATCCCTACCCTCTAGTGTATCTACCACGCCTCCTAGTTTAGTGTCATCGGCAAACTTGCTGAGAGTGCAGTCCACACCATCCTCCAGGTCATTAATAAAGATATTAAACAAAACCGGCCCCAGGACCGACCCTTGGGGCACTCCGCTTGAAACTGGCTGCCAACTAGACATGGAGCCATTGATCACTACCCGTTGAGCCCGACGATCTAGCCAGCTTTCTATCCACCTTACAGTCCATTCATCCAGCCCATTCTTCTTTAACTTGGCAGCAAGAATACTGTGGGAGACCGTATCAAAAGCTTTGCTAAAGTCAAGGAATAACACATCCACTGCTTTCCCCTCATCCACTGAGCCACTTATCTCATCATAGAAGGCAATTAGGTTAGTCAGGCACGACTTCCCCTTGGTGAATCCATGCTGACTGTTCCTGATCACTTTCCTCGCCTCTAAGTGTTTCATAATTGATTCCTTGAGGACCTGCTCCACGATTTTTCCAGGGACTGAGGTGAGGCTGACTGGCCTGTAGTTCCCCGGATCCTCCTTCTTCCCTTTTTTAAAGATGGGCACTACATTAGCCTTTTTCCAGTCATCCGGGACCTCCCCCGATCGCCATGAGTTTTCAAAAATAATGGCTAATGGCTCTGCAATCTCATCCGCCAACTCCTTTAGCACCCTCGGATGCAGCGCATCCGGCCCCATGGACTTGTGCACGTCCAGTTTTTCTAAATAGTCCCGAACCACTTCTTTCTCCACAGAGGGCTGGTCACCTTCTCCCCATCATATAGAGTGCAACATCACACAATGGATTTGGCCTCATGTGAGGGGTTCTCTCCAGATGCTGTTTTTAAACCGGTCTCAGAAAATAGCTCAGGAACAAGAGAAGCGGCTAATCAAACCTGAGAGTGACAAATGGTGAACACTTGGGTTTCTGGAATGGCAAAGAACCCTTCCCATGGGCTTGGGTGCCATGAGGCTTCTCTAAGAGACAGGAAGCATCACCAAGTTAAGGGCTCCAGAGAAACTGGCCAATATTTTCAAACTTTAGGATGCCTGAATTTCAGCCCCTAAACCCACTTTTAAGCAACTAACTAAAAGTGACCTGATTTCCATAGGTGCTGAGCACTCAAAACTCCTAGTGAAATCAACAGGAGCTGTGGGTGCTCAGCTCCTCTTCAAATCAGGCCACTTCTAAGTTATTTAGGTGCCTAATTTAAGGCATCTAATTTTCAAAATGTAACCAAAGCCTATTTCATGCCGTTACAGGACGAGTTTTGCTAATAGCAGATATCACTGACTAAAAATCCAACACAAACGGTGAATCAATGGGAATGATGTCATCAAAGGATGACATATCTCCTCTGGCTTGGGTAACAAATGAAGTAGCTGCCCATTGGTTCTCAGACAACCAATCAGAAAGTATGTTTTCTCTGTCTGCACTGAGGTTATAAAAGGCTGCAGGCTCAGACAGGGTCAGCATACTACTGTGGTGATTTCAAGAGGTGGCTTAGCCAAGCCACACTTTGTCAGGCCAGTCATAATCAGGCCAGACCAGGAAGAAATCCAAGTGAACAGAGCCAGGAACAGAAGGAAAGAGAGTCAGGCAAGCCAAGCAAAGAAAGACACAGGCAAGTGGAGCCAAGCAAGGACAAATCCACTGAAGCCAAGCAAGTCAAGAAAAAAGCTAGGCAGGCCAATTCCTGAGTAAAGACTCAGGTAAACCAAGCAGAGAAAACAAAAGAAGCCAAGAAAGTCAAGCCAAGTGTTGCTGGAACACTAGAAGTCTGCCACATGTCTGAGACTGAGACTGAGTCTGAGTCTGAGCACTCTGGTGAGAGCTCAACCGCAAAAGACCCTAAGGCCAAAATCACCCGTTCTTCCCGGGCTGGGCTGCAGTTCTCTGTCAGTCGCATAGACAGATTGCTCCGCAAGGGACAATTTGCAGACCGTATTGGAGCTGGAGCCCCAGTATATATGGCCGTGGTGCTTCAATAAGTGACTCATGAGATTGTGGATATTGCTGGGGAAGTCGCTGCACGCAGCAAGAAGCGTCGGATTTCCCCACGGCACTTGCAGCTGGCCATTCACAGCGACTCAGAGCTCAAGAAACTGCTGGGAGGTGTCACCATCTCTCAGGGCGGAGTCCTGCCCTTAAATCAGCCTGTGGTATTACCTTCCAAGAAGAGGAATGGCAAGAGAGCCATCAAGAGAAGGATTGCCCCTGCTCCTGTCCCTGTTAAGTTAGAACAGAGCAAAGGGGAGACTGCCACCCCAGATTTGGGAGAAATGACATTCACTTGATTGCAAGGCTCTTTTCAAATGCATCAGTCTGGTCTAATAAAAGCAGTTAAAAAATGCCTGGTCTTCTTTTGTGAATTAATTTCCTCTTTCACTATCCTACAATTTTAAGGGATCATTCAGTTGGTCAGGTAGCTGCATTGATAATATGGTATAAAAGCCTAGAAAGATAGAACTCAATCATTTCATTAAGAAATTTACATCAGAAATTGTCTAAATGGTGTCACGTATCAGCGGGGTAGCCGTGTTAGTCTGGATCTGTAAAAAGCGACAAAGAGTCCTGTGGCACCTTATAGACCAACAGACGTATTGGAGCATAAATGTCTAAATCGTGTAGATTCTGGGAGGTGATTTCTGTGTTTTTTTCAGGCATTTCCCCAATAGATTGAAGATTAGGACCATTTTTCCCATAGTGAAGTTGATGTGTATTGCATGTTTTGTGAAAACAGAAAAAAGAACAAACTCATGACAGAAAAATTTAATCCACTACACATGAAGGATAAAGCCTATGGGCCTGGTTTTTCTTCTTGTTTTGTTCTTTTTCTTTTCTTTTCTTTCATTATTTTTTAGTTACCCCATTATAAAACCATTGACTCGTTTGGAGTAATATCAGATTTATATAGTATAAGTGATACTAGAATCAGGCTTTCTGAAATTACTAAATACCTGGAGGGGTTCACATAAACTTTGATCACCTTTTTAAAGGGAAAACATTACCCACTTGCCAGCACACAGGTATACAGGGAGACTTACAAGTAAAAGAGAGCCATCTGCAGACGATTGTCCTGGTTAATGGGAGTCATCAAGATTCCAAACCACCATTAATGGCCCGCACTTTGCAAAATTACAATAGGCCCTCAGAGTTATATTTCATATTTCTAGTTTCAGATACATGAGTGGTACATTGATACAAATAGGATGACCACTCTCAGTAGATTATAAACTTTGTAATGACACCTTACAAGAGACCTTTTGCATGAAGCATATTCCAGCTACATTATATTTAACTCATTAGCATATTTTCATAGAATCATAGAATATCAGGGTTGGAAGGGACCTCAGGAGGTCATCTAGTCCACCCCCCTGCTCAAAGCAGGACCAATTCCCAACTAAATCATCCCAGCCAGGGCTTTGTCAAGCCGGGCCTTAAAAACCTCCAAGGAAGGAGACTCCACCACCTCCCTAGGTAACGCATTCCAGTGCTTCACCACCCTCCTAGTGAAATAGTGTTTCCTAATATCCAACCTAGACCTCCCCCACTGCAACTTGAGACCATTGCTCCTTGTTCTGTCATCTGCCACCATTGAGAACAGCCGAGTTCCATCCTCTTTGGAACCCCCCTTCAGGTAGTTGAAGGCTGCTATCAAATCCCCCCTCATTCTTCTCTTCTGGAGACTAAACAATCCCAGTTCCCTCAGCCTCTCCTCATAAGTCATGCGCTCCAGACCCCTAATCATTTTTGTTGACCTCCGCTGGACTCTTTCCAATTTCTCCACTTCCTTCTTGTAGTGTGGGGCCCAAAACTGGACACAGTACTCCAGATGAGGCCTCACCAATGTCAAATAAAGGGGAACGATCACGTCCCTCGATCTGCTGGCAATGCCCCTACTTATACAGCCCAAAATGCCGTTAGCCTTCTTGGCAACAAGAGCACACTGTTGACTCATATCCAGCTTCTCGTCCACTGTGACCCCTAGGTCCTTTTCTGCAGAACTGCTACCTAGCCACTCGGTCCCTAGTCTGTAGCAGTACATAGGAGTCTTCCGTCCTAGGTGCAGGACTCTGCACTTGTCCTTGTTGAACCTCATCAGGTTTCTTTTGGCCCAATCCTCTAATTTGTCTAGGTCCCTCTGTATCCGATCCCTACCCTCTAGTGTATCTACCACGCCTCCTAGTTTAGTGTCATCGGCAAACTTGCTGAGAGTGCAGTCCACACCATCCTCCAGGTCATTAATAAAGATATTAAACAAAACCGGCCCCAGGACCGACCCTTGGGGCACTCCGCTTGAAACTGGCTGCCAACTAGACATGGAGCCATTGATCACTACCCGTTGAGCCCGACGATCTAGCCAGCTTTCTATCCACCTTACAGTCCATTCATCCAGCCCATTCTTCTTTAACTTGGCAGCAAGAATACTGTGGGAGACCGTATCAAAAGCTTTGCTAAAGTCAAGGAATAACACATCCACTGCTTTCCCCTCATCCACTGAGCCACTTATCTCATCATAGAAGGCAATTAGGTTAGTCAGGCACGACTTCCCCTTGGTGAATCCATGCTGACTGTTCCTGATCACTTTCCTCGCCTCTAAGTGTTTCATAATTGATTCCTTGAGGACCTGCTCCACGATTTTTCCAGGGACTGAGGTGAGGCTGACTGGCCTGTAGTTCCCCGGATCCTCCTTCTTCCCTTTTTTAAAGATGGGCACTACATTAGCCTTTTTCCAGTCATCCGGGACCTCCCCCGATCGCCATGAGTTTTCAAAAATAATGGCTAATGGCTCTGCAATCTCATCCGCCAACTCCTTTAGCACCCTCGGATGCAGCGCATCCGGCCCCATGGACTTGTGCACGTCCAGTTTTTCTAAATAGTCCCGAACCACTTCTTTCTCCACAGAGGGCTGGTCACCTTCTCCCCATCATATAGAGTGCAACATCACACAATGGATTTGGCCTCATGTGAGGGGTTCTCTCCAGATGCTGTTTTTAAACCGGTCTCAGAAAATAGCTCAGGAACAAGAGAAGCGGCTAATCAAACCTGAGAGTGACAAATGGTGAACACTTGGGTTTCTGGAATGGCAAAGAACCCTTCCCATGGGCTTGGGTGCCATGAGGCTTCTCTAAGAGACAGGAAGCATCACCAAGTTAAGGGCTCCAGAGAAACTGGCCAATATTTTCAAACTTTAGGATGCCTGAATTTCAGCCCCTAAACCCACTTTTAAGCAACTAACTAAAAGTGACCTGATTTCCATAGGTGCTGAGCACTCAAAACTCCTAGTGAAATCAACAGGAGCTGTGGGTGCTCAGCTCCTCTTCAAATCAGGCCACTTCTAAGTTATTTAGGTGCCTAATTTAAGGCATCTAATTTTCAAAATGTAACCAAAGCCTATTTCATGCCGTTACAGGACGAGTTTTGCTAATAGCAGATATCACTGACTAAAAATCCAACACAAACGGTGAATCAATGGGAATGATGTCATCAAAGGATGACATATCTCCTCTGGCTTGGGTAACAAATGAAGTAGCTGCCCATTGGTTCTCAGACAACCAATCAGAAAGTATGTTTTCTCTGTCTGCACTGAGGTTATAAAAGGCTGCAGGCTCAGACAGGGTCAGCATACTACTGTGGTGATTTCAAGAGGTGGCTTAGCCAAGCCACACTTTGTCAGGCCAGTCATAATCAGGCCAGACCAGGAAGAAATCCAAGTGAACAGAGCCAGGAACAGAAGGAAAGAGAGTCAGGCAAGCCAAGCAAAGAAAGACACAGGCAAGTGGAGCCAAGCAAGGACAAATCCACTGAAGCCAAGCAAGTCAAGAAAAAAGCTAGGCAGGCCAATTCCTGAGTAAAGACTCAGGTAAACCAAGCAGAGAAAACAAAAGAAGCCAAGAAAGTCAAGCCAAGTGTTGCTGGAACACTAGAAGTCTGCCACATGTCTGAGACTGAGACTGAGTCTGAGTCTGAGCACTCTGGTGAGAGCTCAACCGCAAAAGACCCTAAGGCCAAAATCACCCGTTCTTCCCGGGCTGGGCTGCAGTTCTCTGTCAGTCGCATAGACAGATTGCTCCGCAAGGGACAATTTGCAGACCGTATTGGAGCTGGAGCCCCAGTATATATGGCCGTGGTGCTTCAATAAGTGACTCATGAGATTGTGGATATTGCTGGGGAAGTCGCTGCACGCAGCAAGAAGCGTCGGATTTCCCCACGGCACTTGCAGCTGGCCATTCACAGCGACTCAGAGCTCAAGAAACTGCTGGGAGGTGTCACCATCTCTCAGGGCGGAGTCCTGCCCTTAAATCAGCCTGTGGTATTACCTTCCAAGAAGAGGAATGGCAGGAGAGCCATCAAGAGAAGGATTGCCCCTGCTCCTGTCCCTGTTAAGTTAGAACAGAGCAAAGGGGAGACTGCCACCCCAGATTTGGGAGAAATGACATTCACTTGATTGCAAGGCTCTTTTCAAATGCATCAGTCTGGTCTAATAAAAGCAGTTAAAAAATGCCTGGTCTTCTTTTGTGAATTAATTTCCTCTTTCACTATCCTACAATTTTAAGGGATCATTCAGTTGGTCAGGTAGCTGCATTGATAATATGGTATAAAAGCCTAGAAAGATAGAACTCAATCATTTCATTAAGAAATTTACATCAGAAATTGTCTAAATGGTGTCACGTATCAGCGGGGTAGCCGTGTTAGTCTGGATCTGTAAAAAGCGACAAAGAGTCCTGTGGCACCTTATAGACCAACAGACGTATTGGAGCATAAATGTCTAAATCATGTAGACTCAAGGGAGGTGATTTCTGTGTTTTTTTCAGGCATTTCCCCAATAGATTGAAGATTAGGACCATTTTTCCCATAGTGAAGTTGATGTGTATTGCATGTTTTGTGAAAACAGAAAAAAGAACAAACTCATGACAGAAAAATTTAATCCACTACACATGAAGGATAAAGCCTATGGGCCTGGTTTTTCTTTTTCTTTTGTTCTTTTTCTTTTCTTTTCTTTCGTTATTTTTTAGTTACCCCATTATAAAACCATTGACTCGTTTGGAGTAATATCAGATTTATATAGTATAAGTGATACTAGAATCAGGCTTTCTGAAATTACTAAATACCTGGAGGGGTTCACATAAACTTTGATCACCTTTTTAAAGGGAAAACATTACCCACTTGCCAGCACACAGGTATACAGGGAGACTTACAAGTAAAAGAGAGCCATCTGCAGACGATTGTCCTGGTTAATGGGAGTCATCAAGATTCCAAACCACCATTAATGGCCCGCACTTTGCAAAATTACAATAGGCCCTCAGAGTTATATTTCATATTTCTAGTTTCAGATACATGAGTGGTACATTGATACAAATAGGATGACCACTCTCAGTAGATTATAAACTTTGTAATGACACCTTACAAGAGACCTTTTGCATGAAGCATATTCCAGCTACATTATATTTAACTCATTAGCATATTTTCATAGAATCATAGAATATCAGGGTTGGAAGGGACCTCAGGAGGTCATCTAGTCCACCCCCCTGCTCAAAGCAGGACCAATTCCCAACTAAATCATCCCAGCCAGGGCTTTGTCAAGCCGGGCCTTAAAAACCTCCAAGGAAGGAGACTCCACCACCTCCCTAGGTAACGCATTCCAGTGCTTCACCACCCTCCTAGTGAAATAGTGTTTCCTAATATCCAACCTAGACCTCCCCCACTGCAACTTGAGACCATTGCTCCTTGTTCTGTCATCTGCCACCATTGAGAACAGCCGAGTTCCATCCTCTTTGGAACCCCCCTTCAGGTAGTTGAAGGCTGCTATCAAATCCCCCCTCATTCTTCTCTTCTGGAGACTAAACAATCCCAGTTCCCTCAGCCTCTCCTCATAAGTCATGCGCTCCAGACCCCTAATCATTTTTGTTGACCTCCGCTGGACTCTTTCCAATTTCTCCACTTCCTTCTTGTAGTGTGGGGCCCAAAACTGGACACAGTACTCCAGATGAGGCCTCACCAATGTCAAATAAAGGGGAACGATCACGTCCCTCGATCTGCTGGCAATGCCCCTACTTATACAGCCCAAAATGCCGTTAGCCTTCTTGGCAACAAGAGCACACTGTTGACTCATATCCAGCTTCTCGTCCACTGTGACCCCTAGGTCCTTTTCTGCAGAACTGCTACCTAGCCACTCGGTCCCTAGTCTGTAGCAGTACATAGGAGTCTTCCGTCCTAGGTGCAGGACTCTGCACTTGTCCTTGTTGAACCTCATCAGGTTTCTTTTGGCCCAATCCTCTAATTTGTCTAGGTCCCTCTGTATCCGATCCCTACCCTCTAGTGTATCTACCACGCCTCCTAGTTTAGTGTCATCGGCAAACTTGCTGAGAGTGCAGTCCACACCATCCTCCAGATCATTAATAAAGATATTAAACAAAACCGGCCCCAGGACCGACCCTTGGGGCACTCCGCTTGAAACTGGCTGCCAACTAGACATGGAGCCATTGATCACTACCCGTTGAGCCCGACGATCTAGCCAGCTTTCTATCCACCTTACAGTCCATTCATCCAGCCCATACTTCTTTAACTTGGCAGCAAGAATACTGTGGGAGACCGTATCAAAAGCTTTGCTAAAGTCAAGGAATAACACATCCACTGCTTTCCCCTCATCCACTGAGCCACTTATCTCATCATAGAAGGCAATTAGGTTAGTCAGGCACGACTTCCCCTTGGTGAATCCATGCTGACTGTTCCTGATCACTTTCCTCGCCTCTAAGTGTTTCATAATTGATTCCTTGAGGACCTGCTCCACGATTTTTCCAGGGACTGAGGTGAGGCTGACTGGCCTGTAGTTCCCCGGATCCTCCTTCTTCCCTTTTTTAAAGATGGGCACTACATTAGCCTTTTTCCAGTCATCCGGGACCTCCCCCGATCGCCATGAGTTTTCAAAAATAATGGCTAATGGCTCTGCAATCTCATCCGCCAACTCCTTTAGCACCCTCGGATGCAGCGCATCCGGCCCCATGGACTTGTGCACGTCCAGTTTTTCTATATAGTCCCGAACCACTTCTTTCTCCACAGAGGGCTGGTCACCTTCTCCCCATCATATAGAGTGCAACATCACACAATGGATTTGGCCTCATGTGAGGGGTTCTCTCCAGATGCTGTTTTTAAACCGGTCTCAGAAAATAGCTCACGAACAAGAGAAGCGGCTAATCAAACCTGAGAGTGACAAATGGTGAACACTTGGGTTTCTGGAATGGCAAAGAACCCTTCCCATGGGCTTGGGTGCCATGAGGCTTCTCTAAGAGACAGGAAGCATCACCAAGTTAAGGGCTCCAGAGAAACTGGCCAATATTTTCAAACTTTAGGATGCCTGAATTTCAGCCCCTAAACCCACTTTTAAGCAACTAACTAAAAGTGACCTGATTTCCATAGGTGCTGAGCACTCAAAACTCCTAGTGAAATCAACAGGAGCTGTGGGTGCTCAGCTCCTCTTCAAATCAGGCCACTTCTAAGTTATTTAGGTGCCTAATTTAAGGCATCTAATTTTCAAAATGTAACCAAAGCCTATTTCATGCCGTTACAGGACGAGTTTTGCTAATAGCAGATATCACTGACTAAAAATCCAACACAAACGGTGAATCAATGGGAATGATGTCATCAAAGGATGACATATCTCCTCTGGCTTGGGTAACAAATGAAGTAGCTGCCCATTGGTTCTCAGACAACCAATCAGAAAGTATGTTTTCTCTGTCTGCACTGAGGTTATAAAAGGCTGCAGGCTCAGACAGGGTCAGCATACTACTGTGGTGATTTCAAGAGGTGGCTTAGCCAAGCCACACTTTGTCAGGCCAGTCATAATCAGGCCAGACCAGGAAGAAATCCAAGTGAACAGAGCCAGGAACAGAAGGAAAGAGAGTCAGGCAAGCCAAGCAAAGAAAGACACAGGCAAGTGGAGCCAAGCAAGGACAAATCCACTGAAGCCAAGCAAGTCAAGAAAAAAGCTAGGCAGGCCAATTCCTGAGTAAAGACTCAGGTAAACCAAGCAGAGAAAACAAAAGAAGCCAAGAAAGTCAAGCCAAGTGTTGCTGGAACACTAGAAGTCTGCCACATGTCTGAGACTGAGACTGAGTCTGAGTCTGAGCACTCTGGTGAGAGCTCAACCGCAAAAGACCCTAAGGCCAAAATCACCCGTTCTTCCCGGGCTGGGCTGCAGTTCTCTGTCAGTCGCATAGACAGATTGCTCCGCAAGGGACAATTTGCAGACCGTATTGGAGCTGGAGCCCCAGTATATATGGCCGTGGTGCTTCAATAAGTGACTCATGAGATTGTGGATATTGCTGGGGAAGTCGCTGCACGCAGCAAGAAGCGTCGGATTTCCCCACGGCACTTGCAGCTGGCCATTCACAGCGACTCAGAGCTCAAGAAACTGCTGGGAGGTGTCACCATCTCTCAGGGCGGAGTCCTGCCCTTAAATCAGCCTGTGGTATTACCTTCCAAGAAGAGGAATGGCAGGAGAGCCATCAAGAGAAGGATTGCCCCTGCTCCTGTCCCTGTTAAGTTAGAACAGAGCAAAGGGGAGACTGCCACCCCAGATTTGGGAGAAATGACATTCACTTGATTGCAAGGCTCTTTTCAAATGCATCAGTCTGGTCTAATAAAAGCAGTTAAAAAATGCCTGGTCTTCTTTTGTGAATTAATTTCCTCTTTCACTATCCTACAATTTTAAGGGATCATTCAGTTGGTCAGGTAGCTGCATTGATAATATGGTATAAAAGCCTAGAAAGATAGAACTCAATCATTTCATTAAGAAATTTACATCAGAAATTGTCTAAATGGTGTCACGTATCAGCGGGGTAGCCGTGTTAGTCTGGATCTGTAAAAAGCGACAAAGAGTCCTGTGGCACCTTATAGACCAACAGACGTATTGGAGCATAAATGTCTAAATCGTGTAGACTCAAGGGAGGTGATTTCTGTGTTTTTTTCAGGCATTTCCCCAATAGATTGAAGATTAGGACCATTTTTCCCATAGTGAAGTTGATGTGTATTGCATGTTTTGTGAAAACAGAAAAAAGAACAAACTCATGACAGAAAAATTAAATCCACTACACATGAAGGATAAAGCCTATGGGCCTGGTTTTTCTTTTTCTTTTGTTCTTTTTCTTTTCTTTTCTTTCGTTATTTTTTAGTTACCCCATTATAAAACCATTGACTCGTTTGGAGTAATATCAGATTTATATAGTATAAGTGATACTAGAATCAGGCTTTCTGAAATTACTAAATACCTGGAGGGGTTCACATAAACTTTGATCACCTTTTTAAAGGGAAAACATTACCCACTTGCCAGCACACAGGTATACAGGGAGACTTACAAGTAAAAGAGAGCCATCTGCAGACGATTGTCCTGGTTAATGGGAGTCATCAAGATTCCAAACCACCATTAATGGCCCGCACTTTGCAAAATTACAATAGGCCCTCAGAGTTATATTTCATATTTCTAGTTTCAGATACATGAGTGGTACATTGATACAAATAGGATGACCACTCTCAGTAGATTATAAACTTTGTAATGACACCTTACAAGAGACCTTTTGCATGAAGCATATTCCAGCTACATTATATTTAACTCATTAGCATATTTTCATAGAATCATAGAATATCAGGGTTGGAAGGGACCTCAGGAGGTCATCTAGTCCAACCCCCTGCTCAAAGCAGGACCAATTCCCAACTAAATCATCCCAGCCAGGGCTTTGTCAAGCCGGGCCTTAAAAACCTCCAAGGAAGGAGACTCCACCACCTCCCTAGGTAACGCATTCCAGTGCTTCACCACCCTCCTAGTGAAATAGTGTTTCCTAATATCCAACCTAGACCTCCCCCACTGCAACTTGAGACCATTGCTCCTTGTTCTGTCATCTGCCACCATTGAGAACAGCCGAGTTCCATCCTCTTTGGAACCCCCCTTCAGGTAGTTGAAGGCTGCTATCAAATCCCCCCTCATTCTTCTCTTCTGGAGACTAAACAATCCCAGTTCCCTCAGCCTCTCCTCATAAGTCATGCGCTCCAGACCCCTAATCATTTTTGTTGACCTCCGCTGGACTCTTTCCAATTTCTCCACTTCCTTCTTGTAGTGTGGGGCCCAAAACTGGGCACAGTACTCCAGATGAGGCCTCACCAATGTCAAATAAAGGGGAACGATCACGTCCCTCGATCTGCTGGCAATGCCCCTACTTATACAGCCCAAAATGCCGTTAGCCTTCTTGGCAACAAGAGCACACTGTTGACTCATATCCAGCTTCTCGTCCACTGTGACCCCTAGGTCCTTTTCTGCAGAACTGCTACCTTGCCACTCGGTCCGTAGTCTGTAGCAGTACATAGGAGTCTTCCGTCCTAGGTGCAGGACTCTGCACTTGTCCTTGTTGAACCTCATCAGGTTTCTTTTGGCCCAATCCTCTAATTTGTCTAGGTCCCTCTGTATCCGATCCCTACCCTCTAGTGTATCTACCACGCCTCCTAGTTTAGTGTCATCGGCAAACTTGCTGAGAGTGCAGTCCACACCATCCTCCAGGTCATTAATAAAGATATTAAACAAAACCGGCCCCAGGACCGACCCTTGGGGCACTCCGCTTGAAACTGGCTGCCAACTAGACATGGAGCCATTGATCACTACCCGTTGAGCCCGACGATCTAGCCAGCTTTCTATCCACCTTACAGTCCATTCATCCAGCCCATTCTTCTTTAACTTGGCAGCAAGAATACTGTGGGAGACCGTATCAAAAGCTTTGCTAAAGTCAAGGAATAACACATCCACTGCTTTCCCCTCATCCACAGAGCCACTTATCTCATCATAGAAGGCAATTAGGTTAGTCAGGCACGACTTCCCCTTGGTGAATCCATGCTGACTTTTCCTGATCACTTTCCTCGCCTCTAAGTGTTTCATAATTGATTCCTTGAGGACCTGCTCCACGATTTTTCCAGGGACTGAGGTGAGGCTGACTGGCCTGTAGTTCCCCGGATCCTCCTTCTTCCCTTTTTTAAAGATGGGCACTACATTAGCCTTTTTCCAGTCATCCGGGACCTCCCCCGATCGCCATGAGTTTTCGAAAATAATGGCTAATGGCTCTGCAATCTCATCCGCCAACTCCTTTAGCACCCTCGGATGCAGAGCATCCGGCCCCATGGACTTGTGCACGTCCAGTTTTTCTAAATAGTCCCGAACCACTTCCTTCTCCACAGAGGGCTGGTCACCTTCTCCCCATCATATAGAGTGCAACATCACACAATAGATTTGGCCTGATGTGAGGGTTTCTCTCCAGATGCTGTTTTTAAACCGGTCTCAGAAAATAGCTCACGAACAAGAGAAGCGGCTAATCAAACCTGAGAGTGACAAATGGTGA
The DNA here is from genome assembly GCF_028017835.1 of Emys orbicularis. Classification (NCBI taxonomy): domain Eukaryota; kingdom Metazoa; phylum Chordata; order Testudines; family Emydidae; genus Emys; species Emys orbicularis. Next base: position 78,634,830 of record NC_088689.1, on the reverse strand, counting down.
ACACTTGGGTTTCTGGAATGGCAAAGAACCCTTCCCATGGGCTTGGGTGCCAGGAGGCTTCTCTAAGAGACGGGAAGCATCACCAAGTTAAGGGCTCCAGAGAAACTGGCCAATATTTTCAAACTTTAGGATGCCTGAATTTCGGCCCCTAAACCCACTTTTAAGCAACTAACTAAAAGTGACCTGATTTCCATAGGTGCTGAGCACTCAAAACTCCTAGTGAAATCAACAGGAGCTGTGGGTGCTCAGCTCCTCTTCAAATCAGGCCACTTCTAAGTTATTTAGGTGCCTAATTTAAGGCATCTAAGTTTCAAAATGTAACCAAAGCCTATTTCATGCCGTTACAGGACGAGTTTTGCTAATAGCAGATATCACTGACTAAAAATCCAACACAAACGGTGAATCAATGGGAATGATGTCATCAAAGGATGACATATCCCCTCTGGCTTGGGTAACAAATGAAGTAGCTGCACATTGGTTCTCAGACAACCAATCAGAAAGTATGTTTTCTCTGTCTGCACTGAGGTTATAAAAGGCTGCAGGCTCAGACAGGGTCAGCATACTACTGTGGTGATTTCAAGAGGTGGCTTAGCCAAGCCACACTTTGTCAGGCCAGTCATAATCAGGCCAGACCAGGAAGAAATCAAGAGAAAACCAAGTGAACAGAGCCAGGAACAGAAGGAAAGAGAGTCAGGCAAGCCAAGCAAAGAAAGACACAGGCAAGTGGAGCCAAGCAAGGACAAATCCACTGAAGCCAAGCAAGTCAAGAAAAAAGCTAGGCAGGCCAATTCCTGAGTAAAGACTCAGGTAAACCAAGCAGAAAAAACAAAAGGAAGCCAAGAAAGTCAAGCCAAGTGTTGCTGGAACACTAGAAGTCTGCCACATGTCTGAGACTGAGACTGAGTCTGAGTCTGAGTCTGAGCACTCAGGTGAGAGCTCAACCGCAAAAGACCCTAAGGCCAAAATCACCCGTTCTTCCCGGGCTGGGCTGCAGTTCTCTGTCAGTCGCATAGACAGATTGCTCCGCAAGGGACAATTTGCAGACCGTATTGGAGCTGGAGCCCCAGTATATATGGCCGTGGTGCTTCAATAAGTGACTCATGAGATTGTGGATATTGCTGGGGAAGTCGCTGCACGCAGCAAGAAGCGTCGGATTTCCCCACGGCACTTGCAGCTGGCCATTCACAGCGACTCAGAGCTCAAGAAACTGCTGGGAGGTGTCACCATCTCTCAGGGCGGAGTCCTGCCCTTAAATCAGCCTGTGGTATTACCTTCCAAGAAGAGGAATGGCAGGAGAGCCATCAAGAGAAGGATTGCCCCTGCTCCTGTCCCTGTTAAGTTAGAACAGAGCAAAGGGGAGACTGCCACTCCAGATTTGGGAGAAATGACATTCACTTGATTGCAAGGCTCTTTTCAAATGCATCAGTCTGGTCTAATAAAAGCAGTTAAAAAATGCCTGGTCTTCTTTTGTGAATTAATTTCCTCTTTCACTATCCTACAATTTTAAGGGATCATTCAGTTGGTCAGGTAGCTGCATTGATAATATGGTATAAAAGCCTAGAAAGATAGAACTCAATCATTTCATTAAGAAATTTACATCAGAAATTGTCTAAATGGTATCACGTATCAGCGGGGTAGCCGTGTTAGTCTGGATCTGTAAAAAGCGACAAAGAGTCCTGTGGCACCTTATAGACCAACAGACGTATTGGAGCATAAATGTCTAAATCGTGTAGATTCTGGGAGGTGATTTCTGTGTTTTTTTCAGGCATTTCCCCAATAGATTGAAGATTAGGACCATTTTTCCCATAGTGAAGTTGATGTGTATTGCATGTTTTGTGAAAACAGAAAAAAGAACAAACTCATGACAGAAAAATTTAATCCACTACACATGAAGGATAAAGCCTATGGGCCTGGTTTTTCTTCTTGTTTTGTTCTTTTTCTTTTCTTTTCTTTCATTATTTTTTAGTTACCCCATTATAAAACCATTGACTCGTTTGGAGTAATATCAGATTTATATAGTATAAGTGAAACTAGAATCAGGCTTTCTGAAATTACTAAATACCTGGAGGGGTTCACATAAACTTTGATCACCTTTTTAAAGGGAAAACATTACCCACTTGCCAGCACACAGGTATACAGGGAGACTTACAAGTAAAAGAGAGCCATCTGCAGACGATTGTCCTGGTTAATGGGAGTCATCAAGATTCCAAACCACCATTAATGGCCCGCACTTTGCAAAATTACAATAGGCCCTCAGAGTTATATTTCATATTTCTAGTTTCAGATACATGAGTGGTACATTGATACAAATAGGATGACCACTCTCAGTAGATTATAAACTTTGTAATGACACCTTACAAGAGACCTTTTGCATGAAGCATATTCCAGCTACATTATATTTAACTCATTAGCATATTTTCATAGAATCATAGAATATCAGGGTTGGAAGGGACCTCAGGAGGTCATCTAGTCCACCCCCCTGCTCAAAGCAGGACCAATTCCCAACTAAATCATCCCAGCCAGGGCTTTGTCAAGCCGGGCCTTAAAAACCTCCAAGGAAGGAGACTCCACCACCTCCCTAGGTAACGCATTCCAGTGCTTCACCACCCTCCTAGTGAAATAGTGTTTCCTAATATCCAACCTAGACCTCCCCCACTGCAACTTGAGACCATTGCTCCTTGTTCTGTCATCTGCCACCATTGAGAACAGCCGAGTTCCATCCTCTTTGGAACCCCCCTTCAGGTAGTTGAAGGCTGCTATCAAATCCCCCCTCATTCTTCTCTTCTGGAGACTAAACAATCCCAGTTCCCTCAGCCTCTCCTCATAAGTCATGCGCTCCAGACCCCTAATCATTTTTGTTGACCTCCGCTGGACTCTTTCCAATTTCTCCACTTCCTTCTTGTAGTGTGGGGCCCAAAACTGGACACAGTACTCCAGATGAGGCCTCACCAATGTCAAATAAAGGGGAACGATCACGTCCCTCGATCTGCTGGCAATGCCCCTACTTATACAGCCCAAAATGCCGTTAGCCTTCTTGGCAACAAGAGCACACTGTTGACTCATATCCAGCTTCTCGTCCACTGTGACCCCTAGGTCCTTTTCTGCAGAACTGCTACCTAGCCACTCGGTCCCTAGTCTGTAGCAGTACATAGGAGTCTTCCGTCCTAGGTGCAGGACTCTGCACTTGTCCTTGTTGAACCTCATCAGGTTTCTTTTGGCCCAATCCTCTAATTTGTCTAGGTCCCTCTGTATCCGATCCCTACCCTCTAGTGTATCTACCACGCCTCCTAGTTTAGTGTCATCGGCAAACTTGCTGAGAGTGCAGTCCACACCATCCTCCAGATCATTAATAAAGATATTAAACAAAACCGGCCCCAGGACCGACCCTTGGGGCACTCCGCTTGAAACTGGCTGCCAACTAGACATGGAGCCATTGATCACTACCCGTTGAACCCGACGATCTAGCCAGCTTTCTATCCACCTTACAGTCCATTCATCCAGCCCATACTTCTTTAACTTGGCAGCAAGAATACTGTGGGAGATCGTATCAAAAGCTTTGCTAAAGTCAAGGAATAACACATCCACTGCTTTCCCCTCATCCACAGAGCCACTTATCTCATCATAGAAGGCAATTAGGTTAGTCAGGCGCGACTTCCCCTTGGTGAATCCATGCTGACTGTTCCTGATCACTTTCCTCGCCTCTAAGTGTTTCATAATTGATTCCTTGAGGACCTGCTCCACGATTTTTCCAGGGACTGAGGTGAGTCTGACTAGTCTGTAGTTCCCCCAGTTCTCTAGCCACGGGGGGCTGTGACCAGGCAGGCGGGGGGGGGGGAGGCGAGGTGTTGCTCTAGCTTGGGGGGCTGTGCCTGGATAGGCTGGTGGGGGGAGGCAAGGGGTTTCTCTAGCCTGGGGGGGGCGTGCCAGTCCAGGGCAGGCTGTAGGGGGAGGGGAGGTGTTTCTCTAGCCCGGGGCGGCCATGGGCAAGCTGGGAGGTGAGGTGTTTCTGTAGTTTGGGGGGGCCATGCCAGGGTAGGCTGGGAGAGGGGGGTGAGGGGTTTCTCTGGCCCGGGGCGTGCGTGCTAGAGCTGGGCAGGGGGAGGTGAGATATTTCTCTAGCCTGGGGTGGCCATGCCAGGGCAGGGCGGGGGTTGGGGGAAGGTGAGGTGTTTCTCTAGCCCGGGGGCGGCCATGCCAGGGCAGGCAGAGTGGGAGGAGATGTGACAGAGTAGAGAATAGGGAGTATTAACCTGGTAATGTTGAATGGGAGTTTTACTAGTTTATTGTCTTCTGCTAACATGGGGCGTGCCTCCGTTTCCCTGGGGTACTGCACCAATACTAGATGGTAATGGGAAATAAGGGTCTGACTTCACTGAGGGATGATACTTGACGGTCAGCATGTAAACAATGGCGCCTTCCCTTCGGAACCTGAGCCCAGGAGGGGGTTGGGTCCAGGTTACACCTTCTGCCCGGCAAACTGGACAAAGACTGGAGGAGGGGCTGGGGGTGTGGCTGGGTGAGGCTGCAGGAAGGGGTTTCAGTTTGGAGCTGGCTGGGGAGAGAGGGGGAGGCCCAGAACCAGGGCCGGCTCTGGCTTTTTTGCCGCCCCAGGCAAAAAAGCCTCCCACCACGCCCCCTCCCCCCCCCCCCCCGGAGCGCGGCAGGGGAGGGCGCCGAGCCCGGCCGCGGGCCATGCTCCCCGACCGGCCGGAGCGCTGCGGGGAGGGCGGCGAGCCCTCCGCGGCTCCGCTGGTGGTCGGAGCCCCGGGAGGAGGGCGGAGAGCCCGGCCGGGGCTCCGCTCTCCCCGGCGGCCAGAGCAACCGACTGGCTCGAAGGGACCAACGGAACGTGAATTGTTATTATTATGGGCAGAGAGGCCACATATGGACCCAGTGCCCCAAGCAAATTGAACCCTCACAGGGTTAACTGTGTAGGGACCCAGCCAGAGGAGGGGCAGGCGTCTCAGGTAGGAGGAGCTGGCAGCTTACCAACTGCTCAGGAGGGAGGAGTTTCCCAGACCAGCTCCTCTGGGGGACTTGATGCTCCGGACTCAAGGTTCTCAGTTTACAGGGTGGGTGCGGGGCTGTCCCTGAGGAGCGAGTGCCTTGTTCCCCTGGAGGTGGATGGGAGGAAGGTCAATGGATACTGGGACACGGGTACTGAGGTGACACTGGCCCGGCCCGAGGTGGTGGCCCCAGATCGGGTGGTGCCCGATACCTACCTGACCCTGACAGGCATGAGCGGAATTCCATTCAAGGTGCCCCTGGAGAGGGTACATCTGAAAGGGGGGCCAAGGAGGGCCCCAAGGATGTGGGTGTGCACCATCATTTTCCCACTGAGGTGTTGCGGGGTGGTGACCTAGAGGATTGGCCAAGCAACCCCCAGAACGCCCTAGTCATGACCCATAGCCAGAGCTGGCAAAGGGCACTACACCCTGACAACAGGGAGGGTATCTCACCGGAGGCGCAGGACTCTACCCTATTGGGGAGGGAGTGCCCAGGGACAAGGCTCAGAGGGGCTGTGGCTTCATATCCAACCAGCCTGGACTCACTAATCTGACTAAAACAATGAGGAGTCCTTATCGCACCTTAGAGACTAACAAATTTATTTGGGCATAAGCTTTAGTGGGCTAAAACCCACTTCATCAGATGCCTCAATCTGACTGGATCGCACAATGCTCCCCCTTCCAAATCACAGGGAAAACTGCTCAGGACCTGGAAAGAGGGAGGGGAGGGATAGCTCAGTGGTTTGAGCATTGGCCTGCTAAACCCAGGGTTGTGAGTTCAATCCTTGAGAGGGCCATTTTAGGGAACTGGGGTAAAAATCTGTCTGGGGATTGGTCCTGCTTTGAACAGGGGGTTGGACTAGATGACCTCCTGAGGTCCCTTCCAACCCTGATATTCTATGATTCTATGATAAGAGAGGTCAGTGACATGCTGGCTTTGGGGGTGATCCAGCCCTTGGACCTCTCCTGTGGTGTTGGTCCCCAAAAAGGATGGGTCAGTCCAGTTCTGTGTGGACTATCGGAAGCTTAATGCCCATTACAGTGTCTGATGCCTACCCCATGCCCAGGCCTGACGAGCTTCTAGACAAGCTGGAAGGAGCTCGCTACCTTACCACTATGGATCTTACAAAGGGCTACTGGCAAGTGCCACTGGATGCAGATGACAGGCTGAAATCTGCCTTTATCACCCTTCTGGGGCGCTATGAATTCCTGGCCCTGCCTTTCGGCCTCATGGGTGCACCTGTACCTTCCAGCGCCTGGTGGATCAGCTAATGAGGGGGATGGAGAGTTTTGCCGTGGCGTACTTTGACAACATCTGTGTCTTCAGCCAGACCTCGGAGGACCATGTGTCCTAGGTTAAACAAGTGCTGAACCGACTCCAGGAGGCTAGATTGACCATAAAAGATGGAGGGCCCTGCACTACAACTCCTCAGTCAGACGTGACACTCAGCTCGCTGGTAAAACAGAAGGTTTGTTAGTCGACAGGAACATACTGTAGACCAGAACTTGTTAGTACAGAAATCAGTGACTTTCAGCCAAGTCCATCTTGGGGAGAGGGGAGTCTTGAGCCCCTGTGCTCCCAAGCCAGCCGAGACTGACTTGCTTCCAGCTGCCTGGCCCCTGCCCTGCCTGTTGCTCCTCCTCCAGCCTTTGTCTCGCTTTCCGGGCCAAGAGTCACCTGATCGCATCCCCCTCCTGGGTCTCAGATTACGAAGGGCCGGCCATAGTATCCGTGCAGGCAGCTGGATCAGCCCCAGCAAAAGTCACACACCCTTATTTCCACCAACTAGACATAGGTGCAAAACACAGGGAAAGTGAAAAGCACACAGCATCCATGCAAAACAGTAAGACTCACATAGGCTCACATACAACATAACAAGGGAAAATCCCCACTTCATCACACCTCTCCCCCTTTCAAGTCCGAACTGAGCTGGGTCATTTTGCCAGTGACCTGGGGAAGTTCCGACCCCCCTCTCTGGACAAAACATCAGCTATAACATTTGCACTCCCCTTACCATGGACAACCTCCATCTCATAATCCTGGAAGGACAGACTCCACCTCAGGAGCTCGGCATTGGCCCCTCTCATCTGGTGCAGCCACGTGTACACAGTGAAGCGCCGCTCAAATAGATCAGGCTGCAGCATTTTAAGAGCCCACTCCACGGCCAGGCATTCCTTCTCTATGTCTGCATAGATCTGCTCCCGGGGCAGCAGCTTCCTGCTCAGGTACATGATGGGGTGTTTCTCCCCCGTTTCATTGGCATGCCTCGGCACCGCACCCAGCCCTGGGGCATCGGTGAACACCATAAAGGGCTTGTCAAAGTCTGGGTTTCCCAGTACCGGGCCCTTGACCAGATCCTCCTTCAGTGTGCAGAAGCCCTCTGGCACTGCCCAGACCAGACCAGCTTGTCTGGCTTATCCTTCTTGCATAGCTCAGTGATGAGAGCTGACACAGAGCTAAAGTGGGGCACAAACCTCCGATAGTGCCCCACCATCCCAATAAAGGCCTGGGCCAGTTTCTTAGTCTGGGGAGCAGGCCAGTCTCTGATTGCCCCCACCTTGGTCGGCTCTGGCTTTAGGCAGCCGCTCCCCACCTTGTGGCCTAGGTACAACATCTCTGCTATCCCCACTTTGAACGTCCCAGCTTTTACAGTCAGCCCTGCATCCTGGAGGCACCTCAGCCCCCTCTTTACCTGGGACACATGGTTGTCCCAGGTCTGGCTAATGGCACAAATATCATCAATGTCCAGTAGGGTAAAACTCTCCATCCACCTGGCGCTGGTAGGTGACCAGCGCCTCCTTGAGGCTGAAAGGTAGGACCAGGGACTTGTACAGCCCCAAAGGGGTGACAAAAATAGGTTTCAACCTGGCATCTGGATTGAAAGGCACCAATAGCCTTTGGTGAAATCCCTGGTCATGGGATACTGAGTCCCTCCCAACTGGTCTAGGATCTCATCAGGCCTAGGCATGAGCAGGCACCAGACATGGTGATGGAACTGAGCTTCCGATAGGCCACACAGAATCAGATCGACTCATCTTTCCTGGGGACCAGCACCATGGGAGAGGCCCCCAGGGCTGGTGAATGGCTGGATCACCCCTAAAGCCATCACATCTCCGACCTCTCCCTCCGGGGCCTGGGCTTTGATCCCAGTTACTCTGAATGGGGAACACCCGATGGAGGGCTGGCTCCTGTCTCCACTCAGTGAATAGCTTCGTTAGTGAGCCCAGACTGGTTGGAAAACAGCTGTTGGTACGAATGCAGGACCTCGCTAATCTCTACCTGTGGGGCAGGACTTAGCTGGTCAGAGAGGCGAATTGATTCCAGCAAGGGGTCAGGTCCTGTCTCAGGGAAGAGACCCACCAGAGGATCTTCCCCCTTCTCCCACTGGCCACACATGGCCAGTACCAGCCTCTCTCTCACAATACGGCTCCATCCTGGTCCCCTCGGTGGCTGAGAGCCCAGTTGGGCAGTTCCACCACATCGTTCTCCTCATTCAGCTGCCTGATGATCTTGAAGGGCCCGTCCCAGGCAGCTTATTCTTCACCGGGATGAGAACCCTCACCTGGTCCCCGGTGCCATAGGCTGAGTGGTCATACCAGATCTTCTGACTCCCTTGGGCCCTGGCCAGTTTCTCCCTAGCTGGACCCACGAACTCAGCGAGCCTTTCCCGGAAAGTCAGTACATATTCCAACACTGATTCTCCATCGGGGGAGTCTTTACCCTCCCATTCGTCCATCACCAAGTCCAGGGCCACCTTCTGAAAAGGCTCCTCTATGACAGGCCGGTGTCTCAAGGCTGCTTTACCCTTGTCCCTGGCCTTTTGCACCTCTGGACAAGGCAGCCCTGGTTGGCAGCTGTCCCACTCTGGGAGTGGTTCACCACACTCAGCTGGGGTCTCCGATCCCCCTGGGCTCAGCTTTGCTCCTGCTGTCCCAGTGAGGGCAGGCAGCAAGCCCGCTGCTTTGCTCACAGCATCAGAGCCAGCGTGAGCCACCTCCCCCGTGTGCAGGGGGCTGGGGAGCATCTCTCTGTCCCACTCAGCTCCAGGGCTCTGGTTACAGACAGGCAAGTATCCTGAGCTTAGCAGCGCCTTCTCCCCTGCCAGCCAGATCATTTCCATTTTCACTGACTGCGTCAATCTCAGCTGATTGGTTCCCTGGATTCAAATGCAAATCCTTGGTCATTACAGGAGCAGGGCCTGGATCCTGTACCAAATAGACACAGTCATCCTCCAACAGGAGGTCACAGCTGATTGTGACGTTGAACGCTATATGATTTTATGAAAGTATGCTGATGAGTATGAACATAATGTAACTAAAATATGCTTCATGCAAAAAGTCTCTTGTAGGGTATCATTACAAAGCTTATAATCTACTGAGTGTGTTTATCCTATTTGTATAAATGTATCACTCTTCTATCTGAAACTAGAAATATGAAATATAACTCTGAGGGCCTATTGTAATTATGCAAAGTGTGGGCCATTAATGGTGGTTTGGAATCTTGATGGCTCCCATTAACCAGGATAATTGACTGTAGATGGCTCTGTTTTACTTGCAAGTCTTCCTGTATACCTGTATGCTGGCAAGTGGGTAATGAAGTCTTACAGTGACATATGATCATGTCACCTGACCTGGAATCCATCTTTAACCTGGTGCTTTTCCATTGAGAAAGAGGGAGTGGGAACCCAGAGAGGGGCAAAGGATTCCTGCCTTATGCAAAAGATGTATAAGTGGGTGGAACAGAACAAATTAGGGAGCCATCATGAGAAATCCCCTAGCTACCACCTGAGCTGGAACAAGGGCTGGACCAGAGGAAAGGATTATGCCCAGATTAGGAAGGCATCCAGTCTGTGAAAGAAATGTATTGAAACAGCTCTGAGGGTGAGATTTTATCTGTATTCAGTTTTATTACTATACTAAGCTTAGACTTGCGTCTTTTATTTTATTTTGCTTGGTAATTCACTTTGTTCTGCCTTTTACTACTTGGAACCACTTAAATCCTACTTTCTGTATTTAATAAAATCACTTTTTACTTATTAATTAACCCACAGTATGTATTAATAACCGGGGGGGGGGGGGCGCAAACAGCTGTGCATATCGCTCTATCAGTGTTATGAGTTTACCCTGTATAAGCTTTATACAGGGTAAAACGGATTTATTTGGGGTTTGGACCCCATTGCGAGTTGGGCATCTGAGTGTTAAAGACAAGATCACTTCTGTAAATTGCTTTCAGTTAAATTTGCAGTTTTGGGGCATATGTTCAGACCCTGGGTCTGCGTTGGAGTGGATTGGTGTGTCTGGCTCAACAAGACAGGGTGCTGGAGTCCCAAGCTGGCAGGGAAAGAGGGGGCAGAAGTAGTCTTGGCACCTCAGTTGGCAACCCCAAGGGGGTTTCTGTGATCCAACCCGTCACACTGATATCTTGGAGAACCCCAACTACCAGCCAGCCCAACCCCTCCTGTGTGTGCACAGGGATCTAGGCCAAAGGCAGGGCAAGAGGCTTCATTCATGGGACCTTCACCCAGATCACACAGCCCCTCAGCATCTGGTGAGGCTGCACCACCCGATTCTTTCTGTCCCAGGATCTCGCCACCCCAGGAATGTCTCCCCATTGACCACTACCTTCTGCGCTCATTGGGGGTCCGAGGGGCCTGAGCCCAGGACAGTCCACGCAGAAATATGTGCTGGGGCCAGGAGTGGGAGCCTGTCTGCCACCCCGCTCATCTGGCTGAACAGCTCCATGGCCATGTGACCCAGGAAGGGGGCTAGACACCTTTCCGCAGGGCCAGCCTGGTTCCGATTGCCAGCCTTCCCAAAGGCTGCGAGACAGGCATCTAGATCTTCCCCCTCCTTAACTTGGGGCAGCAATTTAGTATTGAAGTTCCCTGTGGAATTGGCGCCCTGAGGTCCATCCCCACTCTTCCCTGGACGGGTTCTTCTGCCTCTCAGCTCAACCATCACCAGTTCATGATGCTGCTGTCTCTCCTGCTGTTCTGCTTAATGCCTTCCTTGTCTCTCATGGTCCTCTGACGCCTTCGATCTCAGCTCCAATTCCATCTGTCTCAGATCCACCGACGGGGAACCCAATGGAGACCCGGCTGGTCAGGAACATGGGTCTCTGGGACACCCAGCTGCTCCCAGCCTCTCTTGCGGCCCCAGCTAGGTCAGGAACTGGCTCCTTAGAGCAATCCTCCTCTTCCAACTGAGCAATCAGCTGTGCCTTAGTGAGCTTTCCAATGCGCAGCTCTCTCTCTGCACAGCTCTACAATGTCCTTCTTAAGGAGGTGGTTATAGGCCATCTCCATGCTGTTCCCAAGTGGTCACAGACTCACAAGCCTGTGCTCTCTCAGCTCCCCACAATCCCTGGGAGGAACCCCTTCAGTGTGACAGCCCTTCTTGGGGGTCCACTCTCTCTCGAGGTTAAGACGTAGGCTCCTCCGCCTCCTGGAACCTCACCTCTTGGAGCCTTCAGCATGCCTGTTTCTTGCTAATCCCCCTTTGTTTTAGTGCTCCCCAGTCACTTACTGCAGGATGCTCTGTCCTCGGAGTGCAGTTTATCCCACCACTGCCAGCAGTTGTCACGGAGTCACTGGAGCGATGCTCTGGAACTACTCCATATGAAGGCAGTCAGGACTCTGGGGGAGCATGCCTCCTCTCTCCGAGCATACTGTCTCAAGGGCAAGAAGCTTACACAGCTTCGACCTTCCTGGGTCTGACCTCAGAGCATTCAGCATCCCCTTCCACACTGTGCGCTTCCTGCAGCAAGTCTACCCAGGCGGGGCTCCCGAGAAGCGAGAGGGCCCTGCACCCCAACTCCGCAGTCAGACGTGACTCTCGGCAAGCTGGTAAAACAGGTTTATTAGTCAACAGGAACACAGCATAGAACAGAACTTGTTAGCATGGAAATCAGTGACTTTCAGACAAGTCCACCTTGCGGGGAGGGGAGCCCAGAGCCAGAGCTCTGGTCCTCTCCCTGCGCCCCACGACAGTCAAGACCGACTCGCTTCCAGCTGCCTGGCCCCGGCCCTGCCCGTTGCTCCTCCTCTGGCCTTTGTCTCACTTCCCGGGCCAAGAGTCACTAGAGTGCTCAGATTCAGACTCAGACTCAGACTCAGTCTCAGACATGTGGCAGATTTCTAGTGTTCCAGCAACACTTGGCTTGACTTTCTTGGCTTTCTTTTGTTTTCTCTGCTTGGTTTACCTGAGTCTTTACTCAGGAATTGGCCTGCCTAGCTTTTTTCTTGACTTGCTTGGCTTCAGTGGATGTGTCCTTGCTTGGCTCCACTTGCCTGTGTCTTTCTTTGCTTGGCTTGCCTGACTCTCTTTCCTTCTGTTCCTGGTTCTGTTCACTTGGTTTTCTCTCTCTTATTTTGCCTTCTTTGATTTCTTCCTGGTCTGGCCTGATTATGACTGGCCTGACAAAGTGTGGCTTGGCTAAGCCACCTCTTGAAATCACCACAGTAGTATGCTGACCCTGTCTGAGCCTGCAGCCTTTTATAACCTCAGTGCAGACAGAGAAAACATACTTTCTGATTGCTTGTCTGAGAACCAATGGGCAGCTACTTCATTTGTTACCCAAGCCAGAGGGGATATGTCATCCTTTGATGACATCATTCCCATTGATTCACCGTTTGTGTTGGATTTTTAGTCAGTGATATCTGCTAAGAGCAAAACTCATCCTGTAACGGCATGAAATAGGCTTTGGTTACATTTTGAAAATTAGATGCCTTAAATTAGGCACCTAAATAACATAGAAGTGGCCTGATTTGAAGAGGAGCTGAGCACCCACAGCTCCTGTTGATTTCACTAGGAGTTTTGAGTGCTCAGCACCTATGGAAATCAGGTCACTTTTAGTTAGTTGCTTAAAAGTGGGTTTAGGGGCTGAAATTCAGGCATCCTAAAGTTTGAAACTATTGGCCAGTTTCTCTGGAGCCCTTAACTTGGTGATGCTTCCCGTCTCTTAGAGAAGCCTCATGGCACCCAAGCCCATGGGAAGGGTTCTTTGCCATTCCAGAAACCCAAGTGTTCACCATTTGTCACTCTCAGGTTTGATTAGCCGCTTCTCTTGTTCATGAGCTATTTTCTGAGACCGGTTTAAAAACAGCATCTGGAGAGAACCCCTCACATCAGGCCAAATCCATTGTGTGATGTTGCACTCTATATGATGGGGAGAAGGTGACCAGCCCTCTGTGGAGAAAGAAGTGGTTCAGGACTATTTAGAAAAACTGGACGTGCACAAGTCCATGGGGCCGGATGCGCTGCATCCGAGGGTGCTAAAGGAGTTGGCGGATGAGATTGCAGAGCCATTAGCCATTATTTTTGAAAACTCATGGCGATCGGGGGAGGACCCGGAGGACTGGAAAAAGGCTAATGTAGTGTCCATCTTTAAAAAAGGGAAGAAGGAGGATCCGGGGAACTACAGGCCAGTCAGCCTCACCTCAGTCCCTGGAAAAATCGTGGAGCAGGTCCTCAAGGAATCAATTATGAAACACTTAGGGGCGAGGAAAGTGATCAGGAACAGTCAGCATGGATTCACCAAGGGGAAGTCGTGCCTGACTAACCTAATTGCCTTCTATGATGAGATAAGTGGCTCTGTGGATGAGGGGAAAGCAGTGGATGTGTTATTCCTTGACTTTAGCAAAGCTTTTGATACGGTCTCCCACAGTATTCTTGCTGCCAAGTTAAAGAAGTATGGGCTGGATGAATGGACTGTAAGGTGGATAGAAAGCTGGCTAGATCGTCGGGCTCAACGGGTAGTGATCAATGGCTCCATGTCTAGTTGGCAGCCAGTTTCAAGCGGAGTGCCCCAAGGGTCGGTCCTGGGGCCGGTTTTGTTTAAAATCTGTATTAATGATCTGGAGGATGGTGTGGACTGCACTCTCAGCAAGTTTGCCGATGACACTAAACTAGGAGGCGTGGTAGATACACTAGAGGGTAGGGATCGGATACAGAGGGACCTAGACAAATTAGAGGATTGGGCCAAAAGAAACCTGATGAGGTTCAACAAGGACAAGTGCAGAGTCCTGCACCTAGGACGGAAGACTCCTATGTACTGCTACAGACTAGGGACCGAGTGGCTAGGTAGCAGTTCTGCAGAAAAGGACCTAGGGGTCACAGTGGACGAGAAGCTGGATATGAGTCAACAGTGTGCTCTTGTTGCCAAGAAGGCTAACGGCATTTTGGGCTGTATAAGTAGGGGCATTGCCAGCAGATCGAGGGCCGTGATCGTTCCCCTTTATTTGACATTGGTGAGGCCTCATCTGGAGTACTGTGTCCAGTTTTGGGCCCCACACTACAAGAAGGATGTGGAAAAATTGGAAAGAGTCCAGCGGAGGGCAACAAAAATGATTAGGGGTCTGGAGCGCATGACTTATGAGGAGAGGCTGAGGGAACTGAGATTGTTTAGTCTCCAGAAGACAAGAATGAGGGGGGATTTGATTGCAGCCATCAACTACCTGAAGGGGGGTTCCAAAGAGGATGGAACTCGGCTGTTCTCAATGGTGGCAGATGACAGAACAAGGAGCAATGGTCTCAAGTTGCAGTGGGGGAGGTCTAGGTTGGATATTAGGAAACACTATTTCACTAGGAGGGTGGTGAAGCACTGGAATGCGTTACCTAGGGAGGTGGTGGAGTCTCCTTCCTTGGAGGTTTTTAAGGCCCGGCTTGACAAAGCCCTGGCTGGGATGATTTAGTTGAGAATTGGTCCTGCTTTGAGCAGGGGGTTGGACTAGATGACCTCCTGAGGTCCCTTCCAACCCTGATATTCTATGATTCTATGAAAATATGCTAATGAGTTAAAGATAATGTAGCTGGAATATGCTTCATGCAAAAGGTCGCTTGTAAGGTGTCATTACAAAGCTTATAATCTACTGAGTGTGGTCATCCTATTTGTATCAATGTACCACTCATGTATCTGAAACTAGAAATATGAAATATAACTCTGAGGGCCTATTGTAATTTTGCAAAGTGCGGGCCATTAATGGTGGTTTGGAATCTTGATGACTCCCATTAACCAGGACAATCGTCTGCAGATGGCTCTCTTTTACTTGTAAGTCTCCCTGTATACCTGTGTGCTGGCAAGTGGGTAATGTTTTCCCTTTAAAAAGGTGATCAAAGTTTATGTGAACCCCTCCAGGTATTTAGTAATTTCAGAAAGCCTGATTCTAGTATCACTTATACTGTATAAATCTGATATTACTCCAAACGAGTCAATGGTTTTATAATGGGGTAACTAAAAAATAACAAAAGAAAAGAAAAAGAACAAAACAAAAAGAAAAACCAGGCCCATAGGCTTTATCCTTCATGTGTAGTGGATTCAATTTTTCTGGCATGAGTTTGTTCTTTTTTCTGTTTTCACAAAACACATCAACTTCACTATGGGAAAAATGGTCCTAATCTTCAATCTATTGGGGAAATGCCTGAAAAAAACACAGAAATCACCTCCCAGAATCTACACGATTTAGACATTTATGCTCCAATACGTCTGTTGGTCTATAAGGTGCCACAGGACTCTTTGTCGCTTTTTACAGATCCAGACTAACACGGCTACCCCTCTGATACGTGACACCATTTAGACAATTTCTGATGTAAATTTCTTAATGAAATGATTGAGTTCTATCTTTCTAGGCTTTTATACCATATTATCAATGCAGCTACCTGACCAACTGAATGATCCCTTAAAATTGTAGGATAGTGAAAGAGGAAATTAATTCACAAAAGAAGACCAGGCATTTTTTAACTGCTTTTATTAGACCAGACTGATGCATTTGAAAAGAGCCTTGCAATCAAGTGAATGTCATTTCTCCCAAATCTGGGGTGGCAGTCTCCCCTTTGCTCTGTTCTAACTTAACAGGGACAGGAGCAGGGGCAATCCTTCTCTTGATGGCTCTCCTGCCATTCCTCTTCTTGGAAGGTAAAACCACAGGCTGATTTAAGGGCAGAACTCCGCCCTGAGAGATGGTGACACCTCCCAGCAGTTTCTTGAGCTCTGAGTCGCTGTGAATGGCCAGCTGCAAGTGCCGTGGGGAAATCCGACGCTTCTTGCTGCGTGCAGCGACTTCCCCAGCAATATCCACAATCTCAGGAGTCACTTATTGAAGCACCGCGGCCATATATACTGGGGCTCCAGCTCCAATACGGTCTGCAAATTGTCCTTTGCGGAGCAATCTGTCTATGCGACTGACAGAGAACTGCAGCCCAGCCCGGGAAGAACGGGTGATTTTGGCCTTAGGGTCTTTTGCGGTTGAGCTCTCACCAGAGTGCTCAGACTCAGACTCAGACTCAGACTCAGTCTCAGTCTCAGACATGTGGCAGACTTCTAGTGTTCCAGCAACACTTGGCTTGACTTTCTTGGCTTTCTTTTGTTTTCTCTGCTTGGTTTACCTGAGTCTTTACTCAGGAATTGGCCTGCCTAGCTTTTTTCTTGACTTGCTTGGCTTCAGTGGATGTGTCCTTGCTTGGCTCCACTTGCCTGTGTCTTTCTTTGCTTGGCTTGCCTGACTCTCTTTCCTTCTGTTCCTGGCTCTGTTCACTTGGTTTTCTCTCTCTTATTTTGCCTTCTTTGATTTCTTCCTGGTCTGGCCTGATTATGACTGGCCTGACAAAGTGTGGCTTGGCTAAGCCACCTCTTGAAATCACCACAGTAGTATGCTGACCCTGTCTGAGCCTGCAGCCTTTTATAACCTCAGTGCAGACAGAGAAAACATACTTTCTGATTGCTTGTCTGAGAACCAATGGGCAGCTTCTTCATTTGTTACCCAAGCCAGAGGGGATATGTCATCCTTTGATGACATCATTCCCATTGATTCACCGTTTGTGTTGGATTTTTAATCAGTGATATCTGCTAAGAGCAAAACTCATCCTGTAACGGCATGAAATAGGCTTTGGTTACATTTTGAAAATTAGATGCCTTAAATTAGGCACCTAAATAACATAGAAGTGGCCTGATTTGAAGAGGAGCTGAGCACCCACAGCTCCTGTTGATTTCACTAGGAGTTTTGAGTGCTCAGCACCTATGGAAATCAGGTCACTTTTAGTTAGTTGCTTAAAAGTGGGTTTAGGGGCTGAAATTCAGGCATCCTAAAGTTTGAAACTATTGGCCAGTTTCTCTGGAGCCCTTAACTTGGTGATGCTTCCCGTCTCTTAGAGAAGCCTCATGGCACCCAAGCCCATGGGAAGGGTTCTTTGCCATTCCAGAAACCCAAGTGTTCACCATTTGTCACTCTCAGGTTTGATTAGCCGCTTCTCTTGTTCATGAGCTATTTTCTGAGACCGGTTTAAAAACAGCATCTGGAGAGAACCCCTCACATCAGGCCAAATCCATCGTGTGATGTTGCACTCTATATGATGGGGAGAAGGTGACCAGCCCTCTGTGGAGAAAGAAGTGGTTCAGGACTATTTAGAAAAACTGGACGTGCACAAGTCCAAGGGGCCGGATGCGCTGCATCCGAGGGTGCTAAAGGAGTTGGCGGATGAGATTGCAGAGCCATTAGCCATTATTTTTGAAAACTCATGGCGATCGGGGGAGGACCCGGAGGACTGGAAAAAGGCTAATGTAGTGTCCATCTTTAAAAAAGGGAAGAAGGAGGATCCGGGGAACTACAGGCCAGTCAGCCTCACCTCAGTCCCTGGAAAAATCGTGGAGCAGGTCCTCAAGGAATCAATTATGAAACACTTAGGGGCGAGGAAAGTGATCAGGAACAGTCAGCATGGATTCACCAAGGGGAAGTCGTGCCTGACTAACCTAATTGCCTTCTATGATGAGATAAGTGGCTCTGTGGATGAGGGGAAAGCAGTGGATGTGTTATTCCTTGACTTTAGCAAAGCTTTTGATACGGTCTTCCACAGTATTCTTGCTGCCAAGTTAAAGAAGTATGGGCTGGATGAATGGACTGTAAGGTGGATAGAAAGCTGGCTAGATCGTCGGGCTCAACGGGTAGTGATCAATGGCTCCATGTCTAGTTGGCAGCCAGTTTCAAGCGGAGTGCCCCAAGGGTCGGTCCTGGGGCCGGTTTTGTTTAATATCTTTATTAATGATCTGGAGGATGGTGTGGACTGCACTCTCAGCAAGTTTGCCGATGACACTAAACTAGGAGGCGTGGTAGATACACTAGAGGGTAGGGATCGGATACAGAGGGACCTAGACAAATTAGAGGATTGGGCCAAAAGAAACCTGATGAGGTTCAACAAGGACAAGTGCAGAGTCCTGCACCTAGGACGGAAGACTCCTATGTACTGCTACAGACTAGGGACCGAGTGGCTAGGTAGCAGTTCTGCAGAAAAGGACCTAGGGGTCACAGTGGACGAGAAGCTGGATATGAGTCAACAGTGTGCTCTTGTTGCCAAGAAGGCTAACGGCATTTTGGGCTGTATAAGTAGGGGCATTGCCAGCAGATCGAGGGCCGTGATCGTTCCCCTTTATTTGACATTGGTGAGGCCTCATCTGGAGTACTGTGTCCAGTTTTGGGCCCCACACTACAAGAAGGATGTGGAAAAATTGGAAAGAGTCCAGCGGAGGGCAACAAAAATGATTAGGGGTCTGGAGCGCATGACTTATGAGGAGAGGCTGAGGGAACTGAGATTGTTTAGTCTCCAGAAGACAAGAATGAGGGGGGATTTGATTGCAGCCATCAACTACCTGAAGGGGGGTTCCAAAGAGGATGGAACTCGGCTGTTCTCAATGGTGGCAGATGACAGAACAAGGAGCAATGGTCTCAAGTTGCAGTGGGGGAGGTCTAGGTTGGATATTAGGAAACACTATTTCACTAGGAGGGTGGTGAAGCACTGGAATGCGTTACCTAGGGAGGTGGTGGAGTCTCCTTCCTTGGAGGTTTTTAAGGCCCGGCTTGACAAAGCCCTGGCTGGGATGATTTAGTTGAGAATTGGTCCTGCTTTGAGCAGGGGGTTGGACTAGATGACCTCCTGAGGTCCCTTCCAACCCTGATATTCTATGATTCTATGAAAATATGCTAATGAGTTAAAGATAATGTAGCTGGAATATGCTTCATGCAAAAGGTCGCTTGTAAGGTGTCATTACAAAGCTTATAATCTACTGAGTGTGGTCATCCTATTTGTATCAATGTACCACTCATGTATCTGAAACTAGAAATATGAAATATAACTCTGAGGGCCTATTGTAATTTTGCAAAGTGCGGGCCATTAATGGTGGTTTGGAATCTTGATGACTCCCATTAACCAGGACAATCGTCTGCAGATGGCTCTCTTTTACTTGTAAGTCTCCCTGTATACCTGTGTGCTGGCAAGTGGGTAATGTTTTCCCTTTAAAAAGGTGATCAAAGTTTATGTGAACCCCTCCAGGTATTTAGTAATTTCAGAAAGCCTGATTCTAGTATCACTTATACTGTATAAATCTGATATTACTCCAAACGAGTCAATGGTTTTATAATGGGGTAACTAAAAAATAACAAAAGAAAAGAAAAAGAACAAAACAAAAAGAAAAACCAGGCCCATAGGCTTTATCTTTCATGTGTAGTGGATTCAATTTTTCTGGCATGAGTTTGTTCTTTTTTCTGTTTTCACAAAACACATCAACTTCACTATGGGAAAAATGGTCCTAATCTTCAATCTATTGGGGAAATGCCTGAAAAAAACACAGAAATCACCTCCCAGAATCTACACGATTTAGACATTTATGCTCCAATACGTCTGTTGGTCTATAAGGTGCCACAGGACTCTTTGTCGCTTTTTACAGATCCAGACTAACACGGCTACCCCTCTGATACGTGACACCATTTAGACAATTTCTGATGTAAATTTCTTAATGAAATGATTGAGTTCTATCTTTCTAGGCTTTTATACCATATTATCAATGCAGCTACCTGACCAACTGAATGATCCCTTAAAATTGTAGGATAGTGAAAGAGGAAATTAATTCACAAAAGAAGACCAGGCATTTTTTAACTGCTTTTATTAGACCAGACTGATGCATTTGAAAAGAGCCTTGCAATCAAGTGAATGTCATTTCTCCCAAATCTGGGGTGGCAGTCTCCCCTTTGCTCTGTTCTAACTTAACAGGGACAGGAGCAGGGGCAATCCTTCTCTTGATGGCTCTCCTGCCATTCCTCTTCTTGGAAGGTAAAACCACAGGCTGATTTAAGGGCAGAACTCCGCCCTGAGAGATGGTGACACCTCCCAGCAGTTTCTTGAGCTCTGAGTCGCTGTGAATGGCCAGCTGCAAGTGCCGTGGGGAAATCCGACGCTTCTTGCTGCGTGCAGCGACTTCCCCAGCAATATCCACAATCTCAGGAGTCACTTATTGAAGCACCGCGGCCATATATACTGGGGCTCCAGCTCCAATACGGTCTGCAAATTGTCCTTTGCGGAGCAATCTGTCTATGCGACTGACAGAGAACTGCAGCCCAGCCCGGGAAGAACGGGTGATTTTGGCCTTAGGGTCTTTTGCGGTTGAGCTCTCACCAGAGTGCTCAGACTCAGACTCAGACTCAGTCTCAGTCTCAGACATGTGGCAGACTTCTAGTGTTCCAGCAACACTTGGCTTGACTTTCTTGGCTTTCTTTTGTTTTCTCTGCTTGGTTTACCTGAGTCTTTACTCAGGAATTGGCCTGCCTAGCTTTTTTCTTGACTTGCTTGGCTTCAGTGGATGTGTCCTTGCTTGGCTCCACTTGCCTGTGTCTTTCTTTGCTTGGCTTGCCTGACTCTCTTTCCTTCTGTTCCTGGCTCTGTTCACTTGGTTTTCTCTCTCTTATTTTGCCTTCTTTGATTTCTTCCTGGTCTGGCCTGATTATGACTGGCCTGACAAAGTGTGGCTTGGCTAAGCCACCTCTTGAAATCACCACAGTAGTATGCTGACCCTGTCTGAGCCTGCAGCCTTTTATAACCTCAGTGCAGACAGAGAAAACACACTTTCTGATTGCTTGTCTGAGAACCAATGGGCAGCTACTTCATTTGTTACCCAAGCCAGAGGGGATATGTCATCCTTTGATGACATCATTCCCATTGATTCACCGTTTGTGTTGGATTTTTAGTCAGTGATATCTGCTATTAGCAAAACTCATCCTGTAACGGCATGAAATAGGCTTTGGTTACATTTTGAAAATTAGATGCCTTAAATTAGGCACCTTAATAACTTAGAAGTGGCCTGATTTGAAGAGGAGCTGAGCACCCACAGCTCCTGTTGATTTCACTAGGAGTTTTGAGTGCTCAGCACCTATGGAAATCAGGTCACTTTTAGTTAGTTGCTTAAAAGTGGGTTTAGGGGCTGAAATTCAGGCATCCTAAAGTTTGAAACTATTGGCCAGTTTCTCTGGAGCCCTTAACTTGGTGATGCTTCCCGTCTCTTAGAGAAGCCTCATGGCACCCAAGCCCATGGGAAGGGTTTTTTGCCATTCCAGAAACCCAAGTGTTCACCATTTGTCACTCTCAGGTTTGATTAGCCGCTTCTCTTGTTCGTGAGCTATTTTCTGAGACCGGTTTAAAAACAGCATCTGGAGAGAACCCCTCACATCAGGCCAAATCCATCGTGTGATGTTGCACTCTATATGATGGGGAGAAGGTGACCAGCCCTCTGTGGAGAAAGAAGTGGTTCGGGACTATTTAGAAAAACTGGACGTGCACAAGTCCATGGGGCCGGATGCGCTGCATCCGAGGGTGCTAAAGGAGTTGGCGGATGAGATTGCAGAGCCATTAGCCATTATTTTTGAAAACTCATGGCGATCAGGGGAGGTCCCGGAGGACTGGAAAAAGGCTAATGTAGTGCCCATCTTTAAAAAAGGGAAGAAGGAGGATCTGGGGAACTACAGGCCAGTCAGCCTCACCTCAGTCCCTGGAAAAATCGTGGAGCAGGTCCTCAAGGAATCAATTATGAAACACTTAGAGGCGAGGAAAGTGATCAGGAACAGTCAGCGTGGATTCACCAAGGGGAAGTCGTGCCTGACTAACCTAATTGCCTTCTATGATGAGATAAGTGGCTCTGTGGATGAGGGGAAAGCAGTGGATGTGTTATTCCTTGACTTTAGCAAAGCTTTTGATACGGTCTCCCACAGTATTCTTGCTACCAAGTTAAAGAAGTATGGGCTGGATGAATGGACTGTAAGGTGGATAGAAAGCTGGCTAGATCGTCGGGCTCAACGGGTAGTGATCAATGGCTCCATGTCTAGTTGGCAGCCAGTTTCAAGCGGAGTGCCCCAAGGGTCGGTCCTGGGGCCGGTTTTGTTTAATATCTTTATTAATGATCTGGAGGATGGTGTGGACTGCACTCTCAGCAAGTTTGCCGATGACACTAAACTAGGAGGCGTGGTAGATACACTAGAGGGTAGGGATCGGATACAAAGGGACCTAGACAAATTAGAGGATTGGGCCAAAAGAAACCTGATGAGGTTCAGCAAGGACAAGTGCAGAGTCCTGCACCTAGGACGGAAGACTCCTATGTACTGCTACAGACTAGGGACCGAGTGGCTAGGTAGCAGTTCTGCAGAAAAGGACCTAGGGGTCACAGTGGATGAGAAGCTGGATATGAGTCAACAGTGTGCTCTTGTTGCCAAGAAGGCTAACGGCATTTTGGGCTGTATAAGTAGGGGCATTGCCAGCAGATCGAGGGCCGTGATCGTTCCCCTTTATTTGACATTGGTGAGGCCTCATCTGGAGTACTGTGTCCAGTTTTGGGCCCCACACTACAAGAAGGATGTGGAAAAATTGGAAAGAGTCCAGCGGAGGGCAACAAAAATGATTAGGGGTCTGGAGCGCATGACTTATGAGGAGAGGCTGAGGGAACTGGGATTGTTTAGTCTCCAGAAGAGAAGAATGAGGTGGGATTTGATAGCAGCCTTCAACTACCTGAAGGGGGGTTCCAAAGAGGATGGAACTCGGCTGTTCTCAATGGTGGCAGATGACAGAACAAGGAGCAATGGTCTCAAGTTGCAGTGGGGGAGGTCTAGGTTGGATATTAGGAAACACTATTTCACTAGGAGGGTGGTGAAGCACTGGAATGCGTTACCTAGGGAGGTGGTGGAGTCTCCTTCCTTGGAGGTTTTTAAGGCCCGGCTTGACAAAGCCCTGGCTGGGATGATTTAGTTGGGAATTGGTCCTGCTTTGAGCAGGGGGTTGGACTAGATGACCTCCTGAGGTCCCTTCCAACCCTGATATTCTATGATTCTATGAAAATATGCTAATGTGTTAAATATAATGTAGCTGGAATATGCTTCATGCAAAAGGTCTCTTGTAAGGTGTCATTACAAAGTTTATAATCTACTGAGAGTGGTCATCCTATTTGTATCAATGTACCACTCATGTATTTGAAACTAGAAATATGAAATATAACTCTGAGGGCCTATTGTAATTTTGCAAAGTGCGGGCCATTAATGGTGGTTTGGAATCTTGATGACTCCCATTAACCAGGACAATCGTCTGCAGATGGCTCTCTTTTACTTGTAAGTCTCCCTGTATACCTGTGTGCTGGCAAGTGGGTAATGTTTTCCCTTTAAAAAGGTGATCAAAGTTTATGTGAACCCCTCCAGGTATTTAGTAATTTCAGAAAGCCTGATTCTAGTATCACTTATACTGTATAAATCTGATATTACTCCAAACGAGTCAATGGTTTTATAATGGGGTAACTAAAAAATAACAAAAGAAAAGAAAAGAAAAAGAACAAAACAAAAAGAAAAACCAGGCCCATAGGCTTTATCCTTCATGTGTAGTGGATTCAATTTTTCTGTCATGAGTTTGTTCTTTTTTCTGTTTTCACAAAACATGCAATACACATCAACTTCACTATGGGAAAAATGGTCCTAATCTTCAATCTATTGGGGAAATGCCTGAAAAAAACACAGAAATCACCTCCCAGAATTTACACGATTTAGACATTTATGCTCCAATACGTCTGTTGGTCTATCAGGTGCCACAGGACTCTTTGTCGCTTTTTACAGATCCAGACTAACACGGCTACCCCGCTGATACGTGACACCATTTAGACAATTTCTGATGTAAATTTCTTAATGAAATGATTGAGTTCTATCTTTCTAGGCTTTTATACCATATTATCAATGCAGCTACCTGACCAACTGAATGATCCCTTAAAATTGTAGGATAGTGAAAGAGGAAATTAATTCACAAAAGAAGACCAGGCATTTTTTAACTGCTTTTATTAGACCAGACTGATGCATTTGAAAAGAGCCTTGCAATCAAGTGAATGTCATTTCTCCCAAATCTGGGGTGGCAGTCTCCCCTTTGCTCTGTTCTCACTTAACAGGGACAGGAGCAGGGACAATCCTTCTCTTGATGGCTCTCCTGCCATTCCTCTTCTTGGAAGGTAAAACCACAGGCTGATTTAAGGGCAGGACTCCACCCTGAGAGATGGTGACACCTCCCAGCAGTTTCTTGAGCTCTGAGTCGCTGTGAATGGCCAGCTGCAAGTGCCGTGGGGAAATCCGACGCTTCTTGCTGCGTGCAGCGACTTCCCCAGCAATATCCACAATCTCAGGAGTCACTTATTGAAGCACCGCGGCCATATATACTGGGGCTCCAGCTCCAATACGGTCTGCAAATTGTCCTTTGCGGAGCAATCTGTCTATGCGACTGACAGAGAACTGCAGCCCAGCCCGGGAAGAACGGGTGATTTTGGCCTTAGGGTCTTTTGCGGTTGAGCTCTCACCAGAGTGCTCAGACTCAGACTCAGTCTCAGTCTCAGACATGTGGCAGACTTCTAGTGTTCCAGCAACACTTGGCTTGACTTTCTTTTGTTTTCTCTGCTTGGTTTACCTGAGTCTTTACTCAGGAATTGGCCTGCCTAGCTTTTTTCTTGACTTGCTTGGCTTCAGTGGATGTGTCCTTGCTTGGCTCCACTTGCCTGTGTGTTTCTTTGCTTGGCTTGCCTGACTCTCTTTCCTTCTGTTCCTGGCTCTGTTCACTTGGTTTTCTCTCTCTTATTTTGCCTTCTTTGATTTCTTCTTGGTCTGGCCTGATTATGACTGGCCTGACAAAGTGTGGCTTGGCTAAGCCACCTCTTGAAATCACCACAGTAGTATGCTGACCCTGTCTGAGCCTGCAGCCTTTTATAACCTCAGTGCAGACAGAGAAAACATACTTTCTGATTGGTTGTCTGAGAACCAATGGGCAGCTTCTTCATTTGTTACCCAAGCCAGAGGGGATATGTCATCCTTTGATGACATCATTCCCATTGATTCACCGTTTGTGTTGGATTTTTAGTCAGTGATATCTGCTAAGAACAAAACTCATCCTGTAACGGCATGAAATAGGCTTTGGTTACATTTTGAAAATTAGATGCCTTAAATTAGGCACCTAAATAACTTAAAGTGGTCTGATTTGAAGAGGAGCTGAGCACCCACAGCTCCTGTTGATTTCACTAGGAGTTTTGAGTGCTCAGCACCTATGGAAATCAGGTCACTTTTAGTTAGTTGCTTAAAAGTGGGTTTAGGGGCTGAAATTCAGGCATCCTAAAGTTTGAAAATATTGGCCAGTTTCTCTGGAGCCCTTAACTTGGTGATGCTTCCCGTCTCATAGAGAAGCCTCATGGCACCCAAGCCCATGGGAAGGGTTCTTTGCCATTCCAGAAACCCAAGTGTTCACCATTTGTCACTCTCAGGTATGATTAGCCGCTTCTCTTGTTCGTGAGCTATTTTCTGAGACCGGTTTAAAAACAGCATCTGGAGAGAACCCCTCACATCAGGCCAAATCCATTGTGTGATGTTGCACTCTATATGATGGGGAGAAGGTGACCAGCCCTCTGTGGAGAAGGAAGTGGTTCGGGACTATTTAGAAAAACTGGACGTGCACAAGTCCATGGGGCCGGATGCGCTGCATCCGAGGGTGCTAAAGGAGTTGGCGGATGAGATTGCAGAGCGGGGGAGTAGATGGGCGCACATGGATGCCCCAGCAGGTGCCATGGCACCCGCGGGCACCGTGTTGGGGACCCCTGGTCTAAAGCATCCTCAATAGGCATTCCATTTAATACATTTCAAGATTTACCAGTTAATTTTGCAATCAGAGTAGGAACGCTCTTATCATCAGGGATTTCATGTATTACACACAGCCTTTCAAAGTTAGTCAGATATTCAGCAATATCATCATCCTCGCTGTATGCAGGATACAAGTTTTCCCATTTGTGGACTTTTGGAGTGATGGAAGTCGTTGGGGCCAGGGGGTTCTGGTTCTGCTTCTGCTTCTCTAGCAGGTCCAGCTGGTCTTTTCTTTCTCCTCTCTCTTTTTCTTCTGTAACCCTTCTGCGAGGCCGAGTTGACAGCAGCAAGGGCCGGGTTCAGCACATAGGGGGTCCCTTTCAACAATACAATGCAAAACCAGCTCGAGCCCCCACCCAGTGACCTGGGAAAATTACACAGACACCCCTGGGCGCCTCAAAGAGGCAATACTTCCCCTCTCGCAAGCACAGAGTCTCGGTGTAGCAAAAATCATTAATAACATGAGGTAAACAACACAGCATTAAATTGGGAAAATACCATAACTAGGGTTCATAAACACAAACCATGAACCCGAAGACCCACCCCCAAGCAGATTGGACCATGTCCCTTCCCTTTGGTTCTTGAGTCCAATAACCCAAATTCACCCCCCCCCCCCACAGTTTCTGCCCTTAGTCAATGCAGCCCCCCCCAAAGTTCAGAAGTTCCTCTGCTGAGTCTACCTCCCAGCATAGGTGGAAGGGGGGGTGGGTGGGTATTGTTGGTGTCATTAGGCATAACCCTAGGTAACTCAGGAGGATGGAAGACCACGAGTGTCGATGAAGCCTTCCTGCACTAGGCCTAAATGAACCAAAGTCCTTCCATGTTTAAACTGTAATCGATCTCAAAAGCCAGATGCAGAAATTGGAATGTGTAACAGCCAGTTATCAGGTGCAGCACCGCTCATACCGATGCCAAGCGGTAATAATGAGGCCTGCATACTTCTGGCTGAAAGGCAAAACAACAAATCAAAGGAAAGGGACAAGATAATAATTCAAAGAGAAGTTACTAACAAGCTGGACTTATAGCCGCCAAGATGATTTAACTGCTTCAATGTAATTGCTTGCTACTTGCTTAATGTAAACTATTATAGCAGGAAGGGGGGGAAAGGGGGGAAGAAGGGAAAAGCTTAGCTGCAAAATGTATAAAAAGAGAAAAGCTGCTTATGATGGTGTGCTTGATCTGAGATGTGCCAGTCTCCTTGCACCGCTTTGAGATCTCAAATAAACTTTGATTGCTTCTCCACCCTGGTGTGTTCATTGGCGCGAAGCACACCGGGCAACGAACCGGGAACTCTGTGCCGGCAACAGTCTTGGCGTCCCTGGGTGGGCTCGAGGCTGAAATTTAGCCTTGCCCGGACCCCTCTCGGAGGTCGACGGATTGCGGCGACGACCGACGCCCAGCGCGCACCGGTGACTTCATCGGGGGCCTCGGCGGAGACGCGGTTTGGTCGACACCAGAGGGCACAACGGTGCAACATGCTCGTACAGTGGAGAAGCGGCTGCGGGCGACGGTGGGGAACCGGTCCCGTGGATAGGGCGACGGTGCGAAACCGGACCCTTGGATAAGGTAGGAACAGTTCAGTGGGGACTTTACCTGTTTTGACCTGGGGACGCCCAGTGTCTCCCTAGAGTATGGGGCAGGGACAGAGTACTACAGGCAGGGCATGGTGTACGCCCTTAGAATGCATTCTGGTGAACTGGAAAGTGTTTGAATCGGATCCGTTGACTAAAAGTAAACTGAAAAGGTTCTGTACAGTAGACTGGCCTCAGTACCAGCTGGAGGACCAGGAAAGGTGGCCACCGGAAGGATCACTTAATTATAATACGATCCTTCAATTACTTCTGTTTTGTCAGCGAATGGGTAAATGGAATGAACATATGTATGTACAGTTGTTTATGTTGCTAAAAGATAGGTCAGATCTTTTGCAGAGGTGTAATTTAACCCCGACAGGATCAGCAGTAGCTAATGTTAGTCCCTCGAACCCCTCCCTGGTTGTGATGGCGGAGCCGGTGTCCCCTTAGACTCCAACACCTCCACCATATAAAGACAAGGTGCTTCAGGTCCCAGAGATTTCCCCCTCGGTGGGATTCTATCCATTGACTACTGAGACTCGGATAGCCCGTCCTGAAGCAAACAATCGCCCGGCCACTACTATGCAGGTCTATACGCATGTGCCTTTTAACCCGGTGGACCTAGCAGCCTTTAAGGCACAGGCAGGGGAATTCTCCACGAACCCAAGCAAGTTTATCTCGGTTTTTGAAGGGTGCCTGGCTAGCCATAAGCCTGACTGGGATGATTGTAATGTCCTTATGCGGACCCTGCTGTCTGAGGTGGAGCGTAATCAGGTCGTGTCAAAGGCACGGGAGGAGGCACAGCGTAGACATGAGGAAAACGCAGCACACATCCCTGCTGCTGCAGACCAGGTCCCTATAGCAGACCCCCCGGTGGAATCCTAATGAGCCTCAGGATCAGACCCGCCTCAATACGTATAAAGAATTGCTTTTACATGGTCTCCGACACTTGGCTGTCCGACATAACAATTGGGCAAAGCCGTATGAGCTAGTACAGGAGCCAAAAGAAAGTCCGGTTGCTTTTCTGCAGCGTATTCGGGATACCATCAGGCAAACTACTAATGCCAATCCCGATGATCCGGCCACCGAGGCAATTATAAAGGGTATCTTTACCAGCCGTGCCGCCCCTGATATTAAAAGGAAACTGATGGAAGCCCCAGCCCTGGGTCTGCCGGACCTCACTAAGCCATTCCAACTGTATGTGCATGAAAGGAAAGGGGTGGCCCTGGGAGTGCTTACTCAGTTATTAGGCACCTGGAAACATCTCGTGGCATATTTCTCTAAACAACTGGATCAAGTTGCCAAGGGGTGGCCGGCATGTTTATGGGCGGTCGCAGCAACTGCCCTTGTGCTTGGGGAAGCCGAGAAACTGACACTGGGGGGAATTGTGCAAGTGTATACTCCCCACATGGTCCAAGCCCTGCTGGATATTAAGCGTGGTCTCTGGCTTACACAGGCTCGGGTAGCTCGGTATCAGGCTAAACTTTTAGAAAATCCTGAAGTTACCCTCCCTTAACCCAGCCACCATGCTGCCAGAAACAGAGGAGCAGGAACACGACTGTTTAGAGGTCATAGATGCCCAATACTCCAGCCGCCCGGACTTAAAAGATCAACCGCTCCCTAATGCAGACTGTGAGTGGTACACCGACGGCAGTAGTACTGTTACAAACGGACAAAGGAGGGCAGGCTATGCTGTTGTAACTCTCCACGAAACTGTGGAAGCAGAGGGTTCATCAGCCCAGCTGGCTGAATTGATAGCCTTAACCCATGCACTTGAACTGTCAAAAGGAAAAAGAGTTAACATTTTTACTGATTCCAGATATGCTTTTGGAGTGCTACACGCTCATGCAGGTCTGTGGAAGCAGAGAGGAATGCTAACAGCCCAAGGCTCTCCAGTCAAGCATGGGCTTCAAATTCTCAGCGGTAGCAGTGGCGCACTGCAAAGCTCATCAAAGGGAAGATCAAGATGTGGCTAGGGGTAACGCCAGGGCGGACAGGGAGGCCAAGCGAGCTGCTACCCTGGAACCACGGGAAGCTGAGGATGCCCATATGCATGCCCTCATCGCATCAGTGGGGGAGCTCCCAGCCCCTCAGTACTCTCACGAAGAGAGGAACCTGGCCGACACACTTGGGCTCCAGGAAAAAGAACAGAACGAGTTAACTGGAAAATATAGCTAGCAAGCTCAGTCCAAAGATAAGATGCTGGCCCCATCCAAGGACATTGTTCACAGCTAAGACTTGGCTGACAACCAAGAAAAGGGGGGCCTGAATGTGCCCAAGCAACTATGAGATCTGCAAAACACTGCCAGGCATTAATGAAATGTGTTAGGTTTCTTTTCTCACAAATAAAAGAAGTGCTAACCAAAGACCCCTAGCAGCCCTGCCATTCACTGAAACAAGGAGACTGAGTCTACGTAAAGTCCATCAACGAAAGACTGCTTTGGCTCCACACTGGAAAGGCCCTTTCTAAGTCCTGTTAAACACCAACACCGCTGTGAAGTGCCAAGGACTGCCTACCTGGACCCATGCTTCTCACTGTAAAAAGACCCCTGCACCTCGGGAGAACTCTCCGACTGATGATAAGCCTATTTCTCCTTCTAGCTCTGCTGTGCCTTCTGGACAGCAGGGGGAAAAAAGAGGGGAGGGGGGAAAAGGACAAGGTGAAGTGCTAGTAACCTCTCCCTTGTCCACTGACAGACCTACTGTGCCTTTGGATTTTTCTAAAAGAAGCAAAACCATTACAGGGTAATGTGCTAGTAACCTCTCCCTTGTATGATGCTGAACCACACTGTTTCAGGAAAAGAAAAGAAGGAACACTTGCTTCATTGAAACCACAAAGTCCAGGAATTCCTGACTACAAAAGACATTAAGAACTGACCCTGGTGAAGAAACAAAGAATTATACGCTGGCAGAGAGGCTCTTACCCAGCTTATGAGTAAATATTTTCTAACCTCTGGACTTAGACTCATAGCATCCCAGGTACAGGCTGAATGTCTGATCTGCCAAAAGAATAACCCTCGACCGGGAGTGTCAGTGCCACCAGCCACTCTGGAACCTACCCCAGGCCCGGAATTGGTTTGGCAAATAGACTTTACTGAGTTCCCCCAAACCCAAGGGTTCAGATACCTCCTCGTCTTGGTGGATCGATTCAGCGGATGGCCTGAAGCCTTCCCATGCCGAAACAACACTGCCAAAACGGTGGCTCTTAAATTTGTCAAGGAAATCATTCCCCGCTTCGGACTCCCCCAGTGGATGGAATCTGACAACGGAACACACTTCACATCTCAAGTCGTTCAGAAGATATCGGATGCCCTGCAAATCCCCTGGAAGCTCCACACTCCATGGCGACCGCAGGCCAGTGGGGTAGTGGAGCGTACAAATCAGACACTCAAGCGACATCTCTCAAAGGTCTGCCAGGAGGCTTCCCTACGGTGGCCTGATGCTTTACCCCTTGTTTTGCTCCGAGTTCACGCTCTCCCAAAGGGCAGATTAGGGCTCAGTCCCTTCGAGATTATGTTTGGAAGGGCATGGCCTATGAACGGTACACCGGTTCTGTTAGGGGAGTGGGAGGTAGGCTGTGGCTTCTTATCTCAGTACATGTGCTCTCTGTCTGCTGTTCTCTCCACAGGTATACCAAAGATTTGCAGCCTCTCCCACTGGATGCCCCTGTCCACTCCCTGCAACCAGGTGACTCCGTTCTCGTTCGTACCTGGAAGGACGAGCCTCTCCAAGAGAAGTGGAAGGGACCCCACACCGTCCTGCTGGTCTCGCACACAGCAGCAAAGGTTGAGGGACACAAAAACTGGATCCATCACTGTCGTCTAAAAGCAGTGCCCGCTCCTGAACAGTGGACCGTCCAGCCTACGGAAAAGACTGCCAGCGAAAACCTGGGACTTAAACTGTTATTCAAAAGACAATAAGGTCTGCTGGGAATGCCCTGTGACCTCTTTGGACAGTCGCAGCACACTCCCCGTGAAAACTCTGAGCATTGGTTGTGTTTATTTACACAGGGCCGGCCTAACCTGGTGGCCTGGTCCCTTTTGTTTTTAGTCTGCCTGCTATTGGTAATTGTTATTTTGTGGGTATTTGGGGAATTGTAATTGTTAGACACCAGTGTCACCTGCCCAAAATGGAATCAAGTCCAGGGTCTGCCACTGTGTTACTCTTTGCCATAGGGGCACTCCTCTCATTGATTCCCGTTTCCCCCAGGCACATGCGGGATGGAGAAAAATCCCTATCAACTTAGAAACAAATACGTATGAGGCCCTGAAGGTTTGCTTTGCCCAAGAGTTTAACCTCTCTAACTGCTGGGTATGCTCCCAAATCCTGCACCATGCGGCAGGGTTACCTTGGAGGGTGGTCCCCCAAAATTGGTCAGATATCTGCTGGGGATGGTTCAGTAGGGGAAAAAATACCTCGGGTAGCCCCTTGTCGCAAAACTGTACCATTGAATCCCAGTATGCATTAAGGGACGACCCCTGGAAGCCGCAGGCCAACTCAACACATCTCCCTTCCCCTATTAGGCTGCAGTCAGTGGCCCCCGGGTTGGTGTGCTATCAACAGTTCAAGTCTAGCAATCACACCTGGCCCGCTGGAAATAGCACCTGTCAGTATTATTTATCCCGACAGTGACGCTTCCATCCCTGTCTATGGGTACGTCTATACTTACCTCCGGGTCCAGCGGTAAGCAATCGAACTTCTGGGATCGATTTATCGCGTCTTGTCTAGACGCGATAAATCGATCCCGGAAGTGCTCGCCGTCGACGCCGGTACTCCTGCTCCGCGAGAGGAGTACGCAGAGTCGACGGGGGAGCCTGCCTGCCACGTCTGGACCCGCGGTAAGTTCGAACTAAGGTACTTCGACTTCAGCTACGTTATTAACGTAGCTGAAGTTGCGTATCTTAGTTCGAAGTGGGGGGTTAGTGTGGACCAGGCCTTAGTTAACGGCAGATCCGACTCTACCGCCCAGTTCGGAGCGTTTAGAGACACCCAAACAAGTAGGTGGAGTAGCGGTTATAATGGCTTGGTAGGGAATGGCCACTCCTTTTACATTTGCGGTACCTCTGCCTATAAGTGGCTACCGCATCGGTGGTATGGAAGCTGCTATGTAGGATATCTTGCCCCTCCCCTTCGTGTCCTCCCTAAACTGCCTCCTGGCCGCCCCAGACAGCGTAGATCTTTGTATGCCACCCCAGAGCCCATTACGGAAAGAGACAGGTTGGGTATGATCCTCCTCCCATCCTATGGGGTGGGACGGCTGGCTCAATTTTATCGTAGGCTCTCTGTTTTTCTCACCAAGTTCGCCAATGAAACCTTGGCCATAGAGAAAAGCCTTAACTCAGAGCTTTACCAGCTCCGGTTGCTGTCCCTGCAAAACAGACAGGCCCTAGATTATGTTTTAGCCTCCCAGGGCGGGCTGTGTGCCCTTATTGGGAGTGAATGTTGTACTTATGTCCCGGAAAACTCACAGGACATTAACAAGCACGTCCTGTCGGCCGAACAGGCTTTTGAGCAGTGGAAGGCCCAGGAAAGGGAACCCACGGTTTTCAATTCCCTTTGGAGTTGGTTGCCCGACCTGGGAGGACTGGGGGGTGGCCTTGTGCGTCTCCTCCTCACAGGTGTGGTACTGTGCCTGGCCACCCTCCTCCTGATCGCTTGTTTTAAAATGCTCCTCCGTAAGCTTTGTGCCCCCCGTTCCCCAAAAGTACCGACATGCCCTCTCATTTATAACCCCAGCTCCATGGCACTCAATCGTATCTTGTCCACAGAATATGAGAAAACTCACCCAAAGGCTTGTTGAGTATTCTCAAAGGAGGGTGTTGCTGGTGTCATTAGACATAACTCTAGGTAACTCAGGAGGGTGGAAGACCACGAGTGTCGATGAAGCCTTCCTGCACTAGGCCTAAATGAACCAAAGTCCTTCCATGTTTAAACTGTAATCGACCTCAAAAGCCAGATGCAGAAATTGGAATGTGTAACAGCCAGTTATCAGGTGCAGCACCGCTCATACCGATGCCAAGCGGTAATAATGAGGCCTGCATACTTCTGGCTGAAAGGCAAAATAACAAATCAAAGGAAAGGGACAAGATAATAACTCAAAGAGAAGTTACTAACAAGCTGGACTTAAAGCTGCCAAGATGATTTAACTGCTTCAATGTAATTGCTTGCTACTTGCTTAATGTAAACTATTATAGGAGGAAGGGGAGGGAAGGGGGGAAAAGCTTAGCTGCAAAATGTATAAAAAGAGAAAAGCTGCTTATGATGGTGTGCTTGATCTGAGATGTGCCAGTCTCCTTGCACCGCTTTGAGATCTCAAATAAACTTTGATTGCTTCTCCACCCTGGTGTGTTCATTGGCGCGAAGCACACCGGGCAACGAACCCCGCTGTTGCTTTCCTCGGGCATTCTGTGCCGGCAACAGTCTGGGGCACCTTACGTGCTCCGCTGCTCGTGGTCAATTGGCACGCCTCTCCGTGGGGTTCTGCTGCAGTCTTCACCACAAGCCGCTCCTCTCTGCCAGCCGTCCCGTTAGCTGCTCACCAATATATCTTCCGGCTCCCCCCCTACTTAACACAGCGCCCAGTGATTTCAGCTCTTAGTAAGTTTAGCTCTTTAGTGATTTCAGCTGGTAGTAGGGGAGCCTCAGTGCTGGTGCACCACTAGCCCAAAGTAGGTCTAATGCTTAGACCTGAGTATTGTGATTTCAGCTCTGCAGCATGTAACAATACTCCTAATGGAGTCAAAATTAGCTGTTATTACACAGTGGAGAGAGGAGGAGTCAAAGTGGTGTTTAGGGCCCTCAGAAGGGGCCTACACTACCAGATACAAATACCTGTCCCCAACATCTCTCAATTCACTGGATTTTGGAACCCATGTCCCTTGCCTAGCAAGAGCTACTTAGTTGAGGGCAAGTCCCTCCATCATAAAGTGCCAACCACAGTTCTACTGTCCTTCCCACAGCAGCCAGAGTGACCATTTGGGCCAGCAGTCCCATCAGGCTAGGCAGGGTGGGTGTGCCCATGCAAACAAGATCAGCCCCTGAAGTCCTTTTCCACAGCTCACCACCAGATGTCAGGGTAGAGCCCGTTCTGACTCTGCTTACACTTCCATAGCTCTTCTGTGTGCAGCCTGCTCTCTAGCCCTGCCCTGGCACAGCCATCCTGTGCTAGAGAAACACCTCACCGCCTCCACCCTATCCTGGCACACTGCCCCCGAGGCTAGGGCGGGGCCGAGGCCTGGAGGCTGCCCCCTGGAGCTGCCTGGCGGGGTGCCGCCTGCCCTAGCTACGAGCAGCACGGGACACCGCTCTGACGGAACCAGCCGGCACCACTACGCGAGGGGCGGGCTTTGCTCTGGCTCCTGAGATGTGATTGTTCCTGCGCCAGACTGTCGCCCCGCGCGCGGGAGTCGCTGCTGTGACGTTTGCGGTTACTATGGCAATGCCGTTGCGTGCTGTGTGATTGGCTGGCAGGGTGGAGGGACACGTCTGCCGCTCGGATTGGTGCGCGGCCCGGCCTGGGCTTCCCCCGCCGGAGGGGCGCGGCGGAGCCGGACAGGTGATGAGGCCCGTGAATGAGCGTGAGCTGGGCCGGGCCGGGCAGTCGGGAGAGGAGTCGGGGTGACGGTCGGACAGGGGGCGGGACCCGGAAAGGGAGCGGAACAGGCCCTGCCCCCCCGCGCGCTGGCCTGACGTGGCGGCTTCCCGCACAGGGCGATGAAGGCGCTGATCCTGGTGGGCGGCTACGGCACCCGGCTGCGGCCGTTGACGCTCAGCACCCCGAAGCCGCTGGTGGAGTTCTGTAACAAGCCCATACTGCTGCACCAGCTGGAGGCTCTGCGCCAGGTAGGGCCGGGCCCCGAACCCCTCCCCGGCGGCTCCCAGGCCCCCGCCGCTAACGCACTTTCCCCTTCCCCGGCAGGCGGGCGTCGATCACGTGATCCTGGCTGTCAGCTACATGTCGGGGGTGCTGGAGGGAGCGATGCGGGAGCAGGAGCAGCGGGTGAGGCCGGGCCGCGGGGAGCCATCGGGTCACAGCGCGGGGCGGGGGCTATGTGGGCGGGGCTGGGTGAGGGGTTGGGCGGGTGGGAGCATGTGGGAGGTGCGGGGGTTGGTTAGCTAGGTGGGGGAGGGGCGGGGCTATGTGTGGGGACAAGGGGGTCATGTGGGAGGGGCAGAGGGAGTTGGGCAGAGCAGCGTGGCATCGGGGGCCTGTTGGGGGGCAGCGAATGGCCATTGGTGCAGTGCATCCTCCTGACCCTGGATTCTGTTATCTTTCTCAGCTGGGCATTCGCATCTCCCTGTCCCATGAGAAGGAGCCACTGGGCACAGGTGAGTCTGTGCCCATCCCACATGCTCAGTGGGGCCCCCTACAGGGTCGGCCGAGGGGCCCGACTACCTGCTCATGCAGTTTACAGGGATGGGGTGAGGCTTCTCATTCCAACGCCACCCCTGCTTGCATAAAACTGAAGCTAAGAGGCTGGCTCAGCACAGGGTAGAGCCTGTGCTTGCTTGTAGCTGTTGTATCCACCTTGGGGAGTAGCAGGTGGCCTTGCCCCCCTGCCAGCTCTCTCTGAGCCATGTTCCCTCCACAGCGGGGCCCCTGGCGCTGGCCCGGGAGCTGCTGACTGAGAGCTCGGAGCCTTTCTTCGTCCTTAATAGTGACGTGATCTGCGACTTCCCCTTCACAGACATGGTGCGCTTCCACAAGCACCACGGCAAGGAGGGCTCCATCGTGGTGAGTGCCCAGGGCTGGCTCCGGGGGGTCGGAACACGACTGGCTCCTGCCACCCCCTACTGACTTGGTGTACCACACTGCACTTGTTCCTGGGCTTTTAGGGGCACAGCCAAGAGTGCTGGATCCTGTGTAAAAATGGGGGGCCATGCCCCTCACCCCCAGACCCCACTCCCTGGCCTGGCTTGAAGCTGGAGCCGGGCTGGGATAAGAGCTGCCCAGGCCGCTGTGGGGATCCCAGGACCCTCCACCTGCCCTGGGTGGGGGGCCAGGGTGCCCAAGAGCAGCCCCCAGCCTGTATTCCTGCTCCTAGAGGTGCGCCACCCAGACTAGGTGGAGGGTCTGAGGTTCCCCACAGTTGCCCAGGCTCCCTGGGCAGCTATTACCATGGCCTGGCTCTGGCTTCTGGCCTGGCCGGGGGCGGGGCCTCAGGAGGAGAGGAGGAGCAGGGGGCAGGGCTCCTTGGTGAAATGTGAGGGGCTAAGGCCCACCTCAGTTCCCCCCTGGGAAGAGGCTGGTGCTACTGGCAGGGGCAACGCTTCGTGGTGGGGGGGACTGATCACCTTATCAGCTCCCCGGGCATGAAGCACAGCCCTGCTGCTGCCTCTATGACCCTTCCCCAGGGGCGGCAAGTTGTATGGGGGGGCCTGGCTCCACCAATGTTTGGGGCTGGGTCTCTCCCCCACCCCTGCCTGCCACCCCCGCGCACCTCCCCCGAGCGTCCCTGCCTGCCCTGGGCAGCTGGCGGCTGCTCCGCACTGCGCTTCCTCGCCGGTCGCTGCCGCAGCCAGCTACAAGGGAGTGGTGCCGGGGGCAGGCTGAGGGGGCTGCTGTGCCGGAGGAAGGGAGGAGGCACATGACAGCCCCTCTCCTCCCTCCTGGCAGGCAACTCCAAGTTGACTCCAGGGTGGGCGGGGGGGACTTATCCTGGCTGGACCTCCTGAGCAGCAGCTTGGGGGAGCTTGGGTGTGTCGGGCTGAGTTGGGTGAGTATTGGGCTGGGGAGGGGGCCCCCCTCCCTCGGAGCTCGCTGCTGCCGGCAGGGAGAGGGCTGGGGGAAGTCCTCTCTGGCCCCCTGCCCTAGCCCCGGGGCAGCCTGCCTGCTGCACCCCAAACTCCTCATCCCCGGCCCAGCCCCGCACCCCAACCCTCTCCCAGCCTAAAGCCTGCACGCAGCACCCAAACCCCCTCCCGGAGCCCGCACCCAACACCCAAACCTCCTGCACCCCCTCCTACACCCCAATCTCTTGCTCTGCCCAAAGCCTGCCCCCAGCAGCCAAACTCCGTCCTAGAGCCCGCAGTCCTCCCGCACCCAAGCTTCCTCCTAGAGCCTGCATCCCAAACCCTCTCCTGCACCCAAACTCTCTCCCAAAGCCTTAGGCAGGTGTGCGGGGGGGGGGGGGGGGGGGGAGCGCGGCGGACTTGGTCCCTTTCTGGGCACCACCAAAAATTATACAAACCTGCTGCCCCTGCCCTCGCCCCCCCCCCCCCCCCCCCCCGAGTACAGCTGGCAGAAATGGGACTTCTGGCTGTGCAATCCTGGCCAAGTCCTTGCCCCATGCCTCAGTTTCCCTGTCTGTAAAAAGGGGCAACAGTGTAGTGACTGGCCTGGCAGAGCCTACCTGGTCTTCCCTCAGTCATTCCACAGCGAGGTGCCTTGCAGTGACTTTGCCTTGCAGGTGACAAAGGTGGAGGAGCCCTCCAAGTACGGGGTGGTGGTGTGCGAAGCTGAGACGGGACGCATCCACCGGTTCGTGGAGAAACCCCAGGTGTTTGTCTCAAATAAGATAAATGCCGGCATGTACATCTTCAACCCCAGCCTCCTGCACAGGATCCAGGTAGGGAGCTGGCCAGCTGTGGGCCCAGCCTTCAGCAGGGAGAGCGATGGCTGGGGGTGAGAGGGAGGGATGCATGTCTCCTGGTCCGCACCCCCTCCCTCCCCGGGTTTGTGTGCATGTGTAGCAGAGGGCAGGTGGAGGCTGAGTGTTGGGCTGGGGGTTTTCCAGGAGACAGAGGAGGCTGTGGAAGGGGAGGGATTCCCAGCAGTTGGGGCACTGAGCTGGAGTTGGAGCCAGGGGGGATGGAGGCAGAGATCAGGTCCATCCAGGAGCACTCATGACCATCTGGAATCTCTAGGCTGCATGTAGATTTAACAGCCACGTGCTTGCAGGGCATTGTGGGAACTGGGAGGCTGTGCACTCAGGGTTAACGGGAGCACCAGTCTGGAGGAGATGCCCCTGACTGGGCCCTGTGTGTCTGTCTGTAGCTGCGGCCCACCTCCATAGAGAAGGAGATCTTTCCGGTGATGGCTCAGGATGCGGAGCTCTATGCCATGGAGCTGCAGGGTAAGGGACCCCGCTGAGACCCCTTCCCAGCCCCGGAGTAAAGGAGACATCCATCTCCCCACCCTCTGCTCCCCATCTCTGCCCCAGCACAAAGGAACCCTCCTGCCCCAAGTCTGTATGCCTCTTATGCCAGTGGCATCAAGTGGGTATATGAGCTGCCTCCTCTGGGCCCATCCAGGAGGATGGGGGGGAATCTCCTGTGCTTATTGCGGGGGCTTGTCCTGTCCTGTCCCTGTTGCCCTCCCCGTAGGCTGAGAGTGCTGCTCTGTCCCTACAGGCTTCTGGATGGACATTGGGCAGCCCAAGGACTTTCTGACGGGCATGTGCATGTTCCTGCAGTCGCTGAGGGTCCAGCACCCAGAGAGGCTGCACACGGGCCCTGGCTTTGTGGGGAACGTGCTGGTGGTGAGTGCCTATGCTTCTCCGCCCAGCGGTGTGCTTGGGCTGCTGCTTCCTTCCTGACATGAGTGGGTGTAGATGCACCCCAGTATGGCACCCTGTGGTGGGCTTGCAGTACTCCGGTCACCCTGCTGCTGGCCTCCCCCCGTTCCCTGGGAGCTGAGCTGGCTCATGTGGCTCCTGTAATGGGCCGTGGGCTTTGGCTTGCTGAGCCCTGCTGCTGTCTGCTAGGAAATTCAGACCCAGGACACTAACTAGCACTGGCCTCCAACCTGTGCACCCCATGTGGGACTCCAGCAGGCCTGCTATGGCCAGCCCAGCCAGGTCCCTCATCCCATTGGGCCTGGACCCTCCCAGACAGGGAGTGTGGACTGCCTGGCCCCTGTCTGAGGAAGCTGAGATAGGGGCCTTGCTGTTCTGACAACAGCCTGGGCTAGTCCTGGCCAAGGGGCCATCTAGGCTCAGGCTTTCCAGCCCAAGGAAAGGGGCTGACTGTAATTCTCTCCCTTGGGCAGTGCGTGGGGCCCAGCCCACAGCGAGGGAGTGAAAAGAACAGAATATAAGAACGGCCACACTAGGTCAGACCAAAGGTCCAGCTACTCCAGTGTCCTGTCTTCCGACAATGGCCAATGCCAGGTGCTTCAGAGGGGGTGGGCAGAAAAGGGCCGTTATCAAGTGATCCATCCCCTGTTGTCCAGTCCCAGCTTCTGGCAATCAGAGGCTAGGGACACCTGGTGCTTGGGTTGCATCACTGACCATCTTGGCTAATAGCCACTGATGAACCAATCCTCCAAGAACTGATCTCATTCTTTTTTGGAACTCAGTTATAGTTTTGGCCTTGCCAGGGGATGTTGTGAATGAGTTTCCCCAGGTTGACTGTGCATTGCGTGAAGAACGTTTGTTTTAAACCTGCTGTCTATTCATTTCATTGGGTGACCCCTGGTTCTTGTCTTATGTGAAGGGGTAAATAACACTTCCATATTCACCTTTTCCACACCAGCCATGATTTTATAAACCTCCATCATATCATCCCTTAGAGGTCTCTTTTGCAAGCTGATCAGTCCCAGTCTTTTTAATCTCTGTTCCTATGGAAGCTGTTCCATACCCCTAATAATTTTTGTTGCCCTTCTCTGAACCTTTTCCAATTCTAATATATCTTTTTTGAGATGGGGCAACCAGAATACACACACTGTTCAAAGTGTGGGCGTACCATGGCTTCATATAGTGGCATATATTTCTGTCTTATTATCTATCCCTTTTCTAATGATTCCCAACATTCTGTTCACTTTCTTGACTGCCGCTGCACACTGAGTGGATGTTTTCAGAAAACTATCCACAGTGACTCCAACATCTCTTTCCTGAGTGGGAACAGCTAACTTAGACCCCATTATTTTGTATGTATAGGTGGGATTATGTTTTCCAATGTGCATTACTTTGCATTTGTCAACATTTAATTTCATCTGCCATTTTGTTGCCCAGTCATCCAGTTGTAGGAGATCCCTTTGTAACTCTTCGCAGTCTGCTTTGTACTTAACTATCTTAAATAGTTTTGCATCATCTATAAACTTTGCCACCTCACTGTTTACCCCTTTTCCAGATCATTTACAAATATATTGAACAGCACTGGTCCCAGTACAGATTTTCAGGGGACCTTGCTATTTACCTCTGCCCACTGTGAAAACTGACATTAATTCCTTCTCTGTTTCCTGTTAACTAATTATTGATCAATGAGGTCCTTCCCTCTTATCCCATGACAACTTATTTTCCTTAAGAGCCTTTGGTGAGGGACCTTGTCAAAGGCTTTCTGAAAGTCCAAGTGCTCCTTTGGCACCTTGATGGCCTAGTGTCCCCACTGATTGTTTGGAAGGCTTCCTGCTTCTGATGAGCTTAAAGGATTTTTTTACTGGCAGTTTCTCTTTTGCTAATTACTTTTCAAATTCTTTTTTCAGCTGTCTAACTCATTCATTCCTTCTTAAGCACCTGGCATTGGCCACTGTTTGCAGATAGGATACTGGGTTAAATGAACCGTTGGTCTGATTCAGTATGGTTGTTCTTATGTTAATTATAATTTTACACTTCACTTGCCAGAGTTTAGGCTCCTATTTTCCTCAGTAGGATTTGACTTCTAATTTATAAAGCATGCCTTTTTGCCTCTAACCACCTCTTTTACCCTGTTGGTTAGCCATGTAGTATTTTTTTGTTCCTCTTACTACAGTAACTCCTCGCTTAATGTTGTAGTTATGTTCCTGAAAAATGCGACTTTAAGCAAATCCAATTTCCTCATAAGAATTAATGTAAATAAGGGGGGTTAGGTTCCAGGGAAATTTTTCACCAGACAAAAAAGTATATATACACACATACACATACACAGTATAAGTTTTAAACAAACAATTTAATACTGTACACAGCAATGGTGATTGTGAAGCTTGGTTGAGGTGGTGAAGTCAGAGGGTGGGATATTTCCCAGGGAATGCCTTTCTGCTAAATGATGAACTAGCACTCGGCTGAGCCCTCAAGGGTTAACACATTGTTGTTAATGTAGCTTCACACTCTACAAGGCAGCACAGATGGGGAGACAGCATGGCAGACAGACACATATACCCTGTGTGTGGGGAAAGAGAGAGAGAGATGCGCATTGCCCCTTTAATTACGCTGACCCCACTCTAAGTACATTGCCTTTTTAAGTATATCAGCAAGTTGAGACAGCAGCTGCGGCCAGCACGCTCTCTCCGTCCTGTCCCCACCCTGCTCTATATGGAGAAGGAGTAAGCGGGGGTCAGGAGCAACGGGAAGGGGAACACCCTGACATTAGCGTCCCTTCTTTCCCCCCCACCCCCCTGCACAGGAATCAGGAGGCTCCTGGGAGCAGCTCCAAGGCAGAGGGCAGGAGCAGCACATGGCAGTGAGGGGAGGGACAGCTGAACTGCTGGCAATTGATAGCCTGCTGGGCGGCTGCTGCACAGGGAACTTAGGGGAGAGGGGAGCTGATAGGGGGGCTGCCGGTCCACCCTGGTTCCAAGCCCCCACCAGCTAGCTCCAATGGGCTACTCTTTCTGCAAGCAGTGGACAAAGCAGGCGGCTGCCAAACATAAGGGACCATTGCGCAACATTAAACGAGCATGTTCCCTAATTGATCAGCAACGAAACAATGTTAACCGGGATGACTTTAAGTGAGGAGTTACTGTATTTTTTTTATTTGTGGTATACATTTAAGCCTCTAATATGG
Organism: Emys orbicularis; assembly: GCF_028017835.1. NCBI lineage: Eukaryota > Metazoa > Chordata > Testudines > Emydidae > Emys > Emys orbicularis. The sequence goes on along the minus strand of NC_088689.1, from coordinate 78,592,605 downwards.
TGTTTTAAAGCGTTTCCATGCAGTTTGCAGGCATTTTACTACTGAGACTGTTAGTTTTAATTTCTGTTTAACTAGCTTCCTCATTTTTGTGCAATTCCCCTTTTTTTTAAAGTTAAATGCTACTATGATGAGTTCCTTTGATATTCCACCCCCCAGATGTTAAATTTAATTACATTATTGACACTCTCACCAAGCGGTTCAACTATATTCACTTCTAATCTCTGTCACTATCCTGGTCAGGTGGTATATTCCTACTGCTATATTCTTATTATTCAAGCATGGAATTTCTATCCACAGCAATTCTGTGGTGCTGTTTGATTAATTTAAGATTTTTACAAGTTTCACTCTGTTTTCTTTCACACTCCCCCACTAGCATGACCTGCTCTGTCATTACAACATATATAGGATCTTGGTATTACCGTGTCCCATTGGTTATCATCATTTAACACTAGGCACTCAAGTTCTCCCATCTTAGTATTTAGACTCCTTGCATTTGTATACAAGCACATATAAAACTGGTTAATATTTGGTTGTCTGCCTTTGTGATATAATTGAATGGGACTCTTTCATTTGACTGTTTCTCTTCAGTTCCTACTTGCACTTTATCAACTTTTGTCCTCGCCTCTTTACTAAGACATAGAGAATCCCCATTAGTAGATCCTCCCCTAAGGGATGTGGCTGCCTAAACCACGCACTCCTCTGCACCTGTCCGCTTTCCCTCAGCCCTTAGATTAAAAACTCCTTTGCAACCTTTTTAATTTGACATGCCAGCAATCTGGTTCTGTTTGGGTTAGGTGGAGCCCCTCCCTCTGGTATTAGCACCTTCTTTCCTTAATAAACCTAAGCCCCTCTTCCTAACACCATTGTCTCATCCACACAATGAGACCCTGCAGTTCTGCCTGTCTGGACCTGCACATGGAATTGGAAGCATTTCAGTGTAATAGAGCACTTCCCTTTTCCTGGACTCTAGCCTCTTACCTAGCAGTCTACATTTGGCCTCCAGGACCTCACCTGCCTTGCCCTATGTCACTGGTACCTAGATGTAGCATGACCACTGGCCCCTCCCAAGCACTGTACATACATCTGTCTAGATGTCTTGAGAGCTGCAACCTTTGCACCTGGCAGGTAATTCACCATGCGGTTCTCACAAACCAACCTGTTTTTCTAATAATTGAATCCCCCATTACTATTAGCTGTCTCTTCCTAATTAGTGGAGTCCCCTCCCCTGGAAGGGTGTCCTCAGGGTGAGATGAGGGTCCTAAGTAAGGGTTTATTGCCTTCCGCTCCAGCTTGATGCTCTCTTTCCCTGAGACCTTCATCCTCCTCAGAAGCCCCGAGGCTGTCAGACCAAGGGTGAGCCCGCTCTGCTGTGTCCCAGAAAGTCTTGACGTTGTACCGTTCTGTCTCCCTTAGCTCCATCGGTTCAGCCACTCTAGTCTCTGAGGGCCAGGAGCTGCTTGCAGCCATGTGCCCATGAGGCAGGTAATCATCCATCCTACATTCAGTGCAATAAACTGGAGAGCCCCTGCTCTGCTGCTGGACTTGTACTCTTGCCTGCAGTATTTGTACTCTTGGAGCCTGTGGTGGGAGAGGGGAGTCTTTCTTGGCCTAACTTTAGGGAATAGAAAGTATATCTGGCTCTCTTGCTCACTCTCTAACCTCCCCTCGTTGCTTTGGCACTGGCTTTTCAACCCCCGTCTACCCGAGTAGCTGTGCCCTCTGGCTAAGGGTTCAAGACTTAGGGATCAAAGCTCTCAGCTAACCTCAGCACATGGTCCCCAACCAGCCCACACTATACACTTCAGTCAAACAGGCCCATAGCAAGAGCACACGCCATACTCATCCCAAGGGTCAGGCAGAGCTCTGTGGAGTGCTACAAACCTGCAGCCTCACTGGCTGAGCAAGTCCCAGAAAGGTGAGGGATGGGCATAAAGAGTAGCCCTAGAGCTGTGCTGTCATTGGGGTCCTGAGGAGGCCTCTGACCCACAGCACTCTGAGCGTGGCTGAGCACTGCAGCTCCCCCCTCGAACAGTCTGTATGGGCTGAGCGAGGTGGGCTGGCCCCTTCTGAGGGCACAGGCAATTGCAAGCATCTGTAACAGCACTTCCCTTAGAGGTAGCTACCCCTTCTCATGCAGGACTCTGTGCCAAGGCGTGGTTATGTAGGGACAGGATGACCCTGGGATTGCCTACTGGGAAGGGGGGAGCCTGGGGTGGAGGCTCCTCTCTCTCTCTTGCCTACCTGCAACAGTGGGGGTTACAGTGAGCTCAGCAACTGACCTGAGGAGCAGGCCCTTGCTGGGCTACCAGGTCTGGCATCTGTGCCTAAGTACTGGTGGGTGCAGCATTTGTGGGGGTGCAGGCAGGCTCTCATCTCTGTGGGAGAGCTATGGGGCCTCCTCCAGCAGAGCAGGCTGGGAGTGTGACTCCTTTGGGCTGGTATCTCCTAGCACAGGGCTGCCTTGAACCAGGGAGCTCCCTGCTGCTGGGTGAGGGTCCCCTATGCTGATAGTGAATCAGCCAGGACTTGGGTCCATGGCTCTCCTTGCTTAGCCATCTGCTCTGTTCTCAAGGGGCAGCCCCTCCAGCCAGCCATTCATCTGAAGGCATACATGCCAGGCCCTGGCCAGACACCCCTAGCACCATGAGGGCTGGAGCAGTGGGGATTGGTGCCAGGGCAGGCAACTGCCCCTGTAGTGTGGGCCTACACCCATCTCGCTCTTCCTTTCCAGGACCCAAGTGCTCAGATCGGTGAGAACTGCACGATTGGCCCCAATGTCACCATTGGGGCTGGGGTGGTGGTGGAGGATGGGGTACGGATCAAGCGCTGCACCATCCTGAAAGGCTCCCGTATCTGCTCCCACTCCTGGCTAGAGTCCTGCATTGTTGGCTGGCTGTCGTCTGTTGGCCAGTGGGTGAGTTACCTGGTAGGCTGGCGCATGCCTGCAGCAGGGCCCAGCAGCCAGGGGGCTGGCTGTGTCTCTATCACAGACACTTGCTGGTTAGTTGACTCTACACATGGCTGCTGGTGCTCCCTGGTGAGTCATGGCTGTGACCATTTTCTTTTGGGGGGCATTGGAGGGGGCCATGCCTGGCTGGCTTGGGGGTGCCAGGGCACACAGTGGCAGCAATGCCCAGGACACAGTCCCTTCCTGCACAAGAACAGAGGTGGCAGCTGGAGTTTGTCTCCTCACCCCCACCTCTGGGGTGGAGAATCTGCCTTTAGGACAGGCTGGAGTTAGAGAGACTAGATTCCAGTTCATCCCTCCTCTGTGAGCAGGCACGGGAGGGGCTTGGCAGCTTGAAAGGACCAGGCTGCTCCCAGCCCTGAGAATAGGGGCTGTTGCTGTGCCTGGCTGCAGTGGGGGAGGGGGGGTCCCCATCTCTCCTCCAGCCTATGGCCCCAGCTTGTCATGGGGGGAGGGGCCCAAGCAGGAGGCAGGAGAGGCAGCTCAGAGTTGGGTGGCTGAAGCACTGGGCACAAGGCAAGTCCACCCACATACCCAAGCTGTGGAAGACATGCTGCCTCTGATGCAGGGAGCATGTATGTGGTGGGGCCTGGCTGACGGGGCCTGTCTCGGTTAGGTGCGGATGGAGAACGTGACAGTGTTGGGCGAGGATGTCATCGTCAATGACGAGCTCTATCTCAACGGGGCCAACGTGCTGCCACACAAGTCCATTGCCGAGTCGGTGCCAGAGCCTCGCATCATCATGTAGCTGCTGGGCCAGGCCAGCTCCCCTGCTACTGAACTGTTAACACTTTGTTTCCTGGAGCAGAGCCCTGCACACGGGGGGGGCATGGGAACTGGCTCTGCTGGCACAGCATGGAGCAGTACTAGGCCCTCATGGGCTGCTGGGCTCTGAGAAGGCTGCTGTTGGGAGGGTCTGGGAGGGGGGGAAGGGAGCTCCATGGTGGAGCAGTAGAAAGCAGGGGGCCACAGCTGTGACATGCCTGTCCTGGGTGCTGGTAGGAGCCAGGTGTGCCACTGAGGGCCAGGCCTACAGGGCCCCACCCAATACAATTACACTCTCTAAAAGCGCTGAATGGCCTCATGTCACCTTCTTGCTGTGGCTGGTCCTGTGGCCCCTACCCTCCCCATATCACTCCTGTGTGTCTCCATCCCTGAGGCAGCTGCCCTGGCCCAGCTGCTCTTAGATCCACAGGCCTTGCATTCCCATCTGTCGCACACACAAGATGCCACCCCATAAGGAAGAATAATTTAATGCTCTCATGCAGAGAAGTGACCCCAGCTGGGGCAGGTAACACAGCACCCGATGCACAGCACAGAGCAATCCCACAGGGCTGGTCACAAATCACACGCTACTGCTAGTCCCACCCCACCTGCAGCAGAGCTCAAGCATTAGCCTCTCCCCCAGCTGAGAGACCCAGGCCAAGGATTCTGCACCAAGCAGCAGGGATCCCCACCCCCGCTGCCAGCTAGCACATCCTCCTGCAGCTGCAGGGCAAGGTGCCACATACTTCTCCCCCACCAGGCTGAAGCTGGGGGACTGCAGGCTGCCAGGCCCCAGCCAATTACTGCCCATCAGAGAACTCAGCCACGAGGGCCCAGGCCTAGACCAAGCCAGCTGTGAACAGCCTCTGCTCTGTCTAGCTTAGCACAGAAGCAGTTGCTCTCCGCAGTCTGGCTGCCCAGTACCCAGAGCTTGGGCCAAAGTGTGCCCCACCCCCAGCGAAGGGAAGCTGGCAGTGGCCCATCGCAGCACACAGGCTCACACATGAACGAACGCTCCATAGCAAATGGCAACAGCAGCAGGACAGGCCCTGGGCTCAGGCAGGCGCCTGCAAGCCGTGGCTGAGACTCCAGTAGGTACATGCTGGCATTAGCCTCACCGGGGAAAGGCATCACCCCTCAGGCCTTACTGCTCAGGCCTCCCCCCCGCCTGTTGAACAGACTGAGCCCAGCCTTGGCTCAGACAGGGCAAAAGCAGCACCTCTACCATCTGCTGGTGTCCCTCACACTTGTGAGCAAGGGGGCTGGGCTGTGGAAGGGCCCACAACTAACCAGAGCTGGGCAACCCACTTCTGGAGGCTGAGGGAAAGGAGCCTCAGCAGCCTGCAGGGTCAATCCCCCCACTAGGAGCTGCCTGGCTTGGTGAAGTCATCCACGCCTGTGATGGTGGCCTTGCAGAAGAAGCAGTCCTTGTTGTTCATCAGGTGCTGGTTGATGCAGGCTCTGAAAAGACAAAGCTTGTACCATGAGGGAGCTGTGCCCAGCCCTGCACCCAAGCACTCCCAGGCAAAGTGCTTCCCTTGAGCAGTGGAGCCCACGACTGCACCCCTGCTCTGTCACCCTGCAGCGAGGCCTGGAGCCCCAGTGTGGTGAGGGATGGGGCCTGGCCCTCTCCCCAGGGGAGCCCCTCCCAGCACATGCAAAAAGGTCCAAGAGCTTCCATAGAGCATGAGCCAGGTCCTTGGGCTCCAGACGCAAGTAGTCTTTACCAGTAGAGGGGTTCAAGGGGAGCAGAGAAGCAGAGCTCTCCCTAGCTCCTAGCCTGTGGGGCCGACCAGACTCCCCAGCAGGGAGGGAAGGGGCAGAGGGCCACCGCAGTTACTCACTTGCAGGACTTGTGGGAGCATGGCCTGAAGATGGCCGAGATAGGGTGTGCGTAGCAGATGGGGCACAGGTCTTCCTCACTGGTGGGCTGCAAAGACAAGCACCCGGCCTTGATTAGCAGCTGAAGGCACCCACACACACCCCGGTGGTTGCCTCCTGCCAGACAGCAGCACTGGGGGTGCTGCACCAAGCAGCCTGAGCCCAGCCCTCCTGTCCCTTGTAGCCCAGACTGGCAGCTGCCCCTGGATTGCTCAGGCTTGTGGCCTGTGCAGTACCCCTGGGCCAGGGCAGTGGGACACAGCCTTGTGCAGTCTCACCCAGCGTGGCAGGGATTTAATCCTGGAGATACTCAGACTACCTGGGGACTCCCAATCGCACCTCACACCCCAGGTTTGGCCAAACGAGCCTCTGCCTGGGGGAGTTTTCCCAGCCAGCCCTCACTCCGACATGCCCACTGTGCAGCAGGGCAGCAACCCCCCACCCTGTGTGGCCAGTTCCCAGTGGTTCCAGCTGCCAGGCATAGAGAAGTGGGTGCATGTAGCATTCAGCAGAGCGCTGGGTACACAGCCGGCTGGGCTGTGCAGTGTGTGGCCAAGCCAAGCAGCATGTGCGAAGCCAGCCCCCCGGCTGCCCAGGCTGAACCCTCCCAAGTCACCATCTGAGCTGGCATGACGGGTTCCCCCACTCCACCCCAGGAAGGGCACTGCCCCCTCCCCCGCAAGGCTGCTGCTTTCTGGGCTGGGTGCATACCAGGCAGGGACTCACCAGCATGGAGGCAGCTGCCTGCTTTGACTCTTCACGCAGGTGGCTCAGCATCCGCTCCACCTTGGCCAGCTCCTCCTGGCTGATGTAGTCGGTGTCTGTGGAGAGAAGGGCTGAAGTGAAAGGGAAGAGAGCACCAGGGCTGGCCCCAAACGGGAGGGTGGTACTTGTGGGGCACACAGCACAGCTCTGTGGCT